>NC_136128.1:9797518-10202518 GCF_965212315.1 Lampetra planeri | reverse complement strand
TGGAAAATGTCAGCTCGATTGGATCACGGGAAGTGGGTTAAAAAACGACCGAAAGATTTGCACGGTCCTAAGCAAGCAA
The DNA here is from genome assembly GCF_965212315.1 of Lampetra planeri. Classification (NCBI taxonomy): domain Eukaryota; kingdom Metazoa; phylum Chordata; class Hyperoartia; order Petromyzontiformes; family Petromyzontidae; genus Lampetra; species Lampetra planeri. The sequence continues at coordinate 10,202,439 of NC_136128.1, read as the reverse complement.
GCGAACTTAATTTAAAGGATTTAAAAAGAGAGAGATTGGCCCGTACGGGCACGTGCTTGTCAGCAGGCAGCAGCACCGACGAAGGCACGCGAGAGGGTGGTGTCGCTAACGCCACGCCCGACCGCCTTTGTCTCCCTAGCGGCGACGTTTAACGCACTCATTCGTGGCTGAGTCGACCTAGGCGGGGTGGGGGGGGGGGGGGACATAACCGGTTTGAGATCGTCGCCAGCGGGAATCGAACTCGCGTCGCTGTAGGTTCGTCGCGCAGCGCGCTAACCACTTGCGCCACCGCTCCCCCGTGCGGACGCTAATGCTGCACGATCGATGTCGTCGCCACGTTTAATTACGAATTTACTCAAAGCAGGCCCCGCATGGCACGCGAGCATCGCAGCGTTTCCACGTTGTCCCAGACCTGCGTGGGCTGTCACGACCAATGAATGCGCCGGTCCACGGCTATCGAATGTCTCTCGCTGGTCGACGTCTCGGGGTTGTTTGCCGCAGCTGTATTTGTTCACGTGACAACTGCATTTGGTTTCGTTTTTTTGTTTGGCCGCATCGGGTGGTCGAGGGCTCTACGTGACATCACACGTCCACGATTTCACTTTAGAAATATATTTGTAAAAAACACATACCAACTAAATCATCTAAGTCTTCATCATTTTATTTTGCGTGTCTCGCTTCCACGACGGTGTGCATCAACACCTCCATGACCCGCACCGGGGGGCGGGGGGGGGAATGAGCGCATTGGCCCACGTTACGGACACGCGAAGCCAAGCGTTGAGCATCCACCGCTTAACGAACGCTCCCATGATCGATAATTCACTGCTCAACAAAAAAAAACTTTTTTTTCTGGCCTGGACTTTTGCAACTGTTTTAGACTAATTTCAGGGTGCTGATTCCAAATCTGATCTCAGATTTGCTCTATCACATCTCATTTTTATGCTATTTTCATTGATTTTACCCGAAATTAACTCTGTCACTTATGATTGCAAGTTGTTGCGAGTCAGTGACTGCTTTAGTGTTAAAATATGGTGCTGTATTTTTAGGATAAGTGTGTTTATAATATAATTTTATGTAGATATCCACATTTATTTAATATTTTTCTTCCGCAGTTTTTATTGAAAATGCAATATTTGATATCTCAAAAACCTGATGTGGTAGACAAAAACTGATGCCAGATTTGGAATCAGCACCCCAAAATTATCTTGAAACCGTTGGAATACCTTATGCCAGGAAAAGTGTGTTGACCAGTGTAATATATTTCGATTTAAAGCTTTCGTGACTGCAGGGATTCATCTTCTTGGTTCTTTCGGTAAAGTCACGTAGAATGGAAATAATAAAATAATAAAAATAAAACATTATAAAATAATTCTCACGACGTTTCGGCCACAACGCAAGTAGCCGTCCTCAGGTGGAGAACAGGTCTATCGAGGAGACAGAGTCTCCTCTGTCGAGGAGACAGATTCTTCAGACGCTGTCTCCTCGATAGACGCTGTTCTCCACCTGAGGACGGCTACTTGCGTTGTGGCCGAAACGTCGTGAGAATTATTTTATTATGTTTTATTTTTATTATTTTATTATTTCAATTCCACGTGACTTTACCGAAAGAACCAAGAAGATCAGTGTAATATAATCACGAGCCTCGTTTTTGGGGAGGGGGGGGGGGGTGAGGCGTAACTTCGCTTCCTCGTATTCTCCGCCGCGACGCTCGGTGCGGTTGCTTTGAGTCGTGTGCTAGCAGAGAGGGCGCCATGCAAACACGAAATGGGAAATCGAATGGAACGATTGTTGCGCCACATCAAGGCCCAGAGGTTCCGTGCCCTCGGGACGAAGTTCGTCGTGCTGGGCTGAAGCCTCTCACCTAGCTACGCAGCTCTTTCTTCTTGGTTCTTTCGGTAAAGTCACGTAGAAGGGAAATAATACAAATAAAACATAATAAAATACAATTCTCGCGACGTTTCGGCCACAACGCAAGCAGCCGTCCTCAGGTGAAGAACAGGTCTGTCGGAAAGACAGCGTCTGAATTCATTCAAAAGACAGCGTCTGAATTCACCTGAGGACGGCTGCTTGCGTTGTGACCGAAACGTCGTGAGAATTATTTTATTATGTTTTATTTTTATTATTTATTATTTTCCTTCTACGTGACTTTACCGAAAAAACCTAAGAATATGAATCCTTGCAGTCACGATAACTTCAAACCAAGATGCTTGCCGTTCTAGTGTAGGCTCTCTGTCTCTAGCGTATGGCAAGAATGTGCAAAGTCGCGTGTCCAAGTTCAAGTCTGTGAGCCGTGGATGCCGATGAGATGTGAAATAGAGTTTTATAGCTCATCAAATTCTGAAAAAAATGGTTTATTGTTAAAAAAAATAATGATGATAATGTATTCATCAGATATGTGGAGGCGTGTTTATATGTATATCAACAAAACATTTCGATCAACGCACACGTTTTGTGACTGTACGTCCATCGGCCAGTGCGCGCCAGCCAGCCAGTAAAACTTGTTTCTAGACGATAGTAAGCTAGGACGCTTTGTCACTGCGGCAGAGCAGTGCAATGCAATTACACCGACCTCGCTTAGCGGGGACGTGGAGACCCGGCGCAATTTATCCAATTTAGTAAATCCCAGGTCAAGTGCCCCTCTGTGATGGTTCAGTTAAGAGAGAGAGAAAAAACACACACGCACGAATAATTCCCCACCCACCCACCCACCCCCACACCTCCACACGCGTACACAAATTGCACGTACTGACTGACGTACAAAGACACAGATCCTCCGTATCGCTTCTAGATTTGAAGCTTTCGTGACTGCAACGATTCATATTCTTGGGTTTTTTCGGTAAAGTCACGTAGGTAAAAAAATTAAAATTAAAATTAATAAAAGTCAAATTATTTTATTTTTATTTTATTTTACCTCCGTATAGCCTCTAACAGACTTTTGGGGCAAGTACACGTGGGGGTGGATGGGCCAGCACCACCCCCCGGCCGTCTTTGTCTCCCCAGTGGCGTTGTTTACACACCGATTAGCTCACATGCACACGAATAGACACACACAAAGACAACGATCCCTCCACATAGTGTTAACAGACCTTTGGGGCGAGTTTTGTTAGTGAGCAACCTATGAAGGCCGGGCGGCATACGAGGGGATGGGTGGCCAGCTCCACGTCCGGCCGCCTTTGTCTCCCCAGTGGTGATGTTTACACCGCACCAGGTACTAATTTGAGGCTGAGTCGACCTAGGGGAGGCCCAGGAACGGTTCAAATAATGGCCGTGATCTGGAATCGAACTCAAATCGCTGAGTTCGTATCGCAGTGCACTAATCGCTATACTACCGCTACCCACGTCGCCACAAACACACACGCGCATGAACACACGAATGAACACACACGCGCATGAACACACACGCGCATGAACACACACGCACATGAACACACAGGCGCATGAACACACACTCGCATGAACACACACGCGCATGAACACACGAATGAACACACACGCGCATGGACACACACGCATGGACAAACACACGCGCATGAACACACACTCATGAACATACACGCGCATGAACACACGAATGAACACACGCGCATGAACACACACGCGCATGAACACACACGCGCATGAACACACACGCGCATGAACACACGAATGAACACACACGCGCATGAACACACGCATGAACACACGGATGAACACACACACGCGCATGAACACACACGCGTGTCCAAGTCCGCGCGCGATGCGATGCGACAGCCGCTCCGCGCGCCCGTGCCGCGCGCGCCACTCCGAGGGTCGCGCGCGCGCCGCGCCTCGCCTCCTGATTGGCCGCGACAGCGTGCGCAGCCCCGCAGCCCATAGCACAGCGCCCCCCCCCCCCTACCAACCCACCAGCCAACAAGCCGGGGTTCGACTCCCGCCCCCAGTTCACTCTGAATGGGAATATTCGGCACGAAGTTGTCAGGGCGCGCTATACGGAGCAGACAATTAGAGCCGTGGGGGATAGGGTGCATTGGCCACGCGATTGACCGGAGGCCTTTAGATTTATTGACGTGTGACACGATAGGGCTAAGCGAGCAATGTATGTGGTATGTAGTGCGTGTGAGCACTGCAACTCCCTCTCCTCCGCCATGAAGGTGTGCGTGATTATGACCAGGATGGGTTCAACCACCAAACCAATTCCGTTACAGCGCAAACCACCGCGCGTGCGTCAGCGAGACGAGGAGTTGTTTTTATTGATGTGTTTACTCCCGCGCCGCACTGCCCTCTGCTGCCCACAACGCGGCTACGCAGCAGCCTGTAGCCACGCCGAGGTCACCGATCTTCCGAGCGCTATCCAGGCCCGGCCTTGCTTAGCCTCACCAGATCTGACGATCGTCGGGCAACAACTCCTGAAGAAAATGCCGAGACTCATTTTTTCCGGAACGCTGTTACAGGCTTTGGGGGGGGGGTTAGGGCTTATTGGCGTAAGGCACTACCACTCGATTACAAGTTGCGCCTGTCCGCAATGACCCCTTTATTCCCATACAGCACCGTACATTAGATTTGTAGGAGCACAGGGCACGGTGAGGACGAGGCAAGGGTAGACATGGATTTGGCCCCTGCCAGAACAAATTTCTCGAGACGTCGTTCCAGACCGTTCCAGAACGCCGTGGCTTAGCAGTCCTCGCCTCTCGTGAATCAACATTGTTGGCAGCGCTCAGAGGCACGAAACTAACCCGGGACTCACAGTGACACCAGCTGCCCTCTGTCCTTCTCACGGCCGCGCGGTTCCGAAAGCTCCCGTCAATGGGGGTGTCCAATTGAAGTGGATGTGTGTTTTATTCGTCAGGGGGGATGTTGTATTTAACTAGATTTTTTTTTGTATCTAGACCTGGGACACGCTTTTATTGGAACCGAGCGCTGAGCGTACGAAGTTTCATATCCACAATCCGATAAATTCTGGCACTTTATCTATTTACGTACTTGCGAGTGTGACGTTAACGCCAAGATAAAGCGTGGCCTTACCGATACGCGTGTGGATACACACACCACGTGAGTTACTTTAAACACACCAATAACATGTGCACGTTTATCTAAACAAACTAACGTTTTGCGGAGAATGACCCATTATGAAGACGAATTTTATGTTGATTTTATTAAAATGCTTTTTTTTTTTATAAATATGAACTTATACACCAACTGACAAAAGCCATTCCTTATACATTTTGGAAGCTATTGAGAACCAAAGGGGTGCAAGGCTGCAGTAAAGGTTTAAGAACCACTGCTCTAAATAATGCAGTTTCACAATCGGCATTAACCAGAGCGGCCCCTGGGAACCGAACCGAGAACCTCTTCCAACAACGCCAGGCGAACGCGCTGCCGCCCCAGAACCGTGACCCATGCCGCACGTGTCGGGTGAAACTTAATCGTCTCCCGAAGAATGTTGTATACGAATACTCAGAAACAGCTTTTTGTCTTCATAATATTTACGCAAACTACGCGATTTTTTTCAATTTTAGTTTTCAATTTTTTATTGAAACAAAAGGGCCAAGAGCCCTTGGTTCGAGCGCGTTGCGTAGCTTGCTCGATCCGACGAGACGATCCCCAATGCAGTCGACTCATCCCACAGGAGGAGAGGGGGGGGGGGCGCAGGCCCAGTCACGTGGGGGGGGGGGGGGCATTATGACAGGGGACGGATGGACGCGGAAACTTTAAATCAGTTGGTTCTTAAACTTGACTGTAGAAATCGAAAAAAAGTAGTGTCATGTTAATAAATACACAGGGCTTGATGAAACAAAGTGGCCGTAAATTTTTTATTTGAAGCTTTCTTGACTGCAGCGATTCATATTCTTGGTTCTTTCGGTAAAGTCACGTAGAAGGGAAATAATAAAATAATATAAACAATTAAAATTCTCACGATGTTTCGACTGCAACACAAGCAATCGTCATCAGGTGTGAAATCCACAGCAAGAACATTTGAAAAAAGTGGCGTTTTTTCCTTGCTGTGGACTTCAAAGCTGATGACGATTGCTTGTGTTGCAGTCGAAACGTCGTGAGAATTGTTATTGTTTTATATTTATATTATTTTATTATTTCCCTCCTACGTGACTTTACCGAAAGAACCAAGAAGAAGTGTGGCCGTACTTACGTGTTTATCTTTTCGATGATTAACCTTACAACAACAAAAATCTGCCCAAGTCTCGCACCCCCCCCCCACCCCCTCCAAGAGAAGGGCATCTCGCACACCCCGTGGTATGCAGCGTGCACCCCGGGTTAAGAAGAAGAAATAGAACCACTGCTCTCAAGATTATATCATCCGTCCCTCCTTTTTTTATTGACAACGGAACGTGTTGAGTGTATTGTTCGTATTCACTGTGCTTGTGGAACATTGCCAAAGCAGCAGCAGCAGCAGCAGATAATTTAACTTTTAAGATGCGGGTGATCGCAGTACAGTCCAACAATTCAATATTTGTTTTGCTAACCTGTTGAATTGCCGCTTAGCTTCACCGACAAATTCGGACTGTAACTTTAGACGTCAATAAATTGTCCAGCTTTCTTGTGGAGGGGTAAATTACGTTTAGAAAAACAATGCCGCTGTGTTATACGTAAAGCGCACGGTTATTATTGTAATAATAAGAAAATGGGCTTATGACTGCGCTTCAAATCAAACAGGCGTGTCACGTGTTTACAGCACACGCACTGGATGGCAGAGACGTCGCTGGACAGCTCCTTTATCAATCCACTGCTGGATGGAAGCCTCCCCAAACCGGATCGGTCACTGGGCGTTGTTCGATTAACCTTGGGGGGGGGGGGGGGGCGGAGTGGGGCAGCTGGTCGAATGAGTATGGAAAACCCCGGGTTAGCCCGGTTCATAGCACAGCGCCCTAACCACTGCGCCACCGCTCCTCTGCCACACCGAATACACACTGTGCGCACACCTGTACACACCGTGTACACACTCTGTGCGCACACCGTGTACACATCGTGTGTACACAGTGTACGCGATGTGCGCTCTGTAGTAGCTGTGCACTTGCACAAACAAAGACAAAGACCCCCCGTATAGCCTTAACATACCGTTGGGGCAAGTGCCGTTAGCGAGTACCTTATGAAGGGCGGCACGGCACACGAGGGGGTGGGTGGCCAGCACCACGCGTCGTTGTCCCACTCGTGCCGATGTTAACACACCGCTCCAGGCACACACACACACACGCGTGTGCGCACATGGCAGCCGTGTGTCTAACGGTTGTGCGTAATCATCCACAGATGGAGGAGGCCCTCAATTTAAATCTGATGGACCACTCCGACTCGGTGATTAAGAAAGGTACGCCCTTCTCACGGACGCACCGTTACCCTTCCGTCAGTCACGTTCATCGTCATGGGCCTTGACCGATCCACTGCTGGATGAAGGCATCCCCCCTCACCCCCCCAAACAAAATATGCAATCAAACCACCCAGCACATGCACGCAGAGCTGATTCTGTCGCTGTATCTCCACGGTGCGCGTTCTCTCTCGGACGAGTTCCATGCTTTGGCTGCCGCTCTGCCGTTAGTCTCGACCATCGGCCGTCACCGTCCCATCGAGCGACCGGTCCAGCCCAAGCTGATTCACTTCTTGCTTGCCTCTCAACAAGACTCCTCTCACCCCGAGCGTGGCTCTCCATCGCACGCGATCCTCTCGCTGTCAGTCCCCTCCGTGTAATTGCAAGCGTGCATCTCGCCCACGATTGAGTCTTGCCCCCTTGATCTTTCGTACCCGCCGCTTTCCATTCTGTGCACTCCTTTGAATGTCTTCGCTCGAGTCCACATTTCTGATGCACGTTTCACAGCCGGATTATCGAGCATTCATACGAAAAAAAAATGTACACGAATATTTATGCACGTCTATAAAGCGATTCATTTCGAGCATGCGTGATTTTTCTGTCTTCCTTCCGTAATTTTTTTGTTATATCCATCAGTCGTCATCGGCTCGTCCAAGTCGGGCATGCACGGGGGTGGAGCGGGCGAGATGATGGGCAAGGGGAGCCTGGTGGGCAGCGTGGGCAACCCGGGAGAAGTCTTCTGCTCCGTGCCGGGGAGATTATCTCTGCTGAGCTCCACGTCAAAGTACAAGGTGACCGTGGGCGAGGTGCAGAGGCGCCTCTCTCCGCCCGAGTGCCTCAACGCGTCTCTGCTGGGCGGCGTTCTGCGCCGGTGAGTTGGTCGCGGAGAGGAACTCCGTTACACGTGGCACACACCGCGGGGGGGGGGGGGGCACGGGGCGCGGACAGGGGCAGGGGGAGCCAAGGATGTAATGCGAGAGAAGATGGTGAGAGACCAGCACAGTTGGCTGCATGCTAGTTGACGTCCACGTACCGAGGAGCGGGAGAGGGAAGGGGTGCCGGGTGCGGAAGTCTCCGGCATGGACGACGAGCAGGCGGAGGGCACGGCTCAAGACGAGCACCAGGAATGGAGAAGGAGGATGGAATGTAGGGGGGGGGGAGGAGAAGGAACGTCTGGACCAAGGTGTTGGAGATGACGACGAGGGTGATGATGAGGGAACGGGTGGAGGGGAGAGAGAGAGAGAGAGACTAGAGAAGAAGGGATTGAACGAGGAGTGAGCTGTATGGAGAGCAAGCGTCTGTTTTCACAGTGGGTGGGGAGAGGGGAGTGGTTCAGAGCGGGGGGTGGTGGCAATACCGAAGTCACGTGGTCTGCGGGAGGCTTGAGCAGATTGAGACAGAGAGGCGTGCGTGCCGGCACTACCCATCATGCATTGCTTCCCCCACACGAGTCGACAGAGCCCACTGTGTTGACGGCTACACGCTCGCTCGTCACGGTGGCACACGGAAGACCCAACGCAGGAGACCCCCTGGGGTTTGATCTTCCGCCGAAGCTCACGGTCTAACCCAAACCGCATCCACTGCACAAACCATGGCAGATGCGGACATCTCCTGCACAAACAGAAAAAGTAAAAACTATCCAGCCGTGCGCGACTGTGGTCATCCACGAAAGACCGTACGACGTGGAACGACGCAAAGCCCCGATCCCCAAATACGAAAGAGACATCGGGGTTATCTGGCTGCTCGTGAAACTGTAGTCGTCGCTCTTGCATCTGGATCACCAGCCGTATGGAAGACGAAGTGGCACATTGCAATTGGCACTCGCTCACTGCATTGGCTGCTCGCCGTCGCGATTGGCCACGATCCACTCCGCTCATTTGGCCGCAGCCCACTCGTGTACGCGGCCACATGTTCATTAGCTAGGAGGGGCAGAATGTGTGTATGTGTTCTGTGTGTGTGTGTTTGTGTGTCTTTCGTGCATGGGTGGATGTGTGTGTGTGTGGGGGGAGCGGTGGTGTAGCGGTTAGCGTGCTGCGCTACGAAGTCGGCGGCCCGGGTTCGATTCCCGCTCATTGCCTACGCCAGTGGCGATTATTTGAATCAGTCCTGGGCCTCCACGAGGTCTACTCAGCCTGAAATGGGCACCTGATGCGGTGTGTAAATGTTGCCACTAGGTAGACAAAGACGGCCAGGCGTGGTATTGGCCACCCACCCCCTCGTGCACAGAGCAGGCCTTCATAGGCGCTCGCTAACAGCACTTGCCCCGACAGTATGTTAAGGCTATGTGGGGGTTCTTTGTCTTTTGTTTATTTATATGTATCGACTGTGTTGGTGTGGGTACTGCCAAATGTTATGTTACTGCGTGGGTGTGCTTACAGTTTCAAGTTCATGATGTTTAAACACTCGAGAACTGGGCAAACATTATGAACTTGAAATTTGGACGAGGCCATCTCGTGACGTGACCAAATGTTTGCGTCGTTAAATGTGTCCTCACCTCCGAAAAAAGTTCAACACACAGGACATACAAACAAGGATAGTTCGCAAGAGTGACCTGCTTGTAAAGCGATTTGCCAAAAGCCATCGCGTAATTCAACGTGATGTTAGCAGCCGGGGCCGGGAATTGGACTGGGGTGACGCGTTTCGTAAGCGCAGGACGCGACGGACGACACCAACAACAGCAGCCGCCGCTATCCGCCGCCACGCAGCTGCGACGTCACCACGGCACTTGCGCCATGCTCGGTGCACCGTTGAGGCCACGTGAAGTGTCGAAGGGTCGCAGGGAAGAGGTCACGGGAACATACCCCCCGGTGCTACGGGGTTGACGGACTGAGACGGCTGGCAGATGCGACGCGTGTGCGCGCTACCCCACTGCGCCAACCCACCGGCGTTGGCACGGTGTGCGTTAAATCTTGACTTAAAGCTTTCGTGACTGCAGGAATTCATGTTCTTTGGGTTTTTCGGTAAAGTCACGTAGATAGGTTCAAAGAAAATAACGAAAAAAGACAGTTATTTTTGTAACAGTTATTATTTTTCTTATTTGAACTTATCTACGTGACTTTACGGAACGACCCAAAGATTACGGTGTGCGTTGTTTGGCACCACCGCTCCGGTCGGTCTCGGCTAACCCCCTTCCCGTCCTCTTCGCAGAGCGAAATCAAAAAACGGAGGCCGCTCATTGAGGGAGAAACTGGACAAGATCGGGCTCAACCTCCCGGCAGGCAGACGCAAGACTGCCAACGTGACCCTACTCACCTCGCTAGTGGAAGGTGAGCGAGCGGTGGCGGCGATGATGACGGCGATGGATGACGGCACAGCAGTCATCGCACTGCGCTTACTACGAACCCGGCGTCTCGATGTCAAAAAAATTGTGAAAAGCGAGAATAGTTTTTTTTTTTACCCTTTCTGGAAATAAAACGGGAGGTGTTAAGATGTTCAAGCACCAAACAGAGACGTTTTTCAAGGCATCAAGTCTGCATTAACCACCCGTACCTGCGGTGAACGTGCAGACGAACATGCTCTGATGATATACGCATTGTCTTTGAGACTGATTGGCTTACACCGGTGACAGCCTTGTCCGTCGCCCTGTCTCACCACCAGCGTCAGACCAAAGAACGCCAAATGGCGACCAGAACAATGGCAATGCTTGCGAATTCGATTCCCGGTCACGATCAACATTTTTCCGACCTACACATGAGCAGGTCCCCGGGGCCTGAATTTGAGTGTACCTGACGCTGTGTGTAATCATCATCATCATCATCACTGGGGGAGATAAAGGGCGGTCAGTGTTGGCCAACCAACCACCGGGGTTGTCTCTAAATCGGTACGACTCTCGACTGGTGCTGTTCGACGTCACGTGTTACGTTGACAACGCGATGCTTTGCCCATGCTAAACAAAAGCTGCTCACGTAATTTTGTAAAATTTCAAAGGCTGTACAGCGTGCCCGAAACTGCTGATGAGACCCAAGAAGGTCTGAACCAGTCCAGTTTATTCGCTTAATCAAATGCGGCCCCCGTGAACGTGATGTTATAAGGCCAAGAGGCCGACATAAACGAGAGCATAATTTAATGTTTACGTGGCGATAGGGAGCTGATGGCTATTTATTAATTGAATTGAACTAACTAGTGGTACACTAACCAGTAGGGCACTAACTAGCAGGCCGCTAACGAGCAAGTCACTCATTCGAGAGGGCACTAACTAGTTGGGCACCTATTTAAAGCTTTCGTGACTGCAGGGATTCATCTTCTCGGTTCTTTTGGTAAAGTCACGTAGAAGGGAAGCAATAAAATAATAAAAATAAAACATCATAAAATAATTCTCATGACGTTTCGGCCACAACGGCTGCTTGCGTTGTGGCCGAAACGTCGTGAGAATAATTTTATTATGTTTTATTTTTATTATTTTATTATTTCCCTTCTACATGACTTTACCGAAAGAACCAAGAAGATAGTTGGGCACCGGTTAGTGCGACACTAACTCGAGGCGCGCTAACTAACTAACCGCGCTGCGTGTCCCAGGCGAGGCCATCCACCTGGCGCGCGACTTTGGCTACGTGAGCGAGACGGAGTTCCCCTGCAAGGCGGTGGCCGACTACCTGACGCGCCAGCACGCCGACCCCTCCGACATGCACACGCGCAAGAACATGCTGCTGGCCACCAAGTGAGTTGACGGCGTGGCGTCGGGAGCTCGTCGCCGCTACGTTACGTGCGCGCGCGTTGTGTAACGAGGGCGCGCGCAAGCGTTTTTGGCAAATTTTTCACCTTTTTTTCAAAGCGTTTTTAAAATTATTTTTTTTACCAGAAGCAACCTCACCTCACCCACAAAGAGGGGGAGGGAGGCAGGTGGCGGAGGGGATAGGTGGCAATTTCGCCGATAAAACTTCATCAGCGTGAGGACCGCCACGCGCATTTGAAACCGTCGGGAGTTTTGACAGCAGCACGATAACGGGGGGGGGGGGGGGGGTGGGTGGGGAGCACACGTCAGGGGCCACACTCAAGGCCACCCAGGGGCCTGCAGGGCCACCGGTGGCAATGGAGAACACCGCCGGCGTTCACAGCCGCTGTGCGTCGGACGCAACAGGTGGATCCATGAAACGGACTGAAATCCCCCACTCTGTCTCTCCGTTTATCTTCGCCGCTGGCCTCCGATTCTGTGGTGGAGTATCCCATGCCCCCTGCCCCCACCATACCTCGCTCTACCTGATTCAGGGTGGTTGGTTAACCAGCGCTCACCGATCCACTCCGGCCACTCGTTCGTTCACCCGCCGGCTGCCAGCCGCCTCCTTGTTACTCTTCTATCGCTACGGCTACTGCTACCATGGTTAGAAGCGACCTGGCCACATATTATAGGTCAACGAAAGTGGCTTATCATCACGTGGAAATTTCATCACGTGGAAATTCCAAGCAGCAAAATATTCTAGATAATACAGATGCATGTTTGTAAATGCGGAGGGGAAAACCGGAGGACCCGGAGAAAAAATCCACTGGATCACAGGGTGAACACGCAAACTCCACATATACAGCAGGCGTCAGGGTCGGGATCGAACCCCCTGACCCCCTGCATACCAGGCGAGCAAGATAACATCACACCACCGTGGCACCCCTCAAATAAAAACAAAACCAGTATAGATTGTAGACGTTCAGATTGCATTGGTGTAGCCCGGGTAAGCCCACGGGCGGTCAACCGTCCAGGTTTAGTAACCAGGCTAAGAAAAATCCTGCTTGGCTTTGGAGATCCCGACGAGATCTGTTTTGTCCGAAACGGGAGCGGCGGTTTAATTTGTGGGGCTTGCTCACGGGGCCCGAGTGTTGATACGATGGCGATGCAAATTCACGACGTGGTTGTGTCAACAAGCACGGCTCGAATCCAACACGAGCTCACGGAAACCTCCTCGCCCGTTCTGTTTGTTTGTTGGCGTTCGGAGAACACGAAACGTTAATTTCTTAAGAAGAAAAAAACTACCAGTTGCCGGCAAGAGGGTGAGGTTTTCCAAGGACACAGAATTGTGCGTCTCTACTGGTGTTTTGTTAACAATGACCTGCCTCTGTTGTCTGTGTGTTTTTAATGGACTAATTCAAACCCAAAACGCTCTTTAAAAAATATATTTTTTATTCCTCGTCTTAAATGCTATTTTACCTGGTTAAGAACACAGATCTTTAACCACATTCATTATGGAAATCCAAAACTACTTTATTTAAGCAAGCCACCATCCAGAATGCAATTAACTGTGAAAGGTACTGACGAATGAACTAAAATAAAAAGCAGAATATGTTAAACTTCTTTCGCACCGTACATATCCAACCGTGCTAATCGGAGGTGCGGGGGAAGGACAACAAATTAAATACAAAAAGCAGTTCCAAAGAAATTCGTTTACAATCTAGAGTTTTCAAACTATCCCAGTCTGTGGGTCTCTATGTGAGTATAGGTCTCGATGAGTCTATGGGTCTCTATGTGAGTCTATGGGTCTCTATGTGAGTATAGGTCTGGATGAGTCTATGGGTCTCTATGTGAGTCTATGGGTCTCTATGTGAGTATAGGTCTCGATGAGTCTATGGGTCTCTATGTGAGTCTATGGGTCTCTATGTGAGTATAGGTCTCTATGAGTCTATGGGTCTCTATGTGAGTCTATGGGTCTCTATGTGAGTATAGGTCTCGATGAGTCTATGGGTCTCTATGTGAGTGTGTGGGTCTCTATGTGAGTATAGGTCTCTATGAGTCTATGGGTCTCTATGTGAGTCTATGGGTCTCTATGTGAGTATATGTCTCTATGAGTCTATGGGTCTCTATGTGAGTCTGTGGGTCTCTATGAGAGTATAGGTCTGGATGAGTCTATGGGTCTCTATGTGAGTCTATGGGTCTCTATGTGAGTATAGGTCTCTATGAGTCTATGGGTCTCTATGTGAGTCTGTGGGTCACTGTGAGTCCGTGGATTTACGCGAATCTGTGCGCCTCTATGTATGTACATTGAACTTCTTTTGCACCGTACGCAGCCAACCCCTCTAATCGGAGGTGCGACCAAAGGGCAAAAAATGTGACCACAAAAAGCAGTTTTGAAGCATCGCGTTTTCAAGTAATGCAACCTCCGTGCGGTCCGTGTGTGCGTCCGTGTGTGCGCGCCGCAGACAAGTCTGCAAGGAGTTTGCTGACCTGCTGACCCAGGACCGCTCCCCGCTGGGCAACGCGAGACCGCCTGCCGTGCTGGAACCCGGCATCCAGGCGGCCCTGACGCATTTCAGCCTCCTCACTCACGGCTTCGGCAGCCCGGCCATCCTGGCAGCGCTCACGTCCTTCCAGAACTACCTCACGGAGGCGCTCAAAGCCACGGACAAACTCTACCTGAGCGGCTCCCAGCAGCAGCAAGGCTCAGGGACAGACTCGTCCAGATCGAGCGCGGGTGGGAAGATGTCCGATAAAGAAGATAAACATCACCGGGGAAAGTGATCTCCTCCTTCTCCTCCTCCTGCTACCCGCCATTGCGGCGACGAACTTCGGGTTCATTGTAATGATAATTCTATCAGCAGCAGCAGCAGCTGCAGCAGTAGTAGCCAGCTGTGGTAGTGGCGTAGGTATTGAGTGTGCAGGCGGTGCAACTGCACAGGGACCCACGACCGCTGGGCTATGAAGAGGGGGGGAGGACGGGAGAGGGGAGGGGGGAGGTTGGGGGAGAATTGATTTGGACAGAGTGCTTCATTTGCATGCGCCCGCACCTCCGATTAGCACGGTTGGTCATGTACGGTGCGAAAAAAGTTCAACAAACATACATACCAGGGCCCATGCCAAGACACGTGGCCGCATCACTGAGCAACGCAAGGGATCGATTTGGTAATGACCGCGGCTCGAGAGTTTACGCCGTGAGCGCAGACAGATTAAAAACAAATGAAAGTTTCGGGTGACCAAGAAATAATCTGGACTTTTTTTTTTTGGCGCTTAAAACAAGGAAAGCAACTGGAATTGTTTTAAAGTTATTTTTTTACTGACGCTCATTACGGTGGCGCTAAACGACTCGAGGTCGATGCTGTTGTTGTTGATGTTGACGTAACACGGCGCATTTGTAAATGGTGACTTGAGAGAAGGAAAATTTGAAATCTTCGCGTTCGCGTGCGTGCGTGCGTACACGGGACATTGTAATCACGCTGCGATTTGCTTCGAAATCCACGATCGCTCGACGTGCCAGCGGAAGACAAAAAGGCGGACGGCTGAACTTGCGGCCCTTTGGATGACGAAGAAGACGACAATTGACGAGTTTCAAGAAACGATTACGACGACAACGACGACAACGTCGTCATCATCAAAGACTGGGAAGTCGTTGAGAACAGAAGGACAATCTCACGAGGAATAAAACGCTTGTCGATGGAGAGAGAGAGAGAGAGGAGACACTCGGATAGAGAGTTGGCCGATTAAGAAAGTTAGAGGCGGTCATGGAAAGTGACCAAATATTTTTTTTATTTTACTTGTTTTATTGGAATCATCAACGCTATGATCACCGTCGTCGTCGTCATAACCATCACCACCTTTGTGCTGAGCGTCACAACACCGAAAACCCCCATGGTATGACTCACCCCCTATGCTCGCCAATCTAATCCGTTCAATCACAAAACGATCGCAAGCTGTTCGTGGACAAATTGCATAATTTATAGCATTGGAAGGCGAGTAGCACTCTGTCAGTCCACTGCTGGATGAGGGCCCGGCTCCCAAGGCAGTATCGATCGTGGCCGTAACAACCCCTGACATCGATTATTGATAACGCATCGGACTCACTCTGTGTAACAATTCTGTGAATTTCGATCGCTCATGCAGTATACTGTATATATATAAAATGTTGCAATGCATTGGTATTGAGGTTGTTACCAACCCAGGTCGCTTCCAGAACCGCTCCCTTCACTACAATGTTAAAATAAAATATATGTACTTGTTTGGGAAAGTAAAGATGATCCAAAAAAAACAACCCGTGTGTCAATAAAGTTATACAAATGTAATGACACCCACACACTCGCGCGCAGCCACCAGATTATAAGGCGCAGTACAGAAAAAGTGTGCGTCTTATAATCCGGATAGTCCTGTTTTAATCGATTATTTAATCGATTATGCCCCCCGTTGTGTAAGAAATTTAGTTTTGTGGTGGTATGTATATACAGAACACACGTATGCTGTATATATATACACACACAAAAAGACAAAGATCCCCCGCGTAGCCCATGTAAGACTGTTGGGGCAAGTGCTGTTAGCGAGCGCCTATTGACGTTGGAATGGCTCACAAAGGGGGGGGTGGGTGATGTGTCCAACCCCCACGCGCGGCTGCCTTTGTCTCCCCACCTCATTTCATGACGTGAGCTACACGGCAATGACATGACCCAATTTTAAGAGGTGAGTGCGCTAACCACTGCGCCACCACTCCCTTACGCATCGTTTTCTACGGATAATAAGACGCTCCGCAAAGTTAGACGAAAGTAAAGTGTGAACTTTACTTTCGTCTAACTTTGTGCCCCGTTGTCAATACGGTTCTACAAATCTGATCTCACACACACCTCCGATTAGCATGGTAGGGTGCGAAAGAAGTTCAACATACAAAGACAAAGACCCCCCCCCGTATAGCCGGAACAGACTGTAGGGGCAAGTGCTGTTAGCGAGCACCTATGAAGGCCGGCACGGCATACGAGGGGTGGGTGGCCAGCACCACGGCCGGCCGCCTTTGTCTCCCCAGTGGCGATGTTTACTACACACCGCACCAGGTACTCATGCGAGGCTGAGTCGACCTAGGGGAGGCCCATGAACGGATCGGATAATCCGTCAGTGGCGTATCCCGTGAGTGGATCTCGAGTCGGCGTGGTTCGTAGCACAGCGCGTTAACCGCTGCGCCACCGCTCCCCCCCCCCAAACACACACACTCGATTATAAGACGCACCGCCAACTTTTTGCTTTTAAATATACAGAGGGGGGGAGGGGGGGGGGGGAGTGCGTCTTATAATCCGGTCACTCCGCTCCGTGTGTACATAGCGACACGTGTTAAGTTATGTGTACGTGATGTACATACCCGTGCATGCACAGGGGATAGACAATATTTAAACTCTGGGAAAGAAAAAAAAGATACATCTTTTTTGTTTTTTACATATTTACCTCAGAAACATGATGGGAGAGAGCAAAACGTTGTTTGGAGGATTGTATTTTTCCAAAGCATTTTGTTTTTAGTCATCATTTATTTCTCGTTTTTTTCTCTCTCTCTTTAGCTTTTTATCTGTGTGTGTGTTTTTTTTAATTAATGTTATTAATATAATTGTATTAACATAAAATAGGGTGGTGGAGGGAAGAAAGACACAAAAAAAGACGAGGATTTTTTGTCACTTGCTCTGATAAATTTATTGGACTCTTTGTTTGGGAAATGACGCGTATGCTGTTTGTAAATCTACTGCGAGGTTGTACATATTCTGAGTAAATTGTTATAACGGTGCCCGAATCTATAAATAAATATACACATTCTGATGTCATCCCACATCTTCTTTTGTTTTGCGCTGTGAGAGATACGTGAATTATTTCTAGCTCGTTTTAGAATTTATTTTTCTCGGGGAAATATTTCGACAATTGTGTGTGTGTGTGCGTTTATCACAGTTTTCGAACAAACTCCAGTTGTTGCCACCGCCCCCACATACGATTCGAATTATTGACACGTTGCACGCGCCTGTTGATTAGTAAACACGGTACAAGCGCGAACGTAAAACGAGAGGGGGAGCTTTGCTTAAAATGTTACTATACATCTCCTCATAATTATATGTATCCTGCACATAAAACGCACGTATGTTTAACACATCCCATCAGCCACTAGTGCCTCATTGGAGTGCATTGCTGCAGCAGCAGCATTATTGGCTCAAGGCAACAACAACAACAACAACAAAACCCTCCTGAGACCCCCAGCTTCAACATTCAACGTCTCATCAGCAGAGCCGGGGCTCGCTTCAACCAATGCTGGTGAACTACCAAATGTCATTGGGGATCGTCCATAAATGACGTCACGCGATTTTGGACGATTTTTGACCCCCCCCCCCCCATCGGCACAAAAAGTCAGACCCCCCCCTCAAATATGACGTCATAAAGCTCTGCCCCCCACCCCCCCAAACCCATATTTACATTTTGAAAATAAAACATGCTTCAAATCGCTTTAAACTATTGTCATTGTAGTGCGTATTTTATGTGGCGCTGCACTCTGATGTTGTAGGAGTGTTGTTATAACAATTCTATATTTATTTAAAGTTGCGCATTTTCATGTGACGTCACATTTCTCAACCCCCCCCCCCTCGTCACACATCGTCACAAATTTCTGACCCCCCCCCCCCCAGGTGCGTGACGTCATTTATGGACGGCCCCTTGGCAAGGACCCTCTCCCGAGATGTGTATACCGGTTGTGCCATACGTGATGGCGGGAGTGGTCACCGTGCCGGCGTTCCTGTGCCAGTAACGAATTTGCACATTTTCCTTGCGTGACAAAGCTTGCTAATTGGCCGTGCCGGGTGTCGGCGGGTTTAACGACGCATTTATATTCGCGCGATCTGACCCAAAAACCTCTGTTGCCGAAGTAGTAGCATTGCGGTTATCGCGCACCGCACTCCGAACCCGGGCGAACCGAGTTCGATTCCCGATCACAACCAACACCGGTGACGAATCTGAACTGGTCCATGAGCCTCCCCTGTCTAAGTCGTCGACTCAGCCTTAAAATGAGTACCACGTGGTGTGGCGTGTATGTACGCACGCACGCCGCGCGTAGCTAACGCTGCTAATCGGAGGCGTAATCATCAGGGAGACAAAGGCGGTCGTGCGTGGAGCTGGACGTCCTCGTGCGCCGATAAACGAACCTCATAGCGGTACCCCGGGGAACCAGACTACTCATGGCTCTCGCACAATGTCCGTGACGCAGTCATTTTTCGTCTGGTGATGGTCGGCGATGCGGCAATCGACTCATCTCGATTCGAGCTGTACACGATGCACCACTACGGTGCGTACCGCGAGCGTTCAGGGTTTCGGCGCAATCGTCCTCGCTGCGTTTCGACATCGCGGAGTGTGGCACCGATTTCGGATTGATTGGTACCCCAGTCGCGGAGTGAAGTAACATCCCTGGAAAAAAATAGTGTCCCAGAAAAAAAATATTTAATTGCTTCGGGAATTTTGGATTATTCGGTACCCCGGGGTACCGCCATAAGGATCAATTCTGGCCTTAATAGGTGCTCGCAAACAACGCTACGCCTCCCTTCACAGTCTGCCACACACACTGCTCTCAATTTCAATCATCCGCTCTTCACGTCACTCGCGACGCGTTTAGCAATCATGAGGCTGGTGCAGCGCGTCGGCGATCTAATTTCGCAATCGGGAGACCCCCAAGTAAACGGATTGGTAATCGTGGCCAGGCGTTTTAAGGAAAGGTCAACACAACGGCAAATCAAACCACTCTACTCGCGACACTCCAGCGCTCGCATTAACACGTGGATACAGGTCAACACGCGCACGCCGCTATATTCCACTCACGTCCACGCGCGCGTTCAACCGTCCGGAAAATCGCGATAATTGGGGTTTCGCACACAATTAGGGCGCCTCCTTCTTGACCCGGTGAACGGCGAATATCGCGTGAACGCAGCGGCGGCAGTGCTGAAAAGGGGGCGAGTACCGGCTGCCCCTGTCCGCGTTGTCATTGTGGCAGTCGCATGCGTACGGGTTGAACTTCTTTTGCACCGTACGTAGCCAACCGTGCTAATCGGAGGTGGGGGCGAAGGACAACAAGCCATACACACGTCTGGTCTCATTGTCAGCTCTCCGTTTCTGGACGAAGACCTCCACAAGGGTCAGTGGCGAGCAGGCGTAGGGGCATCACCGGTGAGCGGCGGTGCAGAGGTTAGCAACCCGAGTTCGATTCCCGCTCACGGCCCCCAAATACCAGCCACGATTATCTGAACTGGTCCTGTGCCTTCCCTAGGTCGACTCCGCCGCAAACGAGTACCTGGTGCTGTGCGTAAAGATCGCCACTGGGGGAGACAAAGGCGGTTGGGCGTGGTTGCTGGCAACCCACCCCCTCGTGTACCGTGCACATCTCTAAAAGGTGCAACTTGCTATCAGCACTTTCCCTAACAGTCCGTTCAAGGCTATACGGGGATCTTGGTCTCTGTACACATACATATAAACGCACACTCGCATACTGATTGAATCACTGAACTGGCATTGATAGCTTGAACGCATTTAGCGCGGGGCCCTTGAAAATGCGGGGCCCGTAGCATATGTAGCTACTTGTGCGACTAGGATAATCCGGCACTGCCTGTAACAACGATCCACTCATATTGCTTGCCGCTCATAACGCAGAATAAACTTTGCACACACAACCGCGTGCCACGCCCCCCCCCTCTCTCTCTCGACACGTGTACAACACGTGTTGTGTCCTTCCGCCGTACGTACGGGGCGAAATAAGTTCTACATACATACGTGTGTGTGTTTGACGAGTGAGTCCGGATGGTACACACTGCAATGCGTAAATATGTTCACGAGTGAGTGACTGAGGTATGTAAACTGCAATGATATATCCATAACAGAGGCTTCATAAATGTTGTCGTAAAACCCGCCACCACCCGACATAGCCAACCAGTAAGGTTTGTCACGTAAACAAAACGTGCAATCCGTTACTAGTTCAGCACACCGCTTGTGTGTTGGAGAGTAAAACCCGCAACATTTACCATTCGAGTACGACGTTTCGCCAGTAATTACAACCAGCATCATCAGGCGACAGACATATTTGTGGAGAAATCCTCCTTTTTCGGTCTTAAATAGAGGGTTTAACGACATTTATATTTACGCGATCAAACTCAAACAAACTATGTTGTGGATAATGTTGGTCGCGAAAGCCTACTACGTGTTAAACACTGTAACGATATAATTATGTTATAAATGGGCCAGATGACTAACCTCTGGCGCGAAATAAGTTCAACAACACACACACGTACACATAATTTGAAATTTAAAAATTGTTTTAAATTTTGGGCCAGTGCCCCCCCACCCCCCAAAAAAATTTGGGAGCAAAATATGTGTTTAAAGATTGCGTTTGCTTATGTTTGCCGAATTGGTATCATCATCATTATCTTTGCTAATTGCTGATCCTTCCATCTATCCCCTGCTGGTTGAAGGCCAACTCATGCTGTGTCGGTCGTTAGACAAAACCTTGACAACGCTGGTCACTGCGGGTCGCTGAGTCAGATGATTGACTCAGGACCGGCTCGGACATCACTCCCCTGTGACGTTGGCCGTGGCCAAGAATCGAACTCAAGTTTCCGGGGTTCGTCGCGCAGTGAGCCAACCAGTGCACCACCACTCCACTGCAAGTTACTCGTACACACGAGTATACGTATCGAGTCACGGCGACACAAAGAACACCCCACGTGCTGATAAACAATTATACTGCTGGGGGATGTTGATCGGTGCTTGCCAGAGGTTATGAATCCCATAATTAATCCGCATTGCATCCCTCTGGAGCACACAAGCGAATATGTGGATAGTTGTGACAGCAGTAACAATAATCATTACAATAATATATGCGGGAGCGGTGGCGCAGTAGCGCGCACACCGCTTCTAGTGACCTGAGTTCGATTACCGGCCACGGCTAGCATCAGTCGCTTCTTTCACCAACACACACTGATCAATAACGGTGAAGTATGGTCAATAACAACCGTCACGACCGACACGGCGCGACGGTATATCGACGAAAACAAGGCTGTACATTTTGCAATAATAACGACTATAATAATGATGATGATACCAATTAGTCAAACATACGCATACGACATGAACACATGCGTACGCTGCATTAGACGGCACGCTAATTTTCGAGATGTGCGGTAATGTGGCGTGAATATGAGTGAGGCGTGGGGAAACCCTGCCGCCCTCGTGCGGGGATCGCGTGAGCATCTGCCAGTTCTCAGAGGCAGCGGCAGCAGAGGCGCGGAGGAGGAGGATGGTGATGGGGAGGATGATGGTGATGGGGAGGAAGAGGAAAATGGTGATGGGGAGGAGGATGATGATGGTGATGGGGAGGAAGAGGAGAATGGTGATGGGGAGGAATGGTGTTGGGGAGGAGGAGGATGGTGATGGGGAGGATGATGGTGATGGGGAGGAAGAGGAGAATGGTGATGGGGAGGAATGGTGATGGTGATGGGGAGGAGGAGGATGGTGATGGGGAGGGGGAGGATGGTGATGGGGAGGAGGAGGAGGATGGTGATGGGGAGGAAGAGGAGAATGTTGATGGGGAGGAGGATGATGATAGTGATGGGGAGGGGGATGATGATGGTGATGGGGAGGATGATGATGTTGGTGATGGGGAGGATGATGGTGATGGGGAGGAATGGTGATGGGGAGGAAGAGGAGAATGGTGATAGGGAGGAGAATGATGGTGATGGGGAGGATGATGGTGATGGGGAGGATGATGGTGATGGGGAGGACGAGAATGGTGATGGGGAGGATGATGGTGATAGGGAGGAGCAGGACAATGGTGATGGGGGGGAGGAGAGCGGGGGTGAGGGTGGGTGGGTTGGGAGAGATCAGGGGGGAGGCGGGGAGGAAAGAGTGATCGAGCGAGGAGGAGCTGGGAGGGTGCGGGTCGAAGAATTGTTGTAGGGAGAAAGAGGGAATGGTCGAAGTGTGAGGATGGACAATTGAGAGGGAGGAGTGATGCTGAGAGCGAAGGGAGAGTCAGAGATAGAGAGCTGAGAGATTCAGATAGAAGAGGGGGGGGCGGGTGAGGAGCTGAGAGTGAGGGGAGAGAGGCTGTGGAGCTCAGGGGTTCGGTAGGAAGGAGGGAAGTGAGGGTAAGGAACCCGGGAGCCTGAGAGTGAAGATCTGAGAGGAGACGTGGGGGGCAGGGGGGGGGCTCGGTACGAGCCCTCGCGTGGCGGGCCGCACTGTTTAATCGCTCGAGATGGCGTTAACATGAGCAGCTGCTAGCGCTACGCTAATCGGGCAGTGGCTCGTAGATTTATAACGCTCCACCTAAGCCCTAATGGGGTCTGTCATGAGGGCTGTGATTATTACTATTATTCTTATGCTTGGTTCTTTCGGTAAAGTCACGTAGAATGGAAATAATAAAATAATAAGAATAAAACATAATTAAGTTTTATTTTAAATAAAAGTCACGTAGAATGGAAATAATAAAATAATAAAAATAAAACATAATGTTTTATTTGTAATAATTATGTTTTATTTTTAAATAATAAAATAAAAATAAAAAAACATTTTTATGTTTTGTTTTTCTTATTTTCTTATTTCCATTCTACGTGACTTTACCGAAAGAACCAAGAAGATGAATCCCTGCAGTCACGAAAGCTTTAAATCGAAACTATTATTATCATGCGGTCGGAACCCACAGTGGTGACCCATGCACTCGCTATACAAGTGATGTAACGTAGTCTCTGTCATTGGGGCCACACAACGCCACGTCACAAGTATTCCACGCTATGTAGTTTTATGTCGACGCGTGCAGAGTAGACACGTGTGATCAAATGTGCCAGTCAAAGGGGGGAATCAAATCGATAGGACGGCCCCATCGCGGAGATGGAGCGATGCTCATCTGGGATTCAGTTTGGTATTCTTAGGTTTTTTCGGTAAAGTCACTTAATACAGATATCGTGCTGTGACGGTTCCACTTGAAGACGGAAGCTTGTGTTGCCTCCGAAACGTCGTGATTTTTATTTTTTATTTTACTTTTATTAATTTAATTTTTTTACCTACGTGACTTTACCGAAAAAAACCTAAGAATATGAATCCTTGCAGTCACGAAAGCTTCAAATATAGAATTCAGTTTGGTGTTGGCTCATTCTCAGCAGAGGGAACTTGGGAACCACGGCATCGACGATGAGCTATTGATGACCTATTTGGCCTTTGACCCAGGTCAAAACACCCACGACCCCAACATGATCACCGTCACAACGTGAAGACGTTTTCTCAACAATCGCAATTTGCTTCCCATTCTTATTATTTGTTTAAGTTGAGAGACACCGGATAGTGATGGGCAAAGCCTTAAGGCTCACTCACAAGTATGCAGAGTATGAATATATGCATTTTGTGTGTATGTATATGTTTACGTAATCATTTATATGCGTGTACCATATGTACATTGGTGTAGCGGTTAGCGCACTGCGCTACGAACCCAGCGATCCGAGTGCAATTCCCGCTCACGGCCAACACCGATGATGATTATCGGAACCAGTCCTGGGCCTCTCTTGGGTCGACTCAGCCTCAAATGAGTAGCCTGGTGCGGTGTGTAAAAATACATCGCCACTGGGGAGACAAAGGCGGTCGGGCGTGGTGTTGGCCACCCACCCCCTCGTGTACCATGCCGGCCTTCATAGGTGCTCGCTAACAGCACTTGCCCCAACCATCTGTTAAGGCTATACGGGGGATCTTTGTATTTTTTAATCTTTGTATATTTATGATTTATCTATGTCTGGCAAGTGTATGCGAGCGTGTACGTATGCATAATGCATTTGCTTTGTGAATATTGTTACATGACCCACAGCTATGGAAGCTGCCCTGGCTGTTTCAACAAACTCTCTCGACAGGCAAACAACCAATCAGACCTGCAGACAAGGCAGACAGACAGAGAGACAACAGGTGTAGAGCCTACAGGCAGAGACAGACAGAGCTACCCGTGTAGCCTTAGCAGACTGTTGGGGCAAGTGCTGTTAGCGAGCACCTATGAAGGCGGGCACGGCACACAAAGGGGGTTGTGTGGTCAGCACCACGCCCGGCCGCCTTCGTCTCCCCAGTGGCGATGTTTTTCGACACCGCACCATGTAACTCATTTGAGGCTGAGTCGACCTAGGGGAGGCCCAAGACCGGTTCAGATAATAGTCACCGGTGTTGGCCGTGAGCGGGAATCGAACTCGGCTCGCCGGGTTCGTAGCGCGTAGTGCCGCTCCCCAAGACCAGATAAAAACAACCGTGGAAGATTATCTTTGAACGAAACGCACAAACACCGAGTATAGAGAGCCCCACATTTTTTTTTGTTACACGCAATTCCAAAATCAGTTTGATGTCGTGAGAAGCGGCAGCCTGCTTAAGTGGGAATGGTCTCCCGCGCTCATTAAGCGGAGCTCAGCTCCCGTCTGGCTTGGGGCTGTAACTCTGATGCTCCCAGCCAGAGCACAGTGGCCTGAAAAAAACTAAATATTCAAAAAAATATATAAAATATATATCTTTAAATAATAATAATAATAATAAAATTATCCCCCCCCCCCACCCCACCGACCCTTTGGAGATCCTAAAGGGTTGATGTCCGTGCCTTATTTTCCCGTCTTGGTTGCAGCATAATTCAGGTTGGTTGCAGAGAAAGAAATAATCCAGAGTGCGTTCGGTTATGACGATTAAGGGATTTGCTTGGGCATTGTGTGTACACGCACACACAGACATCAGTGAGCATCGTTAGCACTCGTGTTTATTGCTGGTCAGTGTGGGTGAAGTGTATCAAATTTCGAATGTTTTTAATACTCATTTAAAATACATTATGTATCGACATACACCTAATTGGCATCCGTGTGTATGCATCGTGTAGCTCATCTCTTTGCTCTGATAAAGGCCCGTGGCCCGAAACGTCAGTCTATCTACTCATTCTGTAATTACGCAGTGTTAATAGCAGAGATGGTGATTTATTTTTGTTATATTTTCACAATCGTGCTCGTCCACCATCACCACCACCACTACCACCACCGGACTCATTCTCCGAATTGAATTTCACATTTTTACCTAAACATAAACCCGAGTGTTTCATTAGTATAGCCTCGGTCGTTGCGACGTAGGGGAGAAGATGGGGTGGAGAGGTGGGTGGGTGGGGGGAGGGGTGTAGGAATAAAAGAATGAGACGTGGGGAATTGGAAAGCAGAGACAGGCAGCCCCATGCACGGTGCTTCTCCACATGGTTTTTAAGTTGATCAGCCCGAGGGGTAACATATGTCATATTCCCAGCACCCAGAAACGCACACGCTATCCAACACACACATGCGCTATGCAGAGCGCACAGACAAAGATCCCCCGTGTAGCCTTGTAGACCAAAGAGGCAAGCGCTGTGAGGGAGTACCTATTAAGGTCGGGATGGCCAGCAACGCGGCAGACTATTTGGTTCCTCCAGTGCTGATGTTTATACATCGCACTCGGCACTAGGGATGTGCTCCTGATGGTTTTTAATCGGGGGGGGGGGGGGGGTGAAACGTGGCTAAATGTGCAATTTAGAAATTATCCGAAATTTTTTATTGACATTTTCGGATTGATTCGAAAGTATGACGGCACGTAAAATGACTTCACGTGACGTCACTTCCACGTCTTACCTCGCCGAGTGGTGCCACGTGGCATCGGGAAACGTCACTTTCGTCAGCACGAAGAGGCGTGAATTACACAATGCAAGCGATCCGAAAAAAATTACTCAATTGAGATTCAGCAAAAAAACCTCCAAAAAATATGCAATCCCTAAAACTCTGCCTACTAGGTACAGTACTAATTTAAGGCTGAGTTTATGTGGTGGAGTCCCAGGACTGCTTTAGGTAACACTCGAGCACCGTTAGCCTTGACAGGGAGTTGAAGCAGAATAAGCCAAAATTAAATGGAGGAAAAAATTCTAAAATAAATACTTGTCTTTTTGTGTGTGTGCTGTCATTGGTGACTAGGATGACACCATCAACTCACTGCACTTGAGAACCCGGTCCAAAAGCGAGTGGCGAAAACCCAAATATGAACGAATCAGTGCCTACGATACTTAACCCATATGTACCGGTTCCTTTGTGTCGATTTTATACCTGGGCGAGATCCTAAACGGCCGTCAGGTAAACCTCAATTGCACGCCATTACATGGCTAAAATTGAACCTTTGATTGAAGATGTTGCCACTATCTGAATTTACATCTGCCCACACGATGCAATGACTCTGCCTGCAAATTAGAACGACCGCAAAGGAAGCCACACACTCAGTGCCGGATTAAGCTAGTGTGGAGCCTGTAGCGTAGCATCTAACCTTAAAGGGGCCCTAAATAAAAAAAAACATACATTTTAAAACACACATTTTTTACTTGCATAGTAAATTAAATTTTTTCATTTGCTATACAGCCAGATAATACGACAAATGCTAAACTTGAGCATCCAGTCGTTCATAAAAGTGTAAGGCAGTATAGTACTATAGTAATCGAGCAAGTACAGAATCACTGAACCGGAATTGATAGCTTGGAAGCATTTAGCGCGGGCCCTTGAAAGTGCGGGGCCCGTAGCATGTGTAGCTACTTGTGCTACGAGGATAATCCGGCATTGCACACACACACACGACTCACCCCTCCTAGTGCTCCTTTCCGCAGAGTCAACCGTGTCCACCTTTATCCGATTTGCAGGCTAGCTGCATATATTCAAGATTTGAAGGTTTCGTGACTGCAAGGATCCATACGTGACTTTACCGAAAGAACTGCATATACTTTACAATACCTTTGTCAATCCACTACCGGGTGACAGCCTACCCATCATGCAATCATTGGGGGCATATGGCCATGCTTCACCACGGTTGGTCAACGCAGATTGGTGAAAGCGGGTTGCCGAGGCCAGGTTCAGATATTACTCAAACACTTAACATTAACACGTGGCCAGAAATTGAAATCAGGTTCCCAATCAAGCTTATGTTCGGGCAGATTATTTAGCTCCCACGCATCGCCCATGTTTCAGATGTAGCCCAAAGCTTAATATTTGTCGCGAGGTTCAAAGTGCAGGGGGCTAACCACTGTTCCACCGCTCCCGTTAGTTTACATACCAGCTCGTTGAAACGCAGTAGCAAGTGGGCACACCTTCATTGAATAATTATCCGAGGCCCCGAGGAAGCACGTAATTAGTTCCAAGTCCCAATCCAAATTAAGATGTTTTGTAAATATTGGTGAATGTGCATCACACTTCCAACACGCCATTCATGATGCCCGGTCACCGCATTGGAGTCAACCCAGTGGAGGTGGAGCGCCGCGGTGGTGAGATGTTATCTCCCTCGCCTGGTGTACAAGAGGTCGTGGGTTCGATCACAACTGCTGTGTATTGGGAGTTTCCGCGTCTCTCCCCACGTGGATTCTTCCTCCGGTGTTTCCCTCCACATAAAATGAACATTCGTTTTCTAGCACGACTGCTAAACATTTCCACGTGATGAGCCACTTCTTTCCGACAGCCCTGTTCTTCACCTGAGGACGGCTGCTTGCGTTGTGGCCGAAACGTCGTGAGAAATGTATTTTATTGTTTTATTTTTATTATTTTATTATTTCCCTTCTACGTGACTGTGCCGAAAGAACCAAGAAGACTATCATTTGTGGCCAGGTCGCTTCTCGACAAAGCTTCATAGCTCAGTGGGCCTTACCTGGTACAAACATAAATTTAATAGTTTTTTTTTTATCAAAACCAAAAATTAAACGTTCACAAAATAAAATGCAGAGGACCCTGGTCAAGAGGTGGAGAGTCAGCAGGAGGAGGCTTAGCATTTTGGTTGGCTAGTGGGTTTGAAGGGTAGAGTCAGTGGGAGATTCAAGGGGTAGGGCAATAGAACCCCTCCCCGCTCACCTCGAGACCCTGAACGTTGGCATTTTATTGACTTTTACCACGGGGGAAAAAACCCCGTTAAAGGCTTGTATTATTAACAAAGGGTCTTGTTTAAAAATCTTGGAATTTCAGGGCACCACTCTCACCCCATACCTTTATAAGTTTCTAGATCCGCCTGTGGTACGAGCGGTTGGTTGGGTAGTTGGTGAGAGCTAGAATTAGTTGCGCAGTTAAGAAAATTACTCATTTGTCGAGCTAGTTGCTCCGCACACAATGGACCTAGGTCCTTTCAGTTGATTTTTCCCACTTCACTTTGCCAGTGCTGCCGTTGCCAATGTTATGAAAAGTTTTAGTTTTTTTGTGCGCGACCTGTTGGCGGCTACCATTTGCATACATTAACGATTGCCCCATGTGCGAGAGTTGGTTTGCCTCGGCACCGACCAGAGATGGGAGAAAATACGTTCACAATAACAGGGAGGCCAACTGAAAATCACCTATGGAAGACCTGTGGCCGGGCTGGCAAGGTTAAGGATTTGTCGCACTCTTGGCACACACACCAACACCACGCGTACTGTTGTGCGCACACACACACACACTTGCACACCCACCATTACATTCTCCCAGACGCATCAAAGATGTCCCGTATAGCCTACACGGGCTGTTGGGGAAAGTGCTTTTCGGGAGCACCTATGAAAGCAAAATAAAGGCACACTCTTGAGGGTGTGTGGCCAGCACCACATTGTTTGCCTTCGTCTCCCCAGTGGTGATGTTCACACACCGCACCAAGTTTAATACGTAGGCTTTCACGACCAGCATCATCCATTAGAGGTTTTTTTGGTTAAATGGCGTACCAAGTCCTCATTTACAGACGAGTCGATGTAGGAGAGGCACAGGACCAATCCAGATGTCACCAATGTTGGTCGTGAGCATAAATCAAACTCGCAACACTGGATTAGCAGTCCACTACATTACCACTCCCCCATGATCACTCAAAACACACACATTCACCCACACACACTTGCACAAATATACATAAAGTTGCATAAATATATACACACGCACTCATACCATTCACACATACATGCTTAAGTCAACACAACCACAAGCTCATTCACACACGTGCGCACACACACACATTATATGCACACGCTCGCAAACACGCAGCCTCGCCATCACGGACAGCCACGCGTCTGTAATGAAGTGCCGAGCACGCCATTACTTACCGCCATTAAAATATCCAGCGGCGTACATATTGGTTCATTTCAGCGGGGCCACTAAACCGACAGCATTGCACGCAAGCAACTACATAAGTGTGGCGATGATAATAAAAAAATAAAGGTGGAGGGGGGAGGGAGCGAGGTTGTGTGAAAAACACATATGCAATAAAAAAAACCCAAGAGCCGAGATGAAGCTGGGGCTATTTCGCCATCATGGGATCTGCGTTAATAGTGTGCCATTACCAGGGAACCCTTCGCAACCAGCAATATCCAGGCGATATTACTACAGTTCTGGAATATCGCATAATGCAGTAATATGCGTTAAGGGGTCGTAATGGAGCAAACGCTACCTCTTTGGTGCTCCCATTTCCACTTGATGGCGAGCAGTACATCACCGCACGCGAGCGCACGGTCTCTCTCTCTCGTTTTATGCGCGCCGGGGCCAAAAGGGCGTGGAGAGGTTTGATGATGGCATTAACGGGGGGGGGGGGGGGGGAGCGGCGTCAGCGCTGGCCACAATCAGGCGCATCGGCGCTAACTCGGCTTCACAGCTGTACACTCTTCAAACACGGTGGAGGGAGGCGGCGGGTGCGGCGATTTATTTTTTTCCGGCAAAGATCGTCGCAGTTATTCGCGGGCGACGCAAGAGAAAAAAAAACGGGTTGGGAAGAGGAGATGGGAAAAGAAAATTCGAATTAACCACAAGTAAACAGAAAGCTATGCAGATGCTGGTTTCGTCGCTTGCGCTAAAAATTGACGAACACTTCGACGTCGCGTCGGATCGTTCATGGGCGAGCGCGATGTTGCCCACAGCCCACCGTCACAACCCCCCCCCGCCCCCTCCTCCACCCCCTCCCCGCACAAAACGCTGACGGTGGTGCGCAGCCAAGCGGCGAGCCGGCCCCAAAAACACCAGCAGCGCTGCAAGCGACATCTGAAACTAGTTTCGTGATGGGCAGACGGACGAGGGAGAGAAGCGGCGGCACGTGTCAGGAAGTGGGTGGACACGCGGGTGGGGGGTGAAAGAGGGCAGGAGCAAGAGCCCCGTACATCGTTAGGACAAAAATGAAAGCTACCGTTTTATTTTACGATCAGCGCTTGACAAAATTACGACACAAAAAAGCCTTCGAAACAATAACAGTTTCCCCCCCTGCCCTCCTCCCATCCCGTCACTTCAACAGACCGGAATATCTAGATAACGAAATTCAGGACAACAGTATAAACCGCATTGCTGATGGGGCGATATCACTGGCGCTCGTTTGATATGCCTGCCACCCCCGCCCCTTGTCGATGGATAGCGCACGTTCGCACTACGCGGTCGCCTTGGGGAGTTCGGCCACCACCCCTGGCAGCTCCTTGAAGGGCGCCGCACTCGCCCTGATGGTCGGCAGGTCGTGCACCCCACCCTGGTCGACGATGCGCACGGTGAACGCCGGCAGGTTCACCAGGAAGCGCTTGTGCATCTGCGCTCGGGGCACGCACAACGGGGGAAGAGGTGAGTAAATATAAAAAATATATAAATATAAACACGGCGGAAGTGCAGTTCACACGAACGCAGCAGATGGTCGCAGACCAGTCACCCGTGACACGTTAGCGCAAGGCACAAAAGCCACCCCCAATTTGTGCGAGCACGCTTGATTAGTGGCCGTAACTCTTGAGCAAAAAAAAAAGTGACGGTGAAAATTGCCAGCTGGTTCAGGCAGGGAGCCGCGCGCTTAAAAGCTGGATCCGTGTACGTTTGCAAGGTAATCAACTAAAGTCCCCACACTTCCGCCTTGGGTACCATGAATACACAGGCTTCACCACGCCAGCGCTAAAAAATCATTGGCTCATGAGCGGGCAAGGTAAACAATTCACAAACCGCAACCGATTCTTGCACTGCCACGATGCACGGATTGAATCGCGCGCGTCTAATAATCGACTTTAAGATAACATGCAAATTATACTATGCCTTTGGGCCAGTGGGACAACGAAGATAAAAAACGGAAAAAAAAACAAGACGAAACGTACGGCAGAGAACACGTGAGGACAAACGATTGGAACAGTTTGGCCCCACACCCACCCCTGGAATCATGATAATTTATCACACTGCCAGAGCCATGCCTACGACCAAGTACAGCGGCGACATCATTAAAGTACGTTGTGTTTATTAGATGTTGGCTGCGTGCTATGTGCCGCAACGGCCCAATTAAACGCTGTTGCCCCGAGTTGTGAACCGGAAGTCAAACGAGGAATGTGGCTACTCTGCACCCGATGTTCGCTCACGGGCAACAGAGGGAAAAAAACATTAAACCCGCATGCAGGGTTTTTCCACTGCGGCCAAGTTCATCTAAACCTCCGTTAGGGTACAGTTAACGACAAATACTCAGCAACAAATATTGACAGAAATATTCATGGCAATAAAGATAACGATATAAACATTTGACCAAGGGGTCTAGAAAGTGAAAGGCAGCAACGCTTGATGAAATCTCTCTGACTTTGATAAGTGATTGTTAATTAGGACGGTGGATATTGGGGGAAGAGAAATGTTTGCTTAGGAGTTAAAAACATTAAGGGGCAGTGGGGGTCATTTTGCAGAACATTAAACAACTGTTTATATTTTCCTGTTGTCAGGCATTGTTGACGTTGGTTCGAGATTCACAATGCAAAACCACACATTACCTCTTGAGCACATTTCTGCAGAATCTCAACCGCCTCCTCCCGGGTCAAGTCTAAAACAACAATAACATCAAGTATATAAGAACATCATCATCATCATTAGCAAAAACAGAGCCCGCACAGTGATCAATGCCTATTGATAACTCCAGCAGCACTTGTGCATTCTCTTTATAGCCTGCGCGCAACATTAACTGCCCCGTCGTACGGAAAGCCGGTCCCCGCCCGCCTGCCCCGCTTGCCCGACCGATGCTTAAGCACATTATGGGCTGAGGCCGGCTCTTGATGTGATAGGGGGGGCTAATGAAAAGCAGTAGGAGCTCTAGTCATGCCAGCGGGGTGCTGGCTGCAGAGGCGAGATGCCTCTGTCTGCCGCTTTCCTCGCGCATTCCTCGCCCGCTCTCTCTCTCTCCGTGCGCGCCCCCCGCGCATGTGCGTGCGTGCGCGCGGGGTACGCTCGCGCGTCCTGGCGCGTGCCGCGAACGCGCGTAGCAACGGGAGCGGGGGCTTGCGTCCGTTTAAAAAAACGCCGCTTTGATTTGCCTCCCACCACCACCCCCCCTCCCTATCCGGTTGTTCTTAAGTACGTACGCACGTACGTTTTAATGAGCGCAAATACACGTCGCGGGAGCGCGCGCAGATATCCGCATCGTGAAAAATCTTTATCGTCGTGCCCCACAGTTGATCGCGTAAGCTCGGCAATGGTCGCGTTTAAACACTGCTTTACGTCACGTCAGCCGGGAAGACGGCAATAGCTCGGCTCTTAATTAATTCTGCGGACTGTCTGCGGCTTAATCACCAACATCACAGCCACCGTTAGTGGCCTCCCCCCGGAGGGGCTTGCCTTCATTAGGCGCTTCTCTTAATAAACCAGTGGCGAGGGGCGATAAGGGAAGTGCACGGTTGGCCGGAATAAATTGTCCGCGAGCGTACGCGAGCTGCCGGCCAGGGCCACGCTGGACGAGTTGCACCACTTGATGGGAGAACTCTTCAGCTCCGCTCCGCGCGAAGCCACTACAGTCCACCTCTTTGCCAGTTTTGTCATTGCAATTTTTTTTTTTATATCGACAGCGCGTCAATTGATTGGTAAAGCTCAGCCTAACGAATATCGCACTTGCCCGCTGATTAGAGAACTTGGCGGCAACATTGGCCTGTGGGTGGGCCTTTAGAACTGCGGTTGGAAGGAGAAGAAGAAAATCACTGACTTAACGAAACAAAATAACAATTCACTACATCCGGCAGAAGTGCCTAGTTTGGCACTCCAAGCCCCGGGCAATATCCACCGAATCCCAAGACTCCCAGCGTCATTAAGGGGGCCTCTGCTCCCCCTGCTGTGAGCAGACCTTGCAGTGGTTGAGTTTAGAGATGTTCTCTTGTATACGTTCATAAAGCTCGCAATGTGAAATATATAATTTGGCACGTTCGACCGCTTGCACCCCCATTATGGAGTATTTAATTTTGAACGAAGCACGGTGTAAAACAAAACCAATACAATAAATCATATCTACACAGAGCTTATGGCAATGCATAAGGATACTTTGTCGGCATGCAACGATTCCATTGTTATGCTCGTGACAGATGCACTGCACTGTGCGCGTGAGAAGTCAGCATTTTTGGAGTCACATATACTGCGTGTGGCTGGTTCGTGGAACCCCTGACAACACTGCACGACAAAACAAAAAATCATCTGCTGAATGAAATCGTGACCCATAATTGCGACAAATCGTCACATTTTTGAGTCGCAAATCGTTCAAGGTCTAAACATGCAGACTGCTAACGAATGAGAAGTGCCACAGGTGACAACTTCAATTGAACAATTTCCCCCTGCAAGTGGCCGATTGTTAGTTCTCAAACGCTCCCAAATCACAGTTAGTACTGTGATAGGAGGCTGCCTGGGAATACCAGATATACTGCATGCTTGTGCTGAGGTTGCCAGAATATGGCAATACAGCGTTGAATTTTTGAATATCTGCATTGAGCTTTGGGTGTTTCCGCCCTTGCAAATACATAATTCCCACAGATTTTTTTCCCCACTCGTACAACGGGCATTAACAAAAATCGTCCACGAATTCCAATACGTTATGTCCACCAAGGAGGGAGGGAGTTATACGTTGAGCTCATGCGGAAGCGCTACACATCGATTGTCGAAATGGAGGAGCCTTTTTTCCTTTTTTATTACAACTCAACGCGAGCCCGCTACGAAGTGCCGCTCACAGAACGGGAAACAGAAATTCCTTCGAAAAAAACAACAGCCCGAGTGTGCCGCAGCAGGGCCCAATGAAGGGGGGGGAAAACTGGCCTCGATCTGGACTACCCTTAAACAGAGGCCTTCATCCAGCAGTGGACAGATCATGGCCGACTGCCGCCGACGACGACGATATTAACTGTCCGAGTGGGCGGCACTCACCGGGGTGGTAGTGTCGGTCCAGGATGGTGATGGTGAGGGCCGCCCCATAGCCGTGCGCCGCAAACGGCACCCGCACCATGGAGGACAGGTAGTCCATGTAGAAGAGGGAGGGCCCCTCGCTCTCCTCGTACCCAGCAAGCAAGAGGTTCACGTGGTACGGGGTCTGCACGCGCGCACACACGCACACACGGGGCGGGGAAGACACCGCGAGGCCAACAAACCGAATCAAAGAGGTTCCCCTTTCTTATTAAGTGGACCCGGAGGTCATTTGACTGAACCTTTGGGGGAGGTGTAATATTTCTGCTAAATCCGCTCCTGTGCCCCGTTTCTGGGAAGATGAGAATTATCGACGGATGACATTACACCGGTAGCATTAATCAGAATAAAACCGGAGGGGTATTGAATTGAAAGTAAAGAAACGAAATCAGTGGGTGCTATCAAGAAGTGTGGTGTGCGGCTTGCAAGGCTGGCAACACATTTAGATTGGCACAACTTGAATAGTCGCTATCATGGATATCGCATAGGATTTGTGAGATGAGACACTGCTCTCTGATCTCCAAGTGCATTCAGAAGTGGCTGGATGACTCGGGAGATTAACGTCGTGCCAGTGAAATTGGGCCGGCGTTCTAATCGGACTTCTCAAAGAAAAAATTCTGATTGCGATCGTCCAGTTTCCACGAGGTGTGATTAAACAAGGTTTAAGTGTCGTGAATTTACATCTCAGCACAATCACCAATGGTTGCGTACAACATTTTATTCACGAATATTTGGTTTTCACTTGCATAATTTGTTTATTGTTTCAGCTCTAGAGTAAAAATTTGTATTGTTTGATTGACGTGCAAAATTCATTGTAGGGAATAAAAAAAAAAGGCCGAAAAAAACGACTTCAGATGTGGAGTGGCATTATCTTCCAGCGCCCTTCAACATCCGCCGACACATTGCTTCACAGTGATGGTCCTAAAGGAATGTTTTTTTTTACGTCTCATGAAATTACGCCAATAGCTGAATCAAAATTACAACTTGACTTAAAGCTTTCGTGACTGCAGGAATTAATATTCGGTAAAGTCACGTGACTTAAGCGAAAGACCAGTAGAATACAAAATTACGTCGTACATTCTGCAAGTGCTGTAAATAAAGGCATTCCACGTTCACATTTCAAGTGTACTTTCAGAGATGTGAGCATGACGCTTGTAAAAAATATATGAAAAAAAATAAAAGCACGTAGTGGGCCCCGGTGTTCATAGGATTGTCACCGGACCCCCACAACGCGTTGGCGGCAACCACGATTTTCAACGTTCGTGGCCAAGCGAGCACCACATCCCCTCACTCACGTGAGCCCCACTGCCATTGCTCATTAACCCCCTGCCGCACATCCATCAGGAGACAGCGTACAAGTCGACGGACAAATTTGTGCCAAGGAACGTTGGAATTAATCTATTCAGGAAAAAAATAGCTAAAATGATAAGATTTTTTGGCATGTTGCGAAGGCTGCCAAGACTACTCCAGCCTCACATCTGTTATCATCTCCATGTAAAGCGCGGGCCACCCAGCACTGCCCGCCCGCTTGCGATTTAGGAGAAACCGCTGGTGTGCCGTGACATGCCAAGGATCTTCCTTCAGAGCCGCCCTCCCGTCCAGACCGTTGGGGTCTCCATCAGTCATTCTGTCAGGTCACCGCAATCGTGCAGAGACTCATCTGTACGTCCAGATGACCAGCCAACCATCTAACCGTGTCACCGTCCTGTCCCAACCGGGCAATGCGAGCTAACTCCAAGCGAGCGTGAAAAGCACCGCTTCTGTGCGCAGCCAACGGGAGTTAAATGAAGTTGAACACAGTTTAACACGTAGGCTTTCGGAAGTTTAGTACGAATAACAAAAGTCGGTAGGAGTTC
Organism: Lampetra planeri; assembly: GCF_965212315.1. Taxonomy (NCBI): domain Eukaryota; kingdom Metazoa; phylum Chordata; class Hyperoartia; order Petromyzontiformes; family Petromyzontidae; genus Lampetra; species Lampetra planeri. The sequence goes on along the minus strand of NC_136128.1, from coordinate 10,165,425 downwards.
ACGGTAGATCATAGCTAACAATGCAACAGAAATTATTATTGCACGTCAGTTGTCAATACACCTTTGTTTAGCAATGCCAATTTTTACCATGCGTTACAGTCCCATGTAAGAGTGCACCGTTTATGATTTTGGCAAACTATACGCAAATGTTATATTTACGCGAATGGGAAAACAAGACAACATACAAAATAGACAACAGTATAAACGAATTTTTTTTTTATCAATTCTTAAGTAGAATTGACCCTAAAACATGATAAATTTGCAGGGGGTTGTTGAAGGGAGGATAAAGGATAATGTGTTATGCAGAACTATGCAGAACTTTATAGCGCAGACTAAATTGTTCAATTTAACATTAATGTGATGGTTGATAACATTTCAAGTGGATATGCTACCAGTCCACACCTTCAAGACCAGTGACATAACTGAGAGACGTGCCTCAACAAGAAACGTAAAAAATAGTTTGTTGGAGATCATAACAGGCACTTTTTTTTAAATACAAATCAAACGTTAACTTAATAAATCACTTAATCGCCCCAACAGCGTGATTAATGCACAAATTTAAAAACGCCAACAAGGTACCATCGCTGTGATGCCAAAGTCAGGTGATGGATGTGTGAGAAAAAGGTCCTTTGATAAGCGTCGACCAAGCATACTTTAAAAAAAAAACGGCTCGCCGTCCCGCAGAATGCGAACCCGGGCCCTGCCAAACCAGCGATTCACAATTTATGAGAATTTTTCGGCGTTTGGCAGCGGCGGTCGGCGAGGGACCCACCCTGCTGCGTAGGTAGTCGGCCAGGTTTCGGCGCGTGAAGTTTGCTGCAGCAGTCGGTGACAGCTCATATCCTGGGGCCAAACACAGAAGACAGAAACGCATTTAGCAAATCAAATAAAAAAGGGAGTGGGGGGGGCGGCAGCGGGGGTATCTCGCAAAACTCAACGCGAAGCAAGAGCGCGTTCAGAGCTGCGCAATTTGAAATGTGTTGTTGTCGCTAATAAAACCTGGGAATCGTGATGAGAGAATAAGCGACGCCGGCGCTTGCTCTCAGCTGTCATTACGGCTTATTAGCGCACGTGTGAAGTTATTAATTCTGATTACTGGCTCTCTGCTTAACGAGATGACAGATGGGCAGGGCTCCGGTGCGCCTGGGAAGCGAGGCACGTGCGTCCTGGGATCGGCGGAGGCGCGGGAATGCGTTAATCCGCGCCCGTGCACAGATGACGGCGTCAGCGGGACCTAAACCGCTCCCAGCTGGAGCGCGGTGCGCGCGTTTCTCACTTTGTGAAGGCGGACAAGCCGCAGTGGGCTTTTGGCCTGAAATACCTTCCTGGAAGCTTGCCATAAAGCTGTTAATGCAGCTCGAGTCTCTCGGTCTCAAAGGCTCAACTGCTGGTGATGGAAACTTAAAAAACACAAAAGGCGATGATAATTCGGTTTTTACCCTTCTATTTGGCAACAAAACTGACACCTTTTTTACAAGGAGTCATCTTTGCATAGACCACAATACCTGCAGTCATAATGCAAACAAAAAATATAACTCTGATAATGTGCACTGTTCTTGAAGTTGATTGGTCCACACCCGAGACAGCTTTCCTTAGAGCCTAGTCTCACATGGGTTGGACCAGATGATACCAAAAGGTGCACGTCAGTCATATTTTTTGTTTGCATTATGACTGCAGATATTGTGGTCTATGCAAACATGACTCCTTGTAAAAAAGGTGTCAGTTTTGTTGCCAGATAGAAGGGTAAAAACCCAATTATCATATTTTTTACTGGCAAATGAGGTTCCAATGGTACAAAAGGCGATGTTCGCCAACATGCTCTGCTTCGAGCAAACCTAACCTCAACCATACTTCAATGTATTTCTGTGTGGTGGTTCGATTTAGCAATCTGGATGATCTAAAAAAATACTTGCACGTACAATTACATAATTTTATAACGTTTAAACTCACGTATGAAATTACTGAAGTAAACACGATATTTATGGGTAGAGATATCTGGTCCTTTAGAGCAAAGTCAACTAGCCAAATAGAGTTCTCAAGTGTTAATGTGTATCCATTAAAATATTAACACCTATGCAACTTATACATTTTGCTATACTCAAGTGTGGGAAATATGCCAAAGAATAACTGCATTGAGATAGATAAATGCAATCAACCCGTGGTGCTAGATGGATTGCTGTATTGTGAGAGAGATGGTGACAGTTGGGTGTGCCGTCAGCCAGCAGAAGATAGATCATGGCAAATGATTAAGACCCAATTGTGGCACAGTAAATCACCAATTTGGCAAGTTTAATCCAGCAACAGTTATTGTCATGTATAAATAAAATCAAAAATTTCAATAAATGACAATTTTATTGTGAAAAATGTCAGCGAAATATAAAGAGTACTACTTTAAAATGGGCATGAAAATTATAAATTCACTGCAATTGACATATCAAAATAAAAACGCTTTTCAGGACAACCAAGTTACATGCTATTCTTAGCACCACGTTTGTAAGCTCGTGGAAATGTTGCCGGGACACAAAGTGACCCGGTCACATGTGGGAACGATGAATCTCAGTGGGTTTAGCATCGTGTCGAAATAAATTTTCTACAAACATCGTCTAAATATGTATTACTGTCCACACTGGTTAATTGTTGTTCGTGACTTGAACATTGCATTACCGTTGAGGATAATTAACAGAAGCACATTAATGTTTGTAAATGTCAATATTTCCCGTTCACAACGACGACGGAACGTTTCTTTCCTACTGCAAATGCGATAGCTGTGAAAATGCCATGACTAGGGATATGATTCAAATATTAAAATTCGTTAAAAAAATCATGCTATATTCAATAAATCATGCATATAAAAATGTGTGCTTTCCAATTCATACTAAAAGATTAAATACATCATAAAGGTGTACTAAAGTAGGAACTAATTGGCACGTTGTGTTTATGCGACAAACCTTACTAGTTGGCTATGCAGGGTGGTGGTGGGTTAACAACACATATTTACGCGATCTAATCCAAAAACCTTTATTATGAATAATATTGGGCGCCAAGCCTACGTGTTAAATTGAGATTCAATACAATAAAACCACTGGATTATCTAGCTACACACCATGTTGTATATTTTACATATCACTATCGTCTATATAGACTCAAAACAATGAATGCTCTGTAGATGAATAGCATTACATTCCTTATATATAAAACCACAATAGATTCTGTAGAGTCACATCACCCAAGATTATAATTCATACTACTTTAGAATATAGATTCACATGACTATCGGTTCTACATTCATACCACTACATTTTATAGATTCATACCATTAAATGTTCTACATTTTCACATCTCTTAGCTTTTTCATGCCTTTCTTCAACATTAATTGTGTAGTGTTCGATAACTCGTCCTCCGCTCATTTTTTTATTTCCCCCCACCTGCTCCAACCCCTTGCACCGTCAATTACAACGTTGGTTATCTCATTACTTCCAAGTGGTGACATCTATTTCATCACTTTGCCTCTCTAGGGATTTGAATCTCTTTGCTGAGAACAATCGAAATTCTCCTGCCTCCTAAAGTAGATTTTTTTTCATGTTAACCGTCTTGTTCTTGCCTGCCATTAGCTTCGTCCTCTTTTTTTGGCAACGTTAAAGCTCAACTTGCACAAGGCCAGCTTGTGATCACTTCCCGTGTTAAATTGCTGAAGACAGGCATCTCTAGAAATATGAGGTTTGTCTGTGAGAATTGAGTAAAATTTATTTAAAATGTCTCCACTTTTGACACTGCAATATCCATTTTCTAGACTCCCTTTGTTAAAGTGTTTATAATCTTCAGGTCCTGGCTGGTTTTTAACTATAGTTGACATTCTCCTTGCTAATTCCTTACTTTGATACACATTTTATCATCTTTAAATCGTTTACTCACCTGTGCAATCATAACAAGGAAACGATAGATGATTCCCTTTTAAAATTATCTAATTGATGTACTAATTCGTCAGAATTTTAATATTATTACTTCACTAAACGTAAACAATGAATAACAGGTCAACGAAGACGTGGTTTTCTTACTGTCACTGAAACTAGATCTTTACATTTCAGACAATTTGTCAGTGAGAGTAAATTCTAAGATTAATAACGTAACCCAGACTGTCCCCATCTCTCCCCGAACCTTCATCACGTAAAGCCAAGCACCCTCACCATTCCTCATCTTGTAGAGCTGCACATTCTTCTGCACGTACTCGGCGAACTGCACTGTGTCTCCAGACTCCCCCGTGCACAGCAGAAGGATGCGGTCGCTTAGCCGGAACATCTTCTCCTGGTCTGAGTGCGGGCAACGTTGGAGATTAGGTTAAAACAATTGTGCAATGTTTTATATGGTAAACAAAGGTTGGTCCACTGCCTACCTTTTTAAATGTTCCAATTTCATTAACTCATTAGCCGAACAATTAATATTTAAATATTGACTTAAAGCTTCCGTGACTGCAGACATTCATATTCTTTGGGTCTTTCGGTAAAGCCACGTAGATAGAACAAATAAGAAAAATAATAACAATATCACGACGTTTCGATCGCAACACAAGCAATCGTCATCAGGTGAAAAATATATCGGGAGAGCTGCTGGGAATATATATTGTTATTATTTGTTCCATCTACAAAGAAAATGAATATTTAAATAAAAAAATGTGAATGGAATCCTCAGTCACAGGTTATATAACTGGAAAAATATAACTGCATATTTTAAACAATTGTTTTAATGGCACTGAATGTTATAGCACTGGGTATTCCAAAAAAAATGTGATGAAACATTACGAGTTACATTATTTTGAGTAAGACAAAAATCAGTATTGGTACAGCTCGGTTTGAACAAAGTCCTGTTCGACGTGCAGCCACCAATAGAAAGAGTCATGCAAGGCACTGTTGGAAAAACACAAGCTGTCATTTAATATCGATTCGTTTTTCAATAAAACAGACAACGCATCGAAATACATGCATTAACAGTTAAACATATGAACACATACTGTATAAAAATAATCACGTGTGTTAAAATCAATCATGACTAAACATCCGTTTAAACGCAGTCCCTTGTCAGAATCTTTCTATTCCAATTTCTTCCTCTAAAATTAATAATCACACATGCTGACTTTAATAGCCGACATTTAAATGAATATGTTTTACACTGGCTATGGTATTAACCTCATGGCATTGTTGAACACCTTGTTTGTCACACTCAGGTAGCAACTCTACTAAAATTCTAAAGAACCTTTAAAATAGACTGTGTACTGCAAAACATCGTAGCTGGAAGTTTGTCTCATTGAGCTGTCATCTAATTCAATGGAACAAAAACGTAGTTTACTTCCAATATCTTTTGTAGATAAACACAAAACGTATACACACATTAATGAATAACATCGTACGTATTAATATGACAATATAACAACATACGCGTTAAATTAAAGTGTTGATAAGATTACATTGAAATAAAGCGACTCTTGTCCGCATGTCCTCCCGCTCTCTAAAATGAAAAGTCATGCAGGCATTGAGTCTTATACATTACGGTTAAAAGTATGCTTCACTAAAACCACCGAACGTCACCCAAATTAAAACACGTCTCAGCATCTGACTTATGTTAACACAACAGTTTAATAAGTCACTGATGAAAACACCCCACACAATTAAAACAAAGCTAAAATGCACACCAAACGGACGCTAGGCCGCGAGATCCATCGGCCTCTCCTAGAATCCGGGGCGGGCGAGGCGCTTCTACCTCCGCAGCGAATCCATCCGAGAGTCCCAGGCGCGCTAGGCCGCACGGGGCCACATCCCGACCACGCTTACAACGCCAAACAAAAAAACCACAGAAATTAACCGCGGCGATATCTCGACGACGGGTGCAACCCTCACCTTGCTTCATCACCACGATGCTGTGCGCGCTCACTGTATCGGCCGCCACCGCCACAAAGTCCTTTCCCTGGATGCCGATGCAATACTCCATCTTGTCCCGTCGGTGAGATCTCGGCGAGTGACGTCACGCCCACCCTCGCGATGTTTTGGATCTCGCGAGACTTGGGTTTGCGTGACGCGTCTCTAGTGGGGGGCAGGGTCAGAACATTAGTAGGGGCAGGTCAGAACATTAGTAGGGGCAGGTCAGAACGTTAGTAGGGGCAGGTGAGAACGTTAGTAGGGGCAGGTCAGGATGTTAGTAGGGGCAGGTCAGGAGGTTAGTAGGGGCAGGTCAGGAAGTTAGTAGGGGCAGGTCAGGATGTTAGTAGGTGCAGGTCAGAACATTAGTAGGGGCAGGTGAGAACGTTAGTAGGGGCAGGTCAGGAGGTTAGTAGGGGCAGGTCAGGAGGTTAGTAGGGGCAGGTCAGGTGGTTAATAGGGGCAGGTCAGTATGTTAGTAGGGGCAGGTCAGGATGTTAGTAGGGGCAGGTCAGGAGGTTAGTAGGGGCAGGTCAGGAGGTTAGTAGGGGCAGGTCAGGAGGTTAGTAGGGGCAGGTCAGGAGGTTAGTAGGGGACAGGTCAGGAGGTTAGAAGGGGCAGGTCAGGAGGTTAGTAGGGGACAGGTCAGGAGGTTAGAAGGGGCAGGGTAACATCTAGAAGCATCCAGCAACATCCCAGTGCCTTGTGCGATGATGATGCTACGTCGAAAATGCCGTACGAGCGATTATTGGCTACTCGCGCTGCAACATAGTCCCTTTCACTCGATCGCGTTATATCTAACCCGGCTCTCTAATACATTGGTCGTGTCAAACATACAATTCGCGCTATGGCAACTATACGCAGCGTTATATGAGACCGGAGTGTCTTGTTAATTGTGCTAGTGCGCCACTTACAATGCAGGAGCAGCGACAAATAATTTGCATTATTATTGTTGTCAGGTTTGCTGGCGATATTGCCGCTGCGTGACCCCCAAAGGTGTAATTTGCCGTGTCGTTATTCGGCAATTTCTGATGTTTTGGCCAATACCTGTCACATATAAATGGTGGGGAGTGCAGGGGGTTGTTTTAGCTACGGGAGAAAACCGGAGAACCCGGAGAAAACCTCCCGCAAACAGTGGCGGAGAGAACATTTACACTCTACAGAGATGAGCACCCGAATTAGGAATCCAACCCAGGGGCTTATCGCTGCGAGGCACGTGTGTGCACACCAGGGCCACCCTGTCGCCCGTACTGTTAAGGTGTTGTGAGTGGGGGGGGGATTTGATAACTCACGAAAGATGATAATGACGATGATGATCCAAAAATGATCGACTTAAGGCCGAAACGTGAATATAACACGCGCCCCATAAAGTCTCTAGCAGGGCGTGACTTTGAAGAGGTGTGCGGTTAATGCAACAACAAGTTCTATTGGCAGCCACAGGTGACATCAGTGGTTGCTAGCATCTTAAAAAGTCCTGGGTCGGAATCGGAATCAGAATATGTATTTATACTGGAGGAATCTGATGAGCTATAAAAGATATTTTTTCACAGATGTCCACCATCCTGCACTGAGCAGCGTGCGTCGTGTTTGTATGGTCAAATAGCCCCGATGGCTGCCACAACACTAGAAGGCCTTCATCCATCTGCACATGGACAAAGGGGGCCGTGGAATACAATTTCATATTGGAGGAAGAATTATTCATGAAACAGCCCAAAGCACAACCTTCTGGCGGTATTTGTAGCATATATATACTCCACTGGTGATCCCGAATAATGGCGAAACTTGGATTCTGTTGCAAGGTTTTTGGGCTGCAGTAACATTTTAAAGGATTGGCTTTCAGTTGCCTTAAGGCTGCTGGATATAAGGACGACGCTGCTGTTCACAAACATCAACACAGGAAATGTTTAATGAAGTTCTCCCCCCCCCGGGAATGATATTGCAGCGTACTCTTTTCGACATATGAGAATGCAGATTAAATTGCTTAATTAGTGACCTTCACTTAATAGCTATACCTGGTGGAATCCATCATCATCATCAGTGTCAATACACTGCTAGATTGAGTGATCCCCACACCATCGCCGTCTGATTTAAGTATATCGGTCAACGTTGGCCCAATGTTCTGAACCACATGCTAACCTTGGCATTTTTACGACTGACACTTCACCATGCTAGTCAGGGGGGGGGGGGTGGTGAAGGGGGGGGGAAATGTTGTCTTACTGAGTGTCTGCCAGCTAACAGGTGCCCCTTACCCAATAGAGATACCAAACCTGTCAACCTCTTATAAGCGGCCTACCTTATTGCAGACCAATTCAGACCTTATTGGTCACCCCGTGCCCTTATAAATAGCAACGTTCATCCTACAAAGTCCCATCACAAGGAGAAACACATGAAATAAAAACAAATATTTGCCGTATTGAAACGGCTGTACGCCGTATGGACCTGGAAACTCAATTTCCCTGTTTAAGAATACGGGTAAACTGTATGGGTGGACAGGTATGAGATACTGAAGGCTGGCAGGTTTTTTATATGCATCAAAATAAACAAAAACGATGTTTTATTTTATCAGGTAAGGCCCACTGAGCTATGTAGCTCATTTTTTCAGAAGCGGTCTGCCCACAGCTGATAACTCAATGAGGTGGCCTATCTTCTTGGTTCTTTCGGTAAAGTCACGTAGAAGGGAAATAATAAAATAATAAAAATAAAACATAATAAAATAATTCTCACGACGTTTCGGCCACAACGCAAGCAGCCGTCCTCAGGTGACGAACAGGTCTGTGGGGAAGACAGCGTCTGAATGAAACACCCCAGGCTTGGAGCGTAGAGGTGGTCTATCATCATGTGGAAATTTATAGCAGTAAAAAAAAAATACTCATCGTCAGGTCAAGGCATGAAGAATAAGGACAAAATATAAACTCGGCATGTAACTATCCATGTCGATGAATTGCCACAATTCTGGCTTGCAGTTTGACTGATAATCTTGTTATTCTTGGTTCTTTCGGTAAAGTCACGTAGTGGTGGCTTTCACACCTGATGATTGCTTGTGTTGCAATCGAAACGTCGTGAGAATTGTATTGATTGATTTATTTTATTTTATTATTTCCCTTCTACGTGACTTTACTGAAAGAACCAAGAATATGAATCCTTGCAGCCACGAAAGCTTTAAATCGATAATCTTATTGTTTTGTGGTTATCATCTAACCTATTTTGTCGGTTTTTCCCCGTTATTTTTATGCACTTTTATATTATCCTAAAGGTACCAACAGTATGCAAATTGCATGAATGGTAAATTATTCCTTGTTGTACTTACACACAGTTTCATATCGTGATCATATTTGTAAAATTATGTATTATTCCACGCCTAAAATTAACCCTGAATGTGTGATGATATTTCTGCTTGATTTTACGTCTCTGCTGCTGAGGCTTTTGATAATGCACCGATGGGAATGTATTTACTGACTGATAGCGAGTTTAAATTTGTTATTTTTGTTCAAATAAGTGTCCATTGTATGATTAATACGTGTTTGGGAAATCCATAGGAAAAAAACATATCTACACGTTTATAAAATTATAATCTTACTCACAAACAGTATAAAACATGTATAGAGTATTCACATTTTGTGGAATGCATGGCTTAAGCAGACAGTGAAGGAGGTTTAGATCAAAACAAACCACAGGTTGACAAATTGCATACACTCACAGAGAGTTTTAATCAGCTTTGCTACAGTAAAAGCCACATCACAGCACTGAACCAATAGTGGCAATGAAAGACGGACAACATTTGTTTGCATTCCTCAACTTACACATAGACATTTTTAGTCAAATAATTTCAGTTATTTTTCTTACTTCTTTGTAAAAACCCGGAGTGGGGGATATGGGTAATAACGTACCAGAAGATTGGCATGTTATTGATGTTTACCACAGAAAATCCATTGAATGTCGCGTATTATTAATGGAAGGCTCTATTTAAACAGCTATAAATGTCAAGACCGAAAGTTTACAAGGTCTACTTCTGGTCTGGGAACAGCAGTTGACAGAGTTATCATCCATCGTGCATTGATTAACAGGCAGTCAAGTGAGAAGGGAAAGTCTGTTTCACGGGTAACACCAACACCACACTACCACTTGGCTCGGGTTGGCGTTTTTCATGTACGTATTTATAAATGTTGAACTTATTTCGCACCGTACTTATCCAACCGTGACTAATCGGAGGTGCGGGTGGGGGGAAGGACAACAAACTTAACACAAAAAGCACTTCTAAAGTAATGAGCTTTCAATCTACATTTAAAAGCGCACAACATCCGTGGCTTCCTCATATCGGAAGGAAGAGCGTTCCAGACGGAAGGCAGAGCGTTCCAGACGGTTAGCCAAATTTCTAGATTTGAAGTTTTCGTGACCGCAAGGATTTATACTCTTTGTTTTTTTCGGTAAAGTCACTTAAGCGGTTGTGCTTTCGCTAAGTTGTCCCCACCTGAAGAAGGACGCTTGTGTTGCGCCCGAAACGTCGTGATTTAATTTATTTTAATTTTTTTACCTACGTGACTTTACCGAAAAAAACTAAAGAGTAGGTTGGCCAAAAGCAAATTTTGCGGCTCTCATATTCTCATCAGGAAAACAAATATAGAATTTTCACGGCACCAGGACCCACGAGTCAATGCTCAACCCAGAAATCACTGCCCTCCAAAAAAAAACCTCAAAACAAACCGATACAATTCGCTTTCTCACACAACTGTGGCGATGTGCTTACTAATTTCCCTGCAGGCGCTACCTCTGTGCTATTGTATCATCATCGCAACGGTATCCCCAGACCACAATTCGCGGCTGTGTGCATGGTGGTGGTGGGGGGGGGGGTTTAAGTTATTCTCGCTTCAAGCCGGAGGCCAGGTTATCACTTTCACATTATAATTATGAGCCGATGCGAGAGACTCTTTCTCGTGAATAGAAACAACAACAAAGCTCCCCTCCGTTTCCGTACACTCCTCATTGTGTCACGGTGTACATCGCACCGAATGCTTTTGAGCGTCGAGGCTGTGAATCAAACAAGTACAGCCACGCCATTGTGTTCCAAACACCCGAAGCGTGCTATCCATCCAGCAAGAAAGACACAAAACACACACACACATGCACAGAAAGCTGTATATCTAATTACACACAAAACACGACTGCGACCAACTCTGGCATTGGCAAAAGGCCCTCCCTTTTTTTGAGTTTGGCAAATAACACAGCACTCGCTCCTAGCAGTTCAACTTTTTTCAACCCCCCACCCCCCAACTGAAAAATCTGCAGGGGTTGAGAGGGGGGAGAAATGCCCCCCTCTCGCCCCAACATGTGAATCGTGACCATTATGCAGAAGGGGAGAAGGCGGCGGCGGCGGTGATGATAGGACATTCTGTAAGGCGACGTGACACATGTACGCCTTCTGGAAACAAAGGCAGGTCTGTGCGCGCCAATCACTCGCTCCCGCGCCAGCCCATGCCTCTCATTCTTCTTTTGTTTCATTTTTATGCTCCTATTTGTCGCGCTTTGAAATCAGCGGGCGATCGGCACCAGAGTGCTGGGGGTGGGGGAAGATGAGTTGACGGGGGGGGGGGGGGCTTTGCAGACTGGGAGTTGTACACAAAGACAACGATCCCCCGTGTAGCCTTTAACAGACTGTTGGGGCAAGTGCTGTTAGCGAGCACATATGATGGTCGTGGTCGGCACGGCAGATGAGGGGGGTGGGTGGCCAGCACCACGCCCGACCGCCTTTGTCTCCCCCGTGGCGATGTTTACACACCGCACTAGGTACTCATTTGAGGCTGAGTCGACCTAGGGGAGGCACAGTACCGGCTCAAATAATCGTCACTCGGGTCGCTAACAGCACTTGCCCCAACAGTCTGTTAAGCCTATACGGGTGATCTTTATATTTGTATGTTTTCACAAACACGCTCGAGGGCCGTGTGTGTGTGTGTACAAAATCAGTCAGGTCTCTATTGAAAAAAAAAGTTTCAAATATTATACGTGATAGAAAATATGATTGACATCGTTCTGGCAACGGAGTCCTCTCGGCCGCCGGACTGGCATTATTAATAGGTGCTTGCTAAAAGCCCTTACCCATTGCCTGCAGTGTAAGAGATTATACTGGCGAACGCGTGGAGGGGTCTTTGATCCATTGCCTCTCGTGTCACTCTTAAAGTGCCCGCCGACATCATCAGATGTTGGCATCTGACCGGGGCCGAAGCTGGGTCGTTCTCGGATGGAACACCGTCTGGGGAATACTAAATGTCGTCGGCTTGGGCTACGGAGAGATGACTAGGTAACGGCAGGACAGCAATGGAGGGTTTTGTTGTTTCTATCTTAACTTTGGAGCTTTCGTGACTGCAGGAATTACTCTTTGGTTCTTTCGGTTAAGTCACGTCTAAAAATAAAATAATAAATTAAAATAATAGCGACGTTTCGATTGCAACACAAGCAATCATCATCAGGCATAAAAGAAATAGCAATAAAAATCTAACTAGAAAACTATAGACAGACATACAAGCAGACAGACATCACAAGGACACACAGAGAGAGGACACATATCGGCACAGAGAGAGGGGTCGTTTCTGTGACGGTCCCTTAAATATAGAGAGGGGGGCGGGGACGGAGAGAGGGAGGGGGCAGAGAAAATTAGCATATCAATGAGTGGACGGCAACGTGTTGCTGCTGCGCAAGTAAGATGACGACGTGGCACGGCACACAAGCTTGAAAATTAGGAGAAAGGCACACTACAATTAAATAACCTCGCAAAATATCGAAATGTGATGTAATGCAACACAGAGAGTCGGTCAACACACAATTAACGCATAGCCTGGTTGATTACGTATTTCAAAGATTGCTAAGTTAGAATTTAAGTGTGAAAATTCCAAAAGAGAGGACACAGGCAGAGAGAACAAATAGCTAGAGAGAGAAAAAAAGATAAGCTTAAAACTTCCCCGTAGAAGTGGTTCAATCTTAACTTTGGAGCTTTGGTGACTGCAGGAATTACTCTTTGGTTCTTTCGGTTAAGTCACGTCTAAAAATAAAATAATATTTTATTTATAAAATAAAATAATATTTTATTTTTAATAAAATAATATTTTGGCTATTTGTTCTCTCTGCCTGTGTCCTCTCTTTTGGAATTTTCACACTTAAATTCTAACTTAGCAATCTTTGAAATACGTAATCAACCAGGCTATGCGTTAATTGTGTGGTGACCGACTCTCTGTGTTGCATTACATCACATTTCGATATTTTGCGAGGTTATTTAATTTTAGTGTGCCTTTCTCCTAATTTTCAAGCTTGCGTGCCGTGCCACGTCGTCATCTTACTTGCGCAGCAGCAACACGTTGCCGTCCACTCATTGATATGCTAATTTTCTCTGCCCCCTCCCTCTCTCCGTCCCCGCCCCCCCCTCTCTATATTTAAAGGACCGTCACAGAAACGACCCCTCTCTCTGTGCCGATATGTGTCCTCTCTCTGTGTCCTTGTGATGTCTGTCTGCTTGTATGTCTGTCTATAGTTTTCTAGTTAGATTTTTGTTGCTATTTCTTTTATGCCTGATGATGATTGCTTGTGTTGCAATCGAAACGTCGCTATTATTTTAATTTATTATTTTATTTTTAGACGTGACTTAACCGAAAGAACCAAAGAGTGAGGTTTTGTTGTTGTTGTTGTTGAGTCCATAATGTGCGCGGAGCTTCGAATGTGTCCCGCTCGCGTGCGTTAGGTTTTCTCTGGGCACTCTCCACATTCCGAACATTCATTCGTGGAACTGGTCTGACCACGCGACACAGAGCCCCGCTGAAAAGAAATCTTGACATTAAATGATGCTTTCCCGAGTAAATTAAAGGCATGATTATGCACATTATGAGAAACATTATCTGTGCGTCTGTGGGTTTGTCAGTGACAGCATCTACTTGAGTAATTTTCACCGTACAGAGAGGGTTCATTCCGACTGCAAGGAACCAGAGGCCTACGGCATTGATGATGAGCTGTCTACGACTGACGAACTGTGACCTCGGTAAAATAAAAAATAAAAACATCACCAAACATAATTCACCACGCTAATCCTACGAGGGTTTATACATTTCTAATGTCGCTTAGCGTTTTTAATCTGAGAGTATGTGAATGATTTTGTACAAAAATGCGAACATTCTGGGGGGAGGGAATGTGAGTGTTTGGCAGGAGTTACACGGCGACATTTCAAGGGCATCTTCTCAATAAAAAAAAATACTTTTTAATTTTTCATTTCCAAGGGGTGTGAACTGGTGATGTGCTGGATAGAGATGCTGCTTCTTCTTCTGCGGTCACTCCTGCAGCTGCCTCTCTCTACTCGTACGATTGCTCAGACTGCTGCTGGCTGATAGGTACTGCTATTGCTACTGCTGCTGCGGATTACATTCCTGTTACTTCTTCTACGAATAACTATTGGTACTACCCCTGTTGATGCTGTTGCTATGAGTGTGACTGCTAGGACGGCAGGCTGACACCGTCGCAACACTCGTGGCTCACATCAAGAAGGGTTCCCAGATTCGATTCCCGACTCGGGTGTCTGTGTGTGTGGAGTGTGTGTGTGGAGTTTGCATGTTCTCTCTGCCTGTTCTGCATGGGTTTTATTCTGGGATTCTCCGGTTTCCACCCATAGCTTAAAAAACGCCTATACAACGATATGTGGTATTGGCCAAGCATCCATCCCAATCTTGAAAAATAATCTATAAATTACTGAACTGGGATAACACACGACCCCGCCCGTCCTGGGAACATTTGGCAGGACCCGTGGGTAAACACGCGTAATAACAGTATTATTATTTTTTACTTTTACCAGGTAAGGCCCACTGAGCTATATGGCTCTTTTTCAGAAGGAACCTGGCCACAATTGAAGTGGCTTCCCATCACGGGGACATTTATAGTCGCCAGCTATTCTCGACAGCACGTTAATTCTAAATGTGGAGGGAACAATCGGGGGACCCAGAGAAAAATCAGTGCGACCACCACGGGTCGAGACAGAGAGAGAGAGGAGATGCAAACTCCAAATATACACTTCTAGATTTGAAGCTTTCGTGACTGCAAGGATTCATACTCTTAGGTTTTTTCGGTAAAGTCACGTAGGGAAAAATAAATAAATAATATACATAAATAATATAAATAATAGAAATACAATATTTATTATTTTCTTGGTTCTTTCGGTAAAGTCACGTAGAAGGGAAGAAATAAAATAATAAAAATTAAACATAATAAAGCATTTTTTATTATTATTTTATTATTTCCTTCTACGTGACTTTACCGAAAAAACCAAGAAGATGAATCCCTGCAGTCACGAAAGCTTTAAATCGAAATTTATTATTTTATTTCTATTATTTTAGTTATGTCTTATTATTTATTTTCGTTATTTATGTATTTTTACCTACGTGACTTTACCGAAAAAAACCTAAGAGTCCAAATATACACAACAGGCGTCAGGGTCGGGATCGGGATCGAACCCACCACCACCTCCTTCATACCAGGCGAGGCGGAAAACATCTCACCACCGCGGCGCCCCTAAACTGCTCCTCTACTGCTGCTGCTACTGCTGCTACTGCCGTCACCACCACCACCGCAGCAGCAGCAGCCGCAGCCGCAGCAGCAGCGGCATAGCACGCTGCGTGGTGTGCGGCGGGGAGCGGCCGAGGCCTCGGGCCGCCCCGGGCTCCGTGGCAGATGCGTGTTCGGGCGCGCTGCGGCGCTCTGCGGAAAATTGGGCCCTGGGGCGACACGCGACAGGGCCTGCCAACAAGAAAAGAAAGAAACTGGAGAGAGAGAGGGCGAGAGCCAGAGAGAGAGAAAAAAAAGATGATATAAACCGTCTCCTCCCCACCAAACCACCCCCATCTATTCCCCCCCCCCAGCCCGCTCCCCCACCTCTCTTCTCCGCTACCACCACCACCAACCTCACCCCACACTGTCGCCCCGTCTTAAATGCTAATTTGCTACCCTTTGCAAGGCGACGGCGCGTCGCGAATACAGCGCTTCGCTTACCACACTGAGCACCAATAAAACGAGACCGAGTCGTTTTTACAGTGATGCCTAAAAACATCATCATCATAAATTATTATTATTATCACTGTTATCGTCGTCGTTTTCATCAAAATAATCACCATCGTTTTTACGCATCTTTAAAGATTAGAGTGATTGGCAGCACACGTAAAAGCAGCAACGGCATCATCATCATCGTCGATGTAATCGATGTCGTTTTTGGTCATTACGTTTCATGATCACTCGTCAAAGCACAGCATCAAAGAGCATAAACCATCACGCAAACTCCGGTCATCCTCGCAGCAGCCGTTCTTGCCTAACCGTCGAGCAAAGACGGCGGTCACAGCATCGCGCGCCTTCAGATGCGCTTCTGCGTCCGTCTGGAACGCTCTTCCTTCCAATGCTAGGAAGCCACTGGAGCTACGATACACTTTTACATCATCTAAATTGACAAACCCATTTCTTAGAACTGCTTTTTGTGCTTAGTTTGTTGTCCTCCCCCAGCACCTTCGGTGAGCACGGTTGGCTACGTACGGCGCGAAAGAAGTTCAACATATATCTGCACATATGTAGTGTAATAGCGCCGGCTGGGGAACAGCGGCTGCAACTGTGGTGGACAGACAGCACACACGCCGGCGAGGGTGTGCACGGCGCGTGGGCAAAGCGGAGGAACTGGGGCAAGGCTCACGGATGACACCATTTGGAGTGCGTCTGGAACCTGCTAGCGGGTTCGAGAAGGGAGGCGCGGAGAGGGTGGAGCCCAGAGCGCGGGGACTCGAGGCCGCCGGTTCTGGGAGTGGACTCGTCTCATCGTCGCTAAATGTCTCCGCTAGACATCGCGCTACGAAGGGGAGTCATTGGCTGTCTCAGTCAGCGCCGTCGGTGTTGGACGGCTCGTGTTGTGGACAGGCTGCGCTGAGCTGCTGTGGAGCGTGTGCGGACGATACCGTGGAAGTTGTCGATGAAGAAAAGTGCCTCCTACAAACTCTGTCTCTGAATCGTTGACGCTACACATGCATAATTATCATCGTGATCGTCATCCGGCAGCATCATCAGCACCAGCGCCGTCATCATTGCGGGCTTTGTTAATTTAGCATACTCATTATCATCACCACTCGCCTGCACATTACAGTGATTGGCAGCAAATGTAATAAAATTATCACCATCAGCAGCAGCAGCATCAGTTCCTTTATTAGAGTATCAGCAGTAACAGCCGCATCATAATTAACAATGCCACAGGAATGTAGTCAGTCTGAGTCATTGTCGTAGTATTGTCCCGCATGGAATCTCTTCTTCTTCCACGCGTTTGTCCCACTCACGTGTAGTCCACTGTCCTGCGCCATCTCTCGTTCCGCTCCTCGTGCCACCGTGTCCGATGCCACCACATCGCCCCCCCCCCCACCAACCCTCACCTTGTCTTCTTCTGCCTTCACATTCATCTCTTTCCTTACACTTGCATCACTTGCCACCTTCTGACCCAACATCGTTTTCCCGTCGTCTCGCAACATGACCGAGCCACACACACAGCCTATTCTCTCTCATCTTCTTCTGTGATTTCTACCAATGTCTCGCATTTGAATGGCGAGTGGGAACATCGACTGCTATTGCCGTTGTTGTAAATGAACGCTGCTGTTGCTGCGTCGGCAGCGGTGCACAATCAACAACAACAAGCCAACACATTCTTCAACACTGTGGCCTTAACAGAAAAACTAATTTAATAGGTGATGTTTTAAGCAATGGCCCTGTCATAGCAAACACAAAAATCCCCCGTATAGCCTTAACAAACTGTTGGGGCAAGTGCTGTTAGCTTGCACCTATTAAGGCCGGAACGGCACACGAGGGGGTGGGTGGCTAGCACCACTCCAGACCGCCTTTGTTTCCCTAGTAGCAATCTTTACACACCACACCAGGTACTCATTTGAGGTTGAGTCGACCTAGGGGAGGCCCATGACCGGTTCAGATATTCGTCGATATTCGTCAGAATATCTGAATCGAACTCGGGTCTCCAGGGTCGTGCCATAGCACATCACTCTAAACATGCATGTGTTACGTAGAAGGGCCAATGCCCAAAACGTTAACTTATTCATATTTCCCTTCTTTTCAGGCCACAGTGCTGACGAATGTACGGCCAATGACGCCACCACCAAAGAACAATATCTGGTCAAGCCAATAAGAAGAAGAATTCTTATCAGCGTTAGAGCTTATAGGTTATCATCCTGACCACCACGAGCTCACACTTGGCGTGTTTGCATTAATACAATACAGTATCTATTGAAACGTCCACTTGACTTAAAGCTTTCGTGACTGCAGGAATTCATATTCTTTGGGTCTTTTGGTAAAGTCACGTAGATAGGTTAAAAGAAAAGAACAAAAAACAAAAAACTACGACGTTTCGTAGTTTCTGAACCTATCTACGTGAAGTCACGTAGGTAAAAACATTAAAAAGTAAAATAAAATAAAAAATAAAAATCACGACGTTTCGGAGGCAACACAAGCTTCCGTCTTCAGGTGGTACCGTCACAGCCACGACAGCTGTATCAAGTAAATGAGAGATTGCAGGAGTTACCACTGCGTTTATATAATGGTTGGAGAAAAAACCTAAGAATATGAATCATTGCAGTCACGAAAGCTTCAAATCTAGAACTATCTACGTGACTTTACCGAAAGACCCAAAGAATATAACGTACACGTTTAAATAAACAAAATTAATCGGCTTCCCAAAGAAAAAAAACCCCATTCGGTCACTTCAAATGTGCGATCAGGAGCAGCTGATAAGGGGGGGGGGGTTACTCTCAGAGCTTAATTAGTAGCGGTATGCTACTTAAGAGGGCAGCCCGGCGATCATTGGCTTAACCCTGCAATCTGCAAAGGCGGCACCACCTGGCGACAGGCGCCCAGGTGCAGCTCGTTCCGTTGGCAGGTTGATGACGAAGAGAGATAAAGACGCGTGTGAGACAACCGGTCGGATGGACGGGCCCAAGGGAAAATTGAACGGACAGACAAAATATGAGCCAACACTTGACAAGAACGCGGAGAAATTCCCGCACGGATGGAAAAACAGGTGAATAAGGCATTGGGGAAATGGATGGATGGAAACCAAGACAAATGGATGGACGATTTTATCGACGTATTTACTGACGAACAGACGATGGGACGAATTACCTAATGGGAACATCTGACACACGTGTTCGCTGAATTGTTATGATGATGATGATTATGGTGGCAATGATGATGATGTATCATAATTCACGATAAGAATGCCATTGAGACCACTCAAATTTCATTCGTAATGGTTGACAATGATGTTGCTAAGTTAGTCCTGCCTAGGCTTTAACTCATAGTCTCACGATTTGAGAGCCTTCCTTAGCTACCAGCTGAGCAATTTCGAAGGCTATATTAATTAAACGGAGTTACCAAACTTCCGCTGAAGTATATGAGCGATGTGTGGAACTCATTAAAGGGGTCACTATATTGGAGGAAGCTGTGGCACATTGTGCTCACAACTTAAGGTTGATCGGTCGCCAAAGTTCGATTCCTGTCCACGGCGAATTAACTATCACATGCTGTGATATGCGTGGTAACAAAATCACAGCAGTGGGAGTAATTGGTAAATACAACAATAAATTATTTTTTATTTTATTTTACCAGGTAAGGCCCACTGAGCTACCCAGATATTTTTCACAAGCGACCTGGTCACAAATAATATCTAAACGAAGTGGCTTATCACGTGGCCATATATGTCAGCCAAATACTCTAAACGCACTTTGATTCTGATTGTGGAGGCAAACCCCGAAGGACACGGAGAAAAATCCACGGGAGAACACGCAAATTCGAAATATACAGCAGGCGTCAGTGTCGGGATCGAACCCACAACCTCCTGTGTACTAGGCGAGCTAGTTAACATCTCCTAGCCACCGTCAATTGCTCTATTAATTCCGTCAACCACCCATACACACGCTAATACAACTCAGTCACAGAGGAGGTGGAGCGGTGGCAAAGTGGTTAGCGCACTGGGCTACTACCACCAACCCGCAAACAACCCTCATCACGGGGGGTGGCCTTCATCCAGCAGTGGATTGATGAATGGCTATAAAATATATATATATATTTAAATTATCGGTGTTATGTTGCTAATAGTGCCTACAGCGTTCATTTGTCACTTGCTGACAAGCCGCCACCTGCTGGGACGCACACTCACCCCCAATAGTTTTCCTAATTGCAGGAGGATCATTGCGCGCGCGCGCGTGCGCGTGTGTGTTCAGGTGCACACGTGTGTAGCGGTAGCGTCGCGTTCGGCGCGCTGCGCTACGAACCCCGGCGATCCGAGTTCGATTCCTGCTCAGGGCCAGCACCCAGTGACGATTATCCGTTACCGGTCCTGGGTGTCTCCATGGTGCGATGTGTCAAGATCGCCACGAGGAAGACAAAGGCGGCCGGGCGTGGTGTTGGCCACCCACCCCTCTTATGTGCAGTGCCGGCCTTCATCGGTGCACGCTAACAGCACTTGCCAACAGTATGTTAAAGCTATACGGGGGATCTTTGTCTCTGTCTCTGACACGTGCGTACGAGTAACTGTGTGCATGTGTGTTGAACTTCTTTCGCATCCTACATCGCCAACCGTGCTAATCGGAGGTGAGGGGGGGGGACAAGCAAACTGAACACGACGGCAAGCAGTTCTGGCACGATGAGCGTCACCTGGCTACCTTTGTCTTTAATAGAACACTCACAGCAACGTGCAAGGGTAGTGGATACATTTCTTCAAATCGTCGCCGTCATATTTTGGAAAATTCGGCACCCTGTAGTTTAAAGTTGTAAACTCTCCAAAGGCAACATTCCTCATTAAACTTCGTCCAAAAGCAAACATGTTCAAACGTTTAGCACTCAAAAAACATTTTTGGGGGGGCGGGGCGGGGAGAGGGGTGCACCCATATATGCAACTATGCAAGTAAATATATCGTTGTGCGTTTTCAAATGCCTTGGCATGTTTTGATATACAAATATTCATAGACGTAGGTTCACAAATGAAACATTAAAAACATTTTCCCCAACCCAGTTTTTTTTGCGAAAGGGGTATGACCCAACATGAAACTTTTTCGTTGTCGGTTTGTCGTCGCTATAAACTTGATTTGTGCCAAAACTCAGTCTTTTTTGCCGTTCTAAAACATCACGATAATGTTCATCAAAAGACACAGATCTCCTTTATATTCTTTAACAGACTGTTGGGGCAAGTGCTGTCAACGAGCAGCTATGAAGGCCATGCTCAAAGATCATGAGGATGTTCATGAAAAGACAAAGATCCCCCGTATAGCCTTTAACGGACTGTTGGGGCAAGTGCTGTTAGTGAGCGTCTATGAAGGTTGGCACAGCACGCAAGGGGGTGTGGGTGGCCAACACCACGCCCGGCCACCTTTGTCTCCCCACCGAGTCGGCCTAGGGGAGGCTGAGGATTGCTTCAGATAATCGTCACTTGGTGTAGACCGTGAGCGGGAATCGAATCCACTGGGCACTCTCCCGGCTATAAATAAACTACAATGATGGTGTTGTTGCCGTTGTTGTATTATTATTTAAAATATATATATTTGGGGTGCACCAGAATCCCTGTTTGCTTTTATAAACCGGCGGGTCGGCTCAGTGGTTGCGAGGTCAGACTCTCGCAGCCACGAGGTCAAATGCTGGTTGGGGATTGACTCAGCTCATAACGCCTCCTAGCACAATGAAATGAATATCACTTCATGGGGAAATCAACAGCGGTTGTCCTATGGAGGGATGCACACCCCCCGCCGTAGGAATGTGGAATTTCCACCACTGGCTCAGGGCTGTAATGAAGAGATTAGCGCCAATGCATCAATGGCCACTTCAGTAGGAAATCGTTTTTGACTTTCGATGTTTAACTCTATATTTTGATGCGTTTCGTGACAACCTGTTTGCCCGTTGTGCTTTTATTTTTCTTCTTCGACGTCTCTCTTCAAAGAGAGACCTCTGGCATTCGCTATGCTGTCACCCACTCACAAATACGGGCAATACATTCAAGCTGCTCCCCGCCCCCAAAGTGATACGGACACAATTGAGCCAATTCTGAGCCAACCCTTAATTGTCTCGTTCTCAAAACGTTAAACCCACGCATTGTGCCGTGCACCTGTCAGAAGACGCGGGCAAAACAAGGCGCTCACAAACACCAATCTATAATAAAGGTACATTTTTTGGGGTTTAGATCGCGTAAATATAAATGCGTCGTTAAACCCGCCGCCACCCGACACAACCAATCAGTAAGGTTTGTCACCTAAACAAAACACGCCAATTAGTTACCACTTCAGCATACCGGTGTGTCGGAGAGCAAACCCACAACGTTAATATTTACACGATCTAACCCCCCCAAAAAAACATTTGTTATGGATAACATTTGTCGTGAAAGCCTACTACTACTACCACTACGTGTCACACAAACGCCTCTCTCGTGACCCGTCCGTGATCCTCGGATGGGGCGCCCTCAATCACCCGGGGGGACCAGACCGGGGCCGGAGTGCCGAGCCCTAAAGTATGCCAGGTGACGCCGGCGAAGCGATCCCCGTCTCTCCGCTCGGCCGCACAAAGTGTGCCGCCGTTTAGACACGAGCGCTGTAGACGCGCGCTCTGGCGTGGGTGGCTCACGTGACGGGCATCTGCGGTGTTCGCTGGGCCTTCTTCAACTCCCAAAAAATCCCGCGCCCCGAAATCTCGTTTTCTCCGTGACACCCTCTGCCACAAACCCACCTACCAACCTAGCTACCTTGTCACCCGACCGTCCCCGACCTTAGCCACCCGCCCTACTCAGATCAGAATTGCGCGAGACCAGCTCACGCCCAGACAACTTGCGGTGCCCTCTCGCTGCCCGTGGGTGTTTTGTCAGGGACACGCAGGTCAGGAATGTTGAATTCCAGCAGCCGAGTTTTTCATTCACCCCAGGGCCCTTTGATGTCTGAGTTGAGGTTGTTGTTGTTGTTGTCCGCGCAGGTTTTTCTCACCCATCGCGATCTGTCGGGTCGTCAATGTCGCTATTGAAACTCACTCCTCGGTGAGACTTCTGGTAAAGAAGAAAAAAAACATTACCAAGCTGCAGCGTGTACAACGTTCTCTGGCACGTGTCGTTACGGGGTACTGCAAGATCCCATCGTGTCCGTCCGGTGTCGTGCTGTCGACTTCCCCGCCCCTGTTCGTACGAAAAACTTCTTTCACGTCGTACGTAGCCAACCGTGCTAATCGGAGGGTCAAAATCTTCATTGACCGCCTATTGCTTTCTATAAAATAATTCCCCCTGTTTTGTACAGCGTCGTGATACACGTGCTCTCGCATGCACATCATCAACAACATCACGATCTATGGAACAGAGCCCCGTAGCTGCCCACTGCACATTTCGTCATTTGTTTCCACTTTCCTCCGTCTTGTGTCAGTATGCTCGCGTGTGTGTACACGTAGAGATTTTATGAACAGAGTCTGCTTCATCTAGAGAAGGATGGGGTCATCATTTCGCACATTGAGGCCTACATACGGAAGCATGTGGATGGTGATGATGGTGGTGGCTGTGGTGATGATGATGGATGGTGGGCGCTGTGATTAAGAGACGTTATCCCCCTCGCCTGGCACGCAGGATTCAGTTAGTTCGATCCCGGATCCTGACGATGCCTGTTGTATGTATGCATTTTGAACTTATTTTGCACTGTACGTAGCCAAACGTGTTCCTACACATTTAGAATCAATACGCGCTTAGATTATTTGGCTGCTGCTATCAATTTCCACGTGTGATGATGATGATGATATCAGCCACTTGCAATGAGCTATCGTCATCACGCGTTGCTAAGTCATCTCTGAAAAAGAGCCAATTGGTGTCTTCATTTTGGCCATGTCATTTGCATACTGTACCATTAATTAAAACCACGCGTTACTCCTGAGTGTGTGTACTAGGTATGTGTCATCATGTAACTAATTACTACACAACTATCTGTCGTTCTATAAGTGTCGTTTTATACGTATATTTATATATGTACTGGATGGCCAAAAAGTCAGGACATTATAGGGTTATTATATATTTTAACAAATAATATCTGGTTATTTAATTAATTTTAACAAATATCCAAACTGACTTCCATTAAAATTAATGCATGATGCGTGAACTCTTTTGAAATTAATTTAGGATTTGTTTCCAATAATTAAAGATGTCATCTTTGAACATTCAACACGTTATGTCTTGTCTCAATTCACAACGTTTCTTTCCATTCGCAAAGCGTCATCTGAAAGGGAAGACGAAAAGTAGACATCAACAATGATAGCAATAGGTGAAATATGAACTTGCAGTATAAACAACGAAAACGTTCGAATGCTCGTGCTAAAATAATAAGCCTACGTGTCCTGACTTTTTTTTGGGCCACCCTGCATCGAAATAGTGCGGTCTCAGTGATGTGTTGGCGGTCCCATTTTTCTCCCTAGGGGCGACCATTTGTGAATGGCCAGTCATCAACCTCATTTTTACTGCCTTCATGCCCGTCTTCAATCATTTCTGTGTTGTGTTCTCTGATTTATTTCCACTATTCTCCTAATCGTTTTTGTAGACTTTCGCATGCTCTCGTATTATATATATTTTTTTATATATATCGTAACTTCGTGCGTCTTTCACATCCTCTCCTCGCGGGCCATCACGCCTTTTTTTCCATTACTCGGATCACGTGGAATGATTGTCTCACGTGGAAGTGAGACCATCTGTTTAGAACCGCACTTTGGTGGACCTGATGCAACTCAAACGTTTTCGCGGTGCATCGAAATGCACTCGACCGTAACAACAAAATAATGGTGCCACAATCATTCTCCATCCAAAGATCTCACCCGAAGAACCACCGACTCCATTAGCGTCTTGCGGCACGTGCACTTCGAAACTTCTCACGACGTTCAGTGGCAACGGGATGACGACGGAACGATGACCTAAAAAACTAAAATAGAAAATTGGCGGCGTTTCCGGAAGTGACGTTTTTGTTTCCTTACCCCATTCCCAAGCACGTCACTTTGTAGATACATATATTCGTTCATCAGAGAGTGATCGGGTCATTGCCTGGAACGTCGACTACTATATATATGCGTGTGTGTTCCTTTATAGGGCCGCAGTGCTATTGGCGGATGCGTCGACTGTTTACGTTTTAATTAATCGCGCTTATGCACCACTGCCAATGCAATTTCACAAACAAACAACAACACCACTTCTTTGAATGCGTTCCACCAACGTAGCGTTGCACACACACACACGCTCACTCCACGCACTATTCACGTGGTGCAATGTACGGGTTGGTCCAGATGTCTTGTGACCCACATTTATTTCGCTAAAACTTAATTAAAAAATAGGTTGTTTAAAACAAAAATTAACATGCAAAGGAGAAACAAATGTTCGGGGTAAATGAATTGGGGGTCAAAAGACACATGGACCACTCTGTATGTACTGTCGTGCATTTTAAACGTAAATGGATAGAGTATAACAATTATTTTATTATGTTTTATTTTTATTATTTTATTATTTCCATTCTACGTGACTTTACCGAAAGAACCAAGAAAATGAATCCCTGCAGTCACGAAAGCTTTAAATCGAAATATAACAAAGGCATTACGGTGGCGAGATGTCAACTATCTTACGAGGTACACAGGAGGTCGTGGGTTCGATACCGACCTTGAATTCTCATGTTCTCCCCGTGGTCGCGTGGATTTTCGCTCCACACTCAGAAACATGCGGTTTAGAGTATTTGGCTGCTGGACATGTCCATGCGATGTATCGTTTGTGGTAGCCAGGCCGCTTCTGAAAAATAGATAAATACAGCTCAGTGGGACATTACCCAGTACTATTAACAATGTATTGTTTGAAATAGGTTGTGAAACGCCCACAACACCGTCGGGCAGCGAGGCGGCGAGGAGACAGCAGTACAGCAACAGGATTCTTGAACCCACCTGTGTGGAGAGTTTGGTGTTATCTCCTTGTATGCGTGGTGGGGTTTGTCCGGCTTTAACCGTAATGCCAAACGCTCGTAAATGGAACTATTGGGCCAAACATCCCGATGCCGGACCCTCCTGCCAATGAGCATTGAAACTAAAAAAAATTAACTTAACCTATTTTTTTTTGTTACCCGGTTTTCAACATATTCATATTCTTAGGTTTTTTCGGTAAAGTCACGTAGGTAAAACATTAAAATTAATGAAAGTAAAATAAAACAAAACAAAAAAATAAAATTCACGACGTTTCGGAGGCAACACAAGTCTCCGTCATCAGGTGGGACCGTCACAGCCGAATTAGCTGCATCAAGTTTTCAACAGTTTTTTTAAATAGTTCTAGCGTGGATCCCGGTCTCTGCCGATGCACCCGTGGAAAGTGGCCGTATTCTGGCGCTCGTACGGCCCCCACAAAGCCGCAGATGTCAGAGTCAGAAGGTGTTTTAATTAAGCGCGCTCAGCCAGCGGTTAATTCTGGGCGACAGGGAAAATGCTGCTGGCATCTCGTCCCGCCTGACCTCATTTTCACATCCCTCCACCCCCCCCTTTCCCCCTCCACCCCCACCCCCTCACCCTCCATCCCCCCCCTTCACCCCCACCCCCTCACCCTCCAACCCCCCCATCTTCTTCTGCCCACCCTCCACCCCCACCCCTCACCGTCCAACCCCCCCTCTTCTTCTCCCCCCCCTCGACCCCCACCACCCCCACCCCCACCCCTCACCCTCCAACCCCCCCCCCCTCTTCTCCCCCCCCTCCACCCCCACTCCCTCACCCTCCAACCCCCCCCCCCTCTTCTACCCCCCTCCACCGCCACCCCTCACCCTCCAACTCCCCCCCCCCTCCCCCCCTCTTCTTCTCCCCCCCCCCCTCCTCGCCCGCGCCCTTCGCTTTTGTCCGCTGCCATCCCCACGCGCGCGCGCGCCTCCCCCCCCAGCCCCGCCCCCCGCCCCCCGCCGCCCCGCCCCCCACATCGAGTGGCGTGACTCCAACACCGCTCTCCTCTATGACCGTACCCCGCGGGGGGGAGGGAGGCAGAGAGAGGGGGGGGGCAGGGAGAGGGGGGGGGGCAGGGAGAGGGGGGGCAGGGAGAGGGGGGGGCAGAGAGAGGGGGGGGGCAGGGAGAGGGGGGGCAGGGAGAGGGGGGGGCGTCCCCTCCCCGCTCTCCCTCCCGCTCTGCGCCCACAATGAAGGGGATTGTCCATCCACACAACCAAACTTCCACAATTCCGGCAGATCGCCTGATGCTGCTGCTGGTTACTGCTGCTGCTGTTCTTGTTAAATCACCGGCGAAACGTCACGGTACTCGAATTGTAAATGCTGTTGAGTTCACTAATTCCGACACAGCCGGTATGCTGAACTCGTAACTAATCTCGATTTAAAGCTTTCGTTACTGCAGGGATTCATCTTCTTGGTTCTTTCGGTAAAGTCACGTAGAATGGAAATAATAAAATAATAAAAAGAAAACATAATAAAGTAATAAAATAAAATAAGAATACAATATAATAAATAATATAATAAAATAATAAAATAACATAATAAAATAATACAAAAATATAAGTCTTTTATTATGTTTAACTTTCATTATTTTATTATTTCCATTCTACGTGACTTTACCGAAAGAACCAAGAAGATCGTAACTAATCGTCACGTTTTGTTGACGTGACGAACCTTACTAATCGGCTGTGTCGATTAGTAAGGTAAGGCGTCAGGATCGGGATCGAACCCACGACCTGCTGTATACCAGGCGAGATCGTTAACATCTCACCGTGAAATAAATAAGCAAATGAGATTCTCACCCATGTCTTAACTCAGCCCTTACGTGCGCGTACAATGAGATCCCTCCCCGAGTTTGACGCGGCCTCCATTGAGCGTCCTCTCCTAGGTTAACTCAGTCTGAAATGAGCGTACAACGATGTCCTTCCACCGGTCAACTCAAGCCTGAAACGAGCACCTGATAAAGTCCCTACCCTAGATCCACTCAGCCTGAAATGAGCACCTCTCAACCACTCCCCCTCCCCTCCCTCTTTGCTTCAAGACGTCTGCACGGAATAGCCAGTGCCTCCGTGCGCTGGGGTAGAGAGATGGAGTGGCTCCCTAACCTCCTCACTCCCCACCTCATCCTCCCTCCTCCTCCCTCCTCCTCCCTCCTCCTCCTCCTCCCTCCTCCTCCTCCCATCCCCCCACCTCCCTCTTATCATCGTTACCCGCCTCACCGCCGGTCCGGCACGGATCGTGCAAACTTCTCCCCGGGTTCATGGAAATCATCACCAAGCCACTCTGCGTGAAGAGCCCCCCCCCCAACGCCCCCCCCCCGTCACCCTCCCTGCCTGCCCTTGCCCCGCGACCCCGCGAGCGTTAATGATTTAAACAAAAGGGGGGGGCGGGGGGGTGGAGAAACAGAGACGCCCTTCAAGATGAGGCTCAGGCTCCGCGGCGAATGTCTCAGCTCCCGCAAGCAGCAGGGCCGCTCTCTGCACGTGCGCGCGGCAGGTGCCACCTCGCCCCGATGCGCGTAAATGTTTAGTGCTCCAACGCACGACAAGGTTGGTGCCGAACTAGGCAGATAATTGGCACGTTTTGCTTTGTTTTACGTGGCAAAACTTTGATTAATTGGCTGCGTCGGGTGGTGGCTGGTTTGACGACGCATTTATATCTACGTGATCAAAACCCAACCCCTCCCCCCCCCCCAAAATAAAATAATTACGAAAAATATTGATCGCGAAAGCCTACGCGTTAAACTACTGTACGTATGTTGAACTTCTTTCGCACCGTACCTAGCCAACCGGAGGTGCGGCGGGGGTGATAACACACCATGGAAGGATCGATGGCGCTGTGTTGCACCCGTTTGCCGAACGAATCTTGATTCGGACTGCAGGAGGAATCCGATGAGTGCTTGAAACTCTTTTTTGTTACCACGGATGTTCAGTACGGGCGGGTCAGCAACGATACGCACACAAGGCGCTCGCCACACAAATGCACCACCGATACCCTCGGTGATCTCGTCAAGGAACATAAACCATCACGCGAGCTCCGTCATCCTCGCAGCGGCTCTCGGCTAACCGTCGATCAAAGACGGCGGTCACCGCATCGCGCGGCGCTTTCAGATGCGCTTATATGGCCGTCTGGAACGCTCTTCCTTCTCATATTAGGAAGCCACTGGAGCTACGATGCACTTTTAAATCATCTAGATGGACAAACCCATTCGTTAGAACAGTTTTTTTTATACTCTTAGGTTTTTTCGGTAAAGTCACGTAGGTAAAAATAAATAATAAAAATTGAAATAATAATAGGCTTTACCGAACAAACCTAAGAGTATGAATCCTTGCAGTCACGAAAGCTTCAAATCTAGAATTTTTGTGTTTAGTTTGTTGTCCTTCCCCCGCAACTCCGGTGAGCAGGGTTGGGTATGTACGGTGCGAAAGAAGTTCAACATACATACAGGACCATAGACATCAATGTACATCAATGAAAAAGAGCTTCATAACTCATCGGATTCCTCCAGGCTAATTAACAATTCTTCTCCTAATTTTGGACCTCCCCTATTTAAATGTATACGAAGTTCTCTCTCGATGTGACAGGAGAGGGATAAAGTGTACAGACTTGAGATCGAGACGGCGTGAGACAAGACAGACATGCACAGACGAACACGTCGAGAGATGGAGAAAAGAGACGCAGTGAACAGACACAGATGCCGCGAGATTAGAGAAACATTCACTGGCTTGTGATATTAGTTGTCTTATCTTGTTTATTTATAATTTGAGCTTATTTTTATTTCATGAATCAGGGAGTCCTTCAGTGACGGATTATCCTAGTAGGAAAGTAGCTACATATGCTATGGGCCCCGCACTTTCAAGGGCCACGCGCTAAGTGCTTTCAAGCTATCAATTCCGTTTCAGTAATTCTGCACTTGCTCCATTACTATAGTACTATACTGCCTTCAACTTTATGAACAACTGGGTGTTTCAGGTTAGCGATTTGTCGTATTATCCGGCTGTATAGCAAATGAAAAAAATACAATTATTTACTATGCAAGTAAAAAATTTGTGTTTCATATTAACGTTTTTTTCCCCATTATTTCGGGCCCATTTATAACATACGCTACAGGCCCGCACTAGCTTAATCCGGCACTGGGGCTCTTGAACCACGTGGGACCACAAACTTGTGCTTGGTTTTCTTGCGCCTAGCGCCACCACTGTAACTAAATTAGATAACTAAGTTAAGTTACTCATTGGGAGAGAGACGGTGACACAGCAGTTATCGGAATATTGATTTATTGGAGGAATCCGATGAGCTACAAATCTATTTTTTCACAGACGTCCAGAACGTTATAACAACAACAAACAGTAAAACAACACATACACGAATACAACCAAACTCTTTTATTTTACCAGGTAAGGCCCACTGAGCCAGTAGTTTATTTTTCAGAAGCGGCCTGCCTACAAATGGGAGCTCAGCAAAGCGGCTTAGCATCACGTGCGAATTGATATCAGCCAAATAATCTGAATGTGCCAACATGAGTTTGACTCCCGGCCATGGCTAACGATACCGTTTGCCAGCGCGGAGTGACAGCGTGGTTAAGTATGGTCACCCCCCCACCCCCCATGACGTACACAAAATTGGGAGTTGTTCATCGAGCAGTGGGTTGACGAACGGCTGAAAATTGCGAATTATGCTAGTCACACCAAATATTGTGCGATTGCTTGTCTATTGACTTGACATTTGCTGTACTTGAATGTAAATAATATAACTTGGGTAAAGAAGACATTTCAAATGATTGCACTTGCTTGAATGATAAAATAAATTATACATGATTACACAATATTCCATTGAGCCAAAGTCATTGTCAGTGCACTGTCTGAATAACAGTAGCAATTTTGGAAATCATCATCATCACCACCATCACCACCTCCATCATCACCATCCACGACCACACTGCTAAATTATTAACATCATCATCATTAACACTGCTCAATCACCAATCACACCATCATCATCACCATCATTCTCCACCACACTGCTCAATCATCAATATCAACATATTACACTGCCCAATCACCAATATCACCACGACCACCATCACCATCCACCACCAGACTGCTTAAATCATGAATATCAATATCATCATTATTACACTGCTCAATCACCAATAACACAACCACCACTATCATCATCATGAACACCGTGACACTATGCAATTAGCACATGATCATGATCATCGTCATCGTCACTAGCAGGCACGTACGCGTGTTAGCGAAGGGCTGTGTGCCCTGTCGGACGAGCGCGCGCTACGTGCAGGGAATGGGACGGCTGGGACGGTGCGAGGACCCATCGTGTTTAGTCCCTGGGCATTGTCGCTCCTCCTCCTCCTCGGCTCTCATTTATACGCAGCCCGAGGCGGGCGAGCCAAGCACAAAGTGAGCAGGCGTGCCGGTGTGCGAGCGAGCGTGCGAGAAAGAGGGCCGAGAGAGCGGAGGGGGGGGCGAACGAGCAAAAGGAACGAGCGAGTAAACGAGAGAGAAGGGTGGGGGGGGGGGGTGAGAGAGCGAGCGAGCGAGTGAATGAGCGAGTGAACGAGAGAGAGAGAACTTCAGTAAATATACTAAAATTGGAACGATACAGAGAAGATTAGCATGGCCCCAAAAAATAATAAAAAGAGATAGAAGCGGGGGGTAAGAGGAGCGAGCAAGTGAGTGATGGAGCGAGTGAGAGAAAGAGGCCGTCGGACTGAGAGAAGGCCTGCGTGCAAAACGAGAGAGAGCGAGAGAGAGAGAGCGAGAGAGTGAGCGAGAGAGTGAGCGAGAGAGTGAGCGAGAGAGTGAGCGAGAGGTAGGGGTTTACATAAAGCAAAGCAAAAAAAAATAATTACGAAATGATGAACGAAGCAAAGTGCCGACTACACCGAGCATCTTCTTGTTTCCACTGATCGTAAAAAAAAGAGAGAAGAGAGAGGGGCAAGGGAGAGAAGGAGGGAAGGGAATCCGAGCGCTCCCATATTATGTATTTATTCTACCCCCCCTCCCCTCCACAGCTCCCCTCCGAACTCGTGGGGATGATAATCGGATCTCATCGGGGCGATCGGTCGCGGCGCGATGGTGCTGATCGTTCGTGCGCGAAAAGATCTCGGTCCGCTGCCCCACTCCGTGTTTCGGGTACAATTAGCGCGCGTCGCCGCCAGTGACATTCAAAAGGCCCCGTTCGCACACGCGCGACATTCAAATGAATAATAATAACAACATCAATTTATCTTAATGTGTTATACTCCGTGCACAATGCGCATGTTTTTTTTTAGCTTTTATTCGTTGATAATTGAAATTGTCACCGCGAATTTTTGCTTAGTTTTTTTTTTATCCAGATGAAACATACCGTTATGATTTTTGTATAACTTTTGCCGATTAGCCAAGATTTAAATATTTTTAAAATAAAAATGACCCTTCAATAAGCCTATCTCCGCATGCGCTCACTTTCATCGTTTGAAAAATTTAGACTTTTTAATATTTCCCCCCAAAAAATCTCGAAAATAAAACCAATTTTGGCTGTTTAATGTTTAACGAATAACGCTGCACAAAGAACAACGGGCGTCTTTAAAATCACTCTCATAAAACACTCCCTTCATAAAACACTCCCTTCTTAAAACACTCCCTTCGTAAAACACTCCCTTCGTAAAACATTCCATTCATAAAACACTCCCTTCGTAACACACTCCCTTCGTAAAACACTCCCTTCATAAAACACTCCCTACGTAAATCACTCCCTTCGTAAAAAAACTCCCTCCATAACACACTCCCTTCATGAAACACTCACTTTGTAAAACACTCCCTTCGTAAAACACTCTCTTCGTAAAACACTCCCTTCTTAAAAACACTCCCTTTTCATAACACACTCCCTTTGTAAAACATTCCCTTCATAACACACTTCCTTCGTAAAATACTCCCTTGGTAAAACACTCCCTTCGTAAAACACTCCCTTCGTAAAATACTCCCTTCGTAAAACACTGCCTTCATAAAATAGTGAAACAACCGGGGTCACACTACAAAGGCAATGTCCACGGGCGACTGCTGCCTGACATACATTCTATTAATTGAGATTCTCTTTTTGTGAGATGCGGGCGGGGTGGGGGGTGCGATTTCGTTAAAAAAAATGTAGCCGAGGCATTTGTACTCCACGTGGCCTCCTCCAAACCCAGCCAGTGGCATCTCGAAGACCCCCACGCCACTACTTGCAGCGGCGACCCTCGGTAACCTTTGACTACCTCCCTAACGAGATTCGGACGATTAACCCCGATTGAAGGTAAACATCCCCGCCTTGCGGACCACGCTGCGACTCGCGCGTGGCCCCTTGCGATGATTGTGCAGCGATTGCCTCTCTGCCCATTTCCTCACACAAACCTCCCCCCCCTCCCTCCCCCAAAATCATTCGATGGGCGCACGAGCGTGGCAGACGCGCGCACGCTCGCTTTCCAGTCAACACGCGCGGGGCGTTCTCGACGTTTTTGGTAATATACCCCTTTGCCCCCCCCCCCTTGCCCCCATTCCCCACCCCACCACGACGTGCCACCCCAAATCACGAGTCCATGCACCCCCAGCCCAGGGCGCAACACACGGAGTGCGCGCACGAGCGCGCCTACGCATGCCGTGCGCGCGGTGCCAACGAGGCAGGCACGGAGGCCCGGAGGCCCGGATCCAATATGGATATTTACATCGATTGGGAAGTTCCTGCAGCGAGGCATTTGTTTCCGTGTCGCGTATGAGTGCGCTGTGTCGTCACAACGTCGCCCCCCCGCCCCCGTCCCAACCGCGCATTTGAAATGTGTCCTGCACGGTATCCACGCCGCAGCATGCGCCACGCCCCGCGAGTGAAACAACCGCTGAAATTAAGCGCCGCGGCTGATGTTTCACAACCGGACGAAACGGCTCTTGTGACACCTGGGCGGGCGGGCGGGCGGAACGTGGAGAGAATTTCGCCGAGAGCGACGCTGCTCACCACAAAGAGGATGAAGAATAAGAATGAAAATAATAATAAATAATTAAATTAAATTCGTATTATAACGTTCTCCGTTTACCCAGTAAAGCCTCACCGCGTCTCCCCCCAACCAACCCCCTCGCCCAGCATTACGTGTCATGCAGGAGGGCCCTGCGCTACATTGGGATATTTTATATTCTTAGGTTTTTTTCGGTAAAGTGACGTAGGTAAAAAATTGAAATTAATTAAAGTAAAATAAAAATAAAATAAAAATCACGACGTTTCGGAGACAACACAAGCTTCCGTCTTCAGGTGGAACCGTCACAGCATGATTGCTGTATCAAGTAATTTACTTTTAATTTACTTGATACAGAAAGCGTTCTGTGACGGTTCCACCTGAATCCTTGTAGTCACGAAAGCTTCAAATCTGGGATATTTTAGCCAGGTCTATTACTCGGTGTTTGACGCGTGATCAGGAAATCAGCGTGTCCGGTGGAAACCCACGCGAATCGGCATGAGGGGTGACATTTAAAGCTGCGCCACGGTGGCTAGGAGATGTTTACTACATCGCCTGGTATACAGGAGGTCGTGGGTTCGATCCCGACCCTGAGGCCTGTTATTTGGATTGTGCATGTTCTCTCGCCCCATGGTCGCGTGGATTTATCCCCGGGTCCTTCGGTTGTTCCCTCCACATTTTGCAACATGCGTTGAGAGGGTTTGGTCCACGTGTTAAGCCACTTCATTGAGCTATCATTTGTGGCCTGGTCGCTTCTGAAAAAGAGCTACATAGCTCAGTGGGCTTTACCTGGTCAAATGCAATTCAAATGTTGAGCAGTTTCAACAGAATACGGTGTTCCTAGTTTATACTTTCGCAGCCCATGACCAACAAAAATCTGGTATTCCTACCCAGGCAGTGAAACCCATCATCCAATCACTTACCAGGCCCAAAGCCTCCTTGCTTAGCTTCCTCCGATACGTGACGAGGTCAGGTGGCGGGGGGGGGGGCGCCGTTTCTGCGCGAGAGCTCCACGCGGATTCCTCGTCCCGTGACAGCGATCACGCGATTGTAAATTGATTGGGGGTGGTGGTGGTGGGGGGGTGTAAGGGGGGTGGGGTGGAAGTGGGGTGGGGGAAAAACGACGGAAAGAAAAACAAAAGCAAGATGATCGGTGTGAAAGAGCAGCAGTTCTGGGACGAGAACGCCGCCCGCGCATCTGCTTGCTTGCAAGCCTCGAGCTGTTATTCCTTCCGCAGTTGCAAACACATTTTCCACTGCGTCGTGTGTTTTGCTGGAGTTTTTTTTTCATTTTGATGTTCTCAATTATTGGGAGAATAAAACACATTTTTAGCCGAGGTGGTAAAGTAAAAAAAAACTACACTAAAATTGACGACTGGTGCAGAGAGGAGCTGAGCGGTTAAATATTTAATTTTGTTTTGATATTATTTGGTTTTTCGGTAAAGTCATGTAGATAGAAAAATAATAATTAAAATGAAGTGAATAAAAAAAACATGAATGTAGACTGTAGCCTGGTTCTTAATCGGAGTGTACTAGCAGTCTATAATGTATACGTATTCTTGGTTCTTTTAGAAATACAAAATATAATAATAATAATAAGAATAAAAATAATAAAAAAGAAAGATAAAAAAATAAAAACAAAAACCACGATAATAGGAAAAGCGTTTATATTTTGTATTTTATTATTTTTTTTACTGAAGAACCAAGAATGAGTCTACATTACAGACTGCCAATACGCTCACCAAGCTTAAAAAACAGTCTACAGTCTACATTAGACTGCCAGTACACTCACCGAGGTTAAGAACCAGGTTAAATAGACTGCCAGTACACTCATTCCGATTAAGAACCAGGCTACAGTCTACATTAATGTTTTTTTTCTTATTTTTATCATTTTTATTTTTATTCACTTTATTTTTATTTTTATATCTACTTGACTTTACCGAAAGAACCAAAGAATATGAATTCCTGCAGTAACGAAAGTTAAGTCTTAATTTTTATTTTGTTGTTTTATTTTGTTAAAAAAAAGTTGTGCCTGGGTGGCTTTAAAGGGCTGGAATGGGCTGGGCCCCATCGCTTGATGGGATCAGCGTCAACGTTGATGGGATAATAGGAAAAGCGTTTAAAGACCGTGGGGGATTACCCCCGGATTTAGGGGAAGTGGAGCGGAGAAGTGTGCACGATACGAGAGCAGCAGCTCAGCACGGCGGCGAGACAGAACATCCGTCCGCGTCACCTGAATTTTGGTAGATCACGAAAAAATATATAAAAATAAAATGTTATAACAAAAAAATTTGTCGGCAAAACGTCAGTGAGTCGTTATTGTATTCTTGGTTCTTTCGGTAAAGTCACGTAGAAGGGGAAGAACCAAGAATATGAATCCATGCAGTCACGAAAGCTTTAAATCTAAATTTTAGTTGTTATTGTTTGACTTGCATCACACTGGGAATTTTGCACACAGCGTTGCAATACGGTGTTTTTTTATTTGTGGCAAATTTGCTGGTTTATCCAGGATGTTTCTGTTGCGCGTCGTCGCTTTAAGATGTTCTCCGTTCATATTTTGTTTGTTGCGGTTGCACCCGACTCAAGAGCCGCATGGCACACAGGGCTATACCTAATAAATGAAACTTGATATTTCCAGCGGATAATCGTGACACGCAAAGCTCCAAACAATACAGGCGTCAGTGGTCGGTCGGTAACGAACCAACGAACCTCCTGCATACAGGGCGAGATTTATTTTGCTGGGGAGCATCGCCCCCCCACGCCCCTGCCGCCCACGGTGAGAGTTGGGTTTTAAACGAATGAGATTTGGGAACACGGACTTCGTAGACCGCAGCGCACGCACCGTGCTCATGGAGAAGGGGTAGAGAGGCAATTGGCGTGGCGATGTGAGCGGTGGTGTCCGCGTGGGGGAGCGGTGGCTACGCCACGCATCGAACCCGGCGACCCGAGTTCGATTCCCGCTCGCGGCCGACACCGGTGACGATTATCTGAACCTGTCCTGGGCCTCCCCTAGGTCGACTCGGCCTCAATCGAGTACCGAGTGCGATGTGTAAACAACCATTGCCACGAGGGAGACAAAGGCGGCCTGGCGTGGTGCTGGCCACCCACCCCCTCGTGTGCCGTAGGTGCTCGCTAACGGCACTTGCCCTAACAGTCTGTCAAGGCTATACGGGGGGGAATCTTTGTCTTTGGTGGTGTTCGTGGGTTAGGGTCATGGCTTAGGAGTGTAGAGGCAGCGGTGTTGGCGGCCGCTCGCGAGTAGATACCCACATTGAGCAGTAGATCGAGCAGAGCCGAAGGGGCGACGGAGGGGGGATTACGCACCATCACACACGCGGCTGGCACGCACAATGAATAATGAACTCCACTTGACTCCACGCATATCTAATTGCAGACCGTCTCCAGCTGGGGTTCTCCGTGATTTCATCCCCCCCCCATTCCCCCCCCTACCCAACCCTAGCCGCCACCCCCCACCACTCACCCACCCACCCCTGCTCTTCCGCCTTCTAACCACCCGCCCGCTCACCCACCCACCCGCCCGCTCGCCTGCCTGGAATGATGGTTAATCATTTTAGGTGACCTCTGCCCCTCACCAAATTACACAGAGGTCATCGCTGTCAGCCCCAATAGGGAGCGTGTCCAATCCGCACTTATTGAAGGTGTCTGCAATAAACTGCTCCGTTATATATATATAAAAAACAAAACGACATGAACAAAAAAAAACGACAAAACGTCCCGGCACCTCGGCCCGTCCCCGTTAATCGCATTAACGTCCGACATCAACCTCGTTATCACTTTTATTTAATTGCCTCTCATCTCCTCGTTAGACCGTAATTTGACAATCTAACCCTCCCCCCCACCCGACCATCGCCCCCCACGCGCACCCCACCCCGCGTCCACCTCTTGTCTTCATTTGCGAGCGAGGGCGATTGCACACAATAGCAAAAATAAAAAAACTCAAAATCTACGAAAGTCTTCGCGTTCCGCGGCACCTCGCGGGGCTCCTCCGTTATGTGGGCATCGGCTTTTGAAACAAACAAAAACATATTCCCTGGGCCACGGAACAACACCGTGTTGGCTTGTTCGCGATGCCAACGATAAGTCGGCCCCCATCCCTTATGTGATTGCGCTGCTGCTGCATGCACGTTGAACTTCCTCCGCACCGTACGTAGCAAACCCTGCTAATTGTAGCTACTGCTACCGTCACCTACCCCAGAATCTCACCCCGGACAACCCCCGCAACCGGGCTGACTCCACCACAAAGCGGTGCGCGTTTTATCGACCCAGGAGGTATGATGGGGGCCCGAGCCCAACCCCCTGCAAAACCTGGAGGTGGACTCTCGCAACCTGCTGTGATCGCGAGCCGCTGGTGTCGCCACGCCACCAATGGCTGGTCAGAGTCGGTGGGGCAATCCTTGACTCGGGGTAGTGCGTGGATTGCGACAGACGGGGGGGAGGGGGGAGCTTGGGATCGGTAAGCGATGGAGAGGGGGGGGGCTCCGGGTATCGGTAAGGGATGGAGGGGGGTGGTAAGCTTGATCGTCCTCAAGGCTCTCATCAGTAGGGGGGTAGGGGGTGGGGGGGGAATATAAATAAATAAGACGGCACAACTTGTGTTGAGAATTAAATCGCGGCTCTGTGGTCGCGGTGCATCAACAGGGAACCCATTCATGTTCATCTCTCTCCATGTGCATCTCCCTTCTCTCTCCCCGTGTCTCTCTCCCCGTGCATCTCTCTCCCTGTGCGTCTCCCTCTCACCCATCACTCTCTCTCAGCCCCCCACCACTGCACGCTGTCTAACTGCGCGACTACGACGCAGATTCCCCAGCTGGGTGACGTGATGAGGGTTTTAGGGAGGGAGAGAACGAGTCCGAGAGGGAGACGGATACAAACTCAACCCACGACTCTACCACAGCCAATGACCAAGCAATCCTTTCACAAAGACAAAGATCCCCCGTGTCGCGTTAGACTTTTGGGGCAAGTGCTGTTAGCGATCACCCACGAAGGCCGGCACGGCACACGAGAGGTTTACACACACACACACGTGTGTGTGTGTGTATGTATGTTTCTACTGATCTAATTTGAATATTGGGCTAATTCTTATCACAATTATTATGACAATAACGACAGTGCTCATATTTTCACAAATCATTGGATACGACTGCGACTAGTAATAAGAACCATTCTTAATAATAACAACGAATCACTTAAGTACATTGCCATTGGCTCGGTGTCAAAAAGAATGTATCACCTACGGAATTAAATTTACTGCGGTAAAATAATAACACAAAGAATTATTATTATTATTATCGTGCTGTGAAATTAGTCGATATCTGGAAAAGTCCCAACGAGGTTCGCGACTTTGTAGAAGGTTCTGCTATGTTTTGGTAAGGTCCTGCGATGTTCTAGATTTGAAGTTTTCGTGACTGCAAGGATCCATACTCTTTGGTTCTTTCGGTAAAGTCACGTAGGTAATAATAATAATACAATTAAAAAAGTGAAAACAACTAAATTAAATCACGACCTCCTTTTTTATTTTTATTTAATTTTATTATTATTTTCACCTACGTGACTTTACCGAAAGAACCAAAGAGTAAGGCCCTGCAAAGTTTCAGGAATGTTCTGCAATGTTTTAGAAAGATCCTGCCATGGGATGTTTCAGCCGCTTCCACTCACTCCAGCTGTGTTTAGGTTGAGCTTCGTTCAGACTAGAGTATCAGGAGAAGGCCCATCCGTGCGTACGAGTAGGGTAACACTTAAAACTCCGTACAGATGCATTCAGGAAGAATACCATCTGCCGACCGGCTCGCAGCGTGAGCCCCACTCGCTCCTCCCCTAGAGTCCTTCGATTCCGAGGCCACGTGTCCCATTACATTCCCCCCCCCCTTCTCGTTCTCTCCTTCTCAGAGAACCTCTTGACTCGCTCGTTTTCTCGCTCACGCAAGCCGCGAAGAGGACGGAAAAAGCAAAGAACGCGAGGAATTTTAATCGGGTGTAGGGGGGGGCACTGCCGATGAAACGCACGCGGCCCCGCCACCCCACAGAGCCCCCAGCCATCGCACCACCATGCCCTGCGCACCCGCCTGCCTAACCCCCCCCCCATCACCACCCCAATCCTCGACCCCACCCATCGTCCACCCTCTCCTCACCGCTCCCATCTCGCCGGACACTAATAAGCTTCATCAGGCTGCGCCCACTGGATGAGACCCAGCCTACAATCACTCACGCGGCTTAACGATGCCTCTAATGAGCAGGAGGGCTCGCTCGGCAGTGGGAAGGGGGCGATTAAGGGAAAATTGTTGCTGGCCGGACTGACCGGCCGATCGGTCAGTCGGTCGGCCGGTTGGTCAGTCAGTTGGTCAGTCAGTGGATCGATTGGCCGGTCGGTCAGTCAGTCGTTCGATCGATAGGTTGGCCGATCGGTCGGTCGTTTTTGACCAGTGACGGAGATTCGTGGTCGCCGCCGATGTGCTGCGCGCCGGGGGTGGACACACAAACGGGTGGACGGACACCCGGGAGAGACGGACGGTCCAACAGGCACTCACGGCGCTCCGAGAGTGGGCACGGGGGGGGGGGGGTGACGAGGCCGATCGAAGCACAAAGAACGCGTTGGGTGACGCCGCGCGCGCAAGGGGAGACGATGCTGTTCACGATGTTGTTTACGCTGTTGTTTGTTCACGATGTTTATGATCTACGCGTGTACAACAACACCCCACCCCCTCCCACCCACCGTTTCTGACTGCGCTGCGGCACGCGATTCCAACTTGGTCGCGTTTCGTGATTCTTTGTTTTGTTGCTCGAAAAAAAAAATCCTCGGCGAGTCTAGAGAGTCGATTTTAAAGAAGGCGCTGTATCGGGAAGTTTGGTCGATTCCCTTTTTTCTTTGCCACATATAAAACAAAATAACTTTCATGTAGATTTTTTGTTTTACGAATGGGAGGAAATGAGAGTGCCTGGATAAATTAGTGAGTGGCATTTGCGCTAAACAAAAAGAGCTTCATGGCTCATCGGATTCCACCGGTATATAAAAAACAAGATTCTGAAATCGTCACGAATGGGATGAAATGAGAGTGCCTGGATGAGTGAGTGTGGCATCTGCGCTAAAAAAGAGCTTCATAGCTCATCGGATTCCTCGAGTATGTATGAATAAACATGATCAGATTCTGAAATCGCCACGTAAGCTCGCTCAGACGTTACAGCACGAATGCCGCCTGGACAACTCCTCGTCACGCCCCCCCATCCCCTACAGAGACCTCGTTAATTCTAAATGATAATGTTTAAAGGGAGGCGGTAATGAGAATGCGCTCATTTAACCTCTTGGCTACGCCCTAGCACACACACACTTATCGGGGCATTAGTATATATATAGACACAATGCATATCGCTGCATGATACGATGCAAAGTAAAATTCACAGCGATTGCTGTCAAAGTACCAGAGATAAATCTTGTACGGGCACACAGGCGTACCATGAACGCAGATTAACAGTGCGACGGCGCCGCACGCGAGACGCATTGCTCACGGCGCTTTACCAAACGACTCAAAACCGCGTTGATTAAGGACAATGCACCGTGATCGGTTCACAAATAGATTCGTCTGGATCGCACAAACGTTGGCAAACTTCCCATCCCCGTGGGCGTCGAAGAGATGTTACGACCAGGACTCGCCCCCTAAAATGCGGCACGCCAAAGTGCGGACATAATTTAATTTGTTTCCTTTCTGTACTGGGATAGAGTGTTGCAATCATCTCGCACGCACGGGGGTTTTCTCGGGGCGCTCCGGTTTTCCTAGTACGTGGAGAGACACGCTTTCATTGGCTGGAACATCTTCATTTAGCGAGGACTGCAGAGGGCGGGCAATTGTTGGTAGCAGCGGCTCACCGCCTCGCTGCTACCCCCCCCCATCACTCCCAGCGTGTTTGTGGATCCTCAGCGATTATGAAGTACACTTTTCATGAATGACAACGCCTTATAAAAGCAAACATCGTGACTATTAGTTGAATAAAAAAAACATTGTTGAACAAGCAGGGGGGGTTCACTATCGAATAATAACTTCCATCTGTCTTCACGCTTCCTGGATCAATATATATTTTTGGGTAGCATTTGTTTCAGCAGATCGGGTTCGCCCTTCTGGTTCTCATCAGCAATGTGTGGCCTGTTTGTCGACGACGCTGTGTGTTCATGATCTCGTTGTAATGTGAAATAAAGTATTCGGTGATGCTGGGGCTCAGTGCGTTGGTGGTGGTGCAGAAGAAGCACAATTAATATCACAACTCAACACGTCAGTCAACAATATTACGACCCTAAACGTAAAAAATAATCGGTGATGTTTAGTGAAATGGCCCTTCTTCATAGCCGATAGAGGGAGGTCAGAGGGAGACTTTTGACTTTTAAACACCTTTTATTGCCGCCAGCAGCAACAGCACTGCAGGCGATCTCGATTCAAAATACACAAAGTCACCAGCAAACAAATGAAAATAAACGCTACAAACCACGCGCTGTGGCGCTACAAGCAACGCGCACAACACGAAAGAAAAGTCACGTGGCTGTCGCGGTCATCGCGCTCGCCACGGTGACGAGCGAGCGCTTCAGAAGGTGAACACGAGGGTGCCGTGCACGCTGGTACAGAGGGCTTTTCCGGCTCAGAGAGAGAGAGAGGAAAATAGTTGGAGACGCCACTCCTCAACACGATCGGGCCTGATAAGGATTTTTTTCTGATGAGCCGTTTTTAAATTGGTACATGAAGCGTTACATTCACAGTAGCAACTGAGTAACAGTCACCACCACCTCCCTTCAATAATCACAAAGCATTACGACTACATAATAATAATACAACTAAACTTACATCAAAATGTTATAGATATTTTTTGTAAGTGTGTTGTCAATAATATCGCAAAGTAACAAATGCACGCACGAGAAAAGAGAAAAGCAAAAACCGGTCCGGAATTTTCGGGGTAGAATTTTTTTTTGTAGCCAAGACGATTTTTGGGAATTATTCATAGCGCGCTCAAAATATAAAAAGGGAGAGTTTGGGGGGGGGGGGGGCTGGGAGGGTGGGGGGGCCACTCGAAAATTCTTCTGCGGTTCCGTAACCGCCGCCGAGTTGGAGCGGCACGAAGCGAAGCGACACAAAGCGAGGGCTGTGCGTCACGTGACCGAGGGGAACACAGCACAAAGGCGGCACGGGGGACGTCCCCGTCGCGACCGGGCCCGCAACTCAGACCCACAGCTCCCCGTCTCTCCCCTCTCTCGCTCTGTTGATCTCTCTCCGTCTCTCCATCTCCGTGCGTGCGTGCGTCTGTCTCTCTCTCTCTCACTCCATTTAGCTCTCTCAATCTTATTATATCTGTGTCTGTGTGTCCTTTTCTCTCTCTCTCTCTCTCCCTGCTTCTCGCACCCTCTCCGTTCATCTTTCTCTTTCTCTCACCATCTCTCGTTCTATCTGTGCATCTTCCAACCCATCGATCCAACCGTTTGTCCCTCCCGCTCCCCGAAGCGCTCGTTCTCTCTCTGTGGCTGGCTTCGTGGTCACGAGGTGGCTGGATTCGTGACCACTCTGAGGCTGGCTTCGTCGGGCGCACACGCGACGTCAGAGGCACCAAACTCGCGCTTTGAACTTCAAATTACTTTAATCTTAAACAACTTCCTTCTAACAATTACTGGAGGAAGTGGCAGGCAAAGATGGGGAGAAGACGGTGAAGGGGTTTTTTTTGGGGTAGTGGATGGGGGGAGGGAGAGTGGGGGATGGGAGGGATGGGGGGGGGAAGGGGGGGGGAAGTGAAAAATCCCCCCACGTTAAAGAGGAGCGGCTCTCCTTGGCCCGGAAAAACCAAATCAGAATCTTTTGATGTTTTATTTTCTTCCAATTTCCTCCTCCTCTCAGTTTTTTCCCTCCCCCTCTCTCTCTCTCTCTCTCTCCAGGACTGTCGCTGCCACTAATCATTCCCAGGTTGGGATATTGGAATGCCGAGATATTTCCTGTGTGGAATTTATACGAAAACGAGCAAAAAAAAGGGAAGGACGGGGATTGCGGGAGTGGGGGTGGGGGGAATCCACTCCTAGTTGTCTTTTTGTTTGGCCGATTCTCGGCACGAAGACTGCGTGGAATCGTCCGCGAGTGGAATCACGCGACAAGAAGAGCTGCGATTGAATGT
Source organism: Lampetra planeri (assembly GCF_965212315.1). Taxonomy (NCBI): domain Eukaryota; kingdom Metazoa; phylum Chordata; class Hyperoartia; order Petromyzontiformes; family Petromyzontidae; genus Lampetra; species Lampetra planeri. The sequence goes on along the minus strand of NC_136128.1, from coordinate 10,121,388 downwards.
CGTTGAGCGCGGGTCGTCATGAGAAAACAAAAAAAAAAACACGGAATTTGACGTTCGTCAAACACGCCACCGTCCCTTTGCACGTTTCACCCCGAACGCACCCAAATCTTCACCCCGTCTCGGTGGATATGCAGGGGTTCAGCCGGGTTAGCACTTGGATGGTGGGGTGGGGGGAGGTGGGAGACAGCTTGGGCTGTGAGGTGGCCAGGGGATGGCAGTACAGGGGATAAAGTCTTGGATCGAAAGTCCAGTCATGAGGGTGACCCCCACCACCCCACCTCTTGCTCTGACCCCCCCTCGTTCCGACCACCCCCCACCACCCGACTGCCCCCCTGTCCTCCAACAGGGAAAAATCCCACCGATTCTCAACTCAACTGCTGGGAAATCAGCGGCCTCTTTCAAATCGAAGCTCCCACCAAATAAATGTTTACCGAAATTCATCATCATGATCATCATTGTCATCGTCGCCGTCGGCCACGATCGATCCACTGCTGGACGAAGGCCTCCGCGAGTCGTCGTCGTCACGTCTCGCGGTGTCTGCGATGTAACAGATTCCACCGGCGGCCCTCGTACACGAGAGGATTCCATGGCTCCATCTCCACGGCGAACGTCCCTTCGGACGCGTTTCCATTTCCTGGGCTGTCGCTCCGTCCCTATTGCCATCCCTGTCCGGGGACACGCGCCACTGGCCCGGCCAGCTTTTGCTTTCCTGAACAGTGAATTATCTTAGTGAGTAAGACAGACTGTAGGGGCAAGTGCTGTTAGCGAGTAGCACCTACAAAGGCCGGGCACGGCACACGTGGGGGTGGGTGGGCAGCACCACGTCTGACCGCCTTTGCCTACCCAGCGGCGATGTTTTTACACACCATACCAGGTACTCGTTTGAGGCCGAGTCGACCTAGGGGAGGCCCAGGACCGGCTCAGATAATCGTCACTGGCGTTAACCACGAGCAGCAATTGAACTCGGGTTGTCAGGCTCGTAGCGCAACACGCTAACCGCTACACTACCCACAAGTAGCAAGTACAATGATAAACGAGCAATTCTTATAACCTATGTTATCACGAGTTACCACGTGTTCCTCTCTCGCCACTGCGGTAACGCCTCCATAGCGATGATGTCCTTAACTCACCCAGACAATGTCCACTCACCAAGGCAATGGGCGCCACCGTGGCGAGATGTTAACTACCTCGCCTGGTATGCAAGAGGTCGTGGGTTCGATCCTGACCCTAACGCCCCGCTGTAAAGTTGGAGTTTGAATGTCTCTCTCTCTCTCCCTGTGGTGGCGGGGATATTTTCTCCGGGTATTCCGGTTTTATCCCACCCTCCACACTTAGAAAAGTGCGTTTCGAGTATTAGGCTGCAATACGCTTCCACACGATGAGCCGCTTCGTTGAGCTGTCGTTTGTGACCAGGTCGAACTGCAGAGCTCAGTGGAGCCTTACCTGCCAAAATAAAACACAGTTGAGTTAAAAAAAGGGTTAAGTTTAGTTTTTTTGTTTCAGTGCTCATTCGCAGGAGGGTCCTGCATCGGGATGTTTGGCCCAATAATTTCATTTACCAGCGTTTGGGATTACGGTTAAAACCGGACAAACCCCACCACGCATACAAGGAGATAACACCAAACTCTCTGCACAGGTGGATTCAAGAATCATTTTGCTGTACTGCTGTCTCGTCGCAGGCTTGTACGAATGTCACAAACTTTAAAATATATATTTTTATTTGACCAGGTAATAAGCTTGTTTTTCAACAACCACGTGGTTATCACAAATGATAGCTGAACCAAGTGGCTAATCACGTTGACATTTATAGCAGCCAAATACTCGAAACGCGTGATGTTGATTCTAAATGTGGAGGGGAAAACCGGAGGACCCGGAGAAAAATCTACGCGCCCACTACGAGGAGAGAGAGATGCAAACTCCAAATATACAGCAGGCTCCAGAGTCGGGATCGAACCAACGACCTCCTGAATACCAGGCGAGCGAGTTCACATCTCACCACCGCAGCGCCCTAAACATGGATCACGGCATGCTTCAAACACACGACTGAATTTTTGGTCTAATATTACAGCAGCGATGACGCAGAGTAAAAAAAAAACCATTTAGACGTATAATCATTACCAAGCGCACGTCTTTAAAAGCTGAAAGTGAATGCAATAATAATCGTTTAGGGTAATGGCTTTGCAAAAAAAAAAAGTGTTTTTCTTTCCCCTGCTAGAGGAATTTTTAAACGCCGCAAATGCCACTAATTTAGCGAGCGTACATCGGAGGAAACAACAAAAAAACGAATTCTCACGAGTTTAAATCTCCACGCCTCTTCAGAGGTCAGCTGCCATAGGTCGAGCCGTCGCCAATCTCAGGAGATGCCACCGTCGGCTTGAGATCAGCCACTCCCTTGAGCTGTACCCAACAACGTGATTTCAACTCATCCTCGGACTTCCGAACTTTCTGCTGCGGAAAAAAAAGCAACCCCACCCCCCCCCCCCCCAAAAAAAAAATCGCTCCATTTACGTGAAACACAAGATTTTTTTTTTTTTTAAACACCGCGGTCATCAAATTAAACGCAGCTTCAGCATATTAATGTATCCGGTTCCCCATCCTTCCCCCCCCCCCCACGTTTTTACATCCCCTCCTGAAACTCGACGAAGCTATACTTGCACGGGCGCGTGCTTTGACGGAACAATTATTATGGAGAACGCTCCGTAGATCCGAAAAATTACAAGAATAGGTTTTACCCTTTCCAGCAATAAAACAGGAGGTGTTAAGATGTTTAATACAACCAAGCAGATACCGTTTGGCAAAACATCAAGTCTGCATTAACCACACATTATTTGTGGCAAAAACACGTAAACAAACGTGCTCTGATAATAATTGCATTGTCTTTGAAACCGATTGGCCTACACCAGAGGCAACCTTCTTCATGGTCTTGTCTCACCAGCAGTGTCAGACCAGAGATTGCAAAAAGGCGAACGGTACAAAGGAAATGCAAGTATCAGCGCATCTATAGTTCGGGTCGGGCGGCTGTTTCCACGGGATACTCGCGAAAAGGCCCCGTGGTCTGTAAATCGTCAAACAAAATTAGCGCTGTCTGTTCTGTATGCCAAAAGACAAAAAAAATACAAATGGGCCAACGTTCCACTTTGGCGACCCAGACTAAAACAGTTCCAAAGACGACATCGCGAGACGAAAAACCCCACAAAATGTAGCCGACATTTCAACCCCGGACGACCGTTCGTTTTCCTTGGCGTGTCCAGTTTTAAAAAAAAAGAATACAAATGTCACGCATCTGCCACAAGTGGCCTGACTCAGGTCCGCCCAATTATCATGTAACCTTTCGCGCAGCTGTGATTGGGCGAGCGGCAGGTCAGTCAGGTGTCAGGGTTCAAAGGTCGGCTGCAGGGTGGTCCCGTGGAAACAAAAATACGTGGCCGTCCGTCACATGGGGAGCCGGGGGGGGGGGGAAGTTGCGTCGCCAAAAGTTTCGCGAAAAACGTCCGAAACAAAAAAGAAACCACTCGACAACGAGAGGGGTAACGGCGACAGCGAGAGGCGAGCAATGTGCTCATACAAAGGTTTAACTCGTGGTCAGCTTTCGTGACCAATTTTATTCGTAATCTTTTTCGTTTTTGGTTTGGGTTAGATCGTGTGAGTCTAAGTGCGTCGCTTAACCCGCCACTTCCCGACGCAGCCAATTCAGTAAGGGTCTGTCACGTAAACAAAACGTGGCAATTAGTTTATACTTCAGCCCACCAGTTGTGCTGCACAGCAAACCCACAACATTTATAATTTGAGCCCCATGCCGTTTCGCTGGTTATAAAAAAAAATATCAATAACTCAACGGTGCCTCCATTAAATGACAAAGGACATTGATTACGTATATGTGTGTATGTTGAACCTCTTTCGTACCGTACGTAGTCAACTGTGCTAATCGGGACAATGAGGTGGGCCCCCCTCCCCCTAATAATGGTGGCTGCTGCTGCCTCGCCCGGAGGTCGAAAATGATGGACTCGCAGTGACCCCACGGCGGCCGGAAAACAAACAGCGGCAACTTTCATTAATACGGATCGTGTTGCCGTGACGGAACTGCTGCGCGTATCATCGCCGATTGACTGAAACCGATGCCGATCCTCCGGCCCTCTGTGTTCTGGTGAGAACATTCTGCCACCAAATATCCGCAGAGACACGAACAACTGCGAGGAAGTTTTGATTTAAAGCTTTCGTGACTGCAGGGATTCATATTCTTGCTTCTTTCGGGAAAGTCACGTAGAAGGGAAATAAAAAAATAAAAAAATAAAAAATATATAACTGCGAGGGAGTTGTTGTTTTTTTTCCCCCACGCGTTTTCTTCAGAACGATAAACCACCTACAGCCGTCATCCACCAAGAAGTCGACGATGCACCTCGCGGCCAAACGCGCCAGTCCCAATCGCCCTCCTGGGATCACGTGGCCGCTGTCCCCTCATCTAAGAATCTGGGCCCAGATCCGGAAGAACGCTGCTGTGCGAACACAGCGGATCAACGCCAGCGTCCAGAATGAACACCTCATTCGGGACCGCTTGACATTGCTCGAAGACACTGGTGTAACCCGTCAACTAACTCGCTCACAAATGTACTCACCCACTCACTCATTTACTCGCATACTCACCCACCCGCTCACCCACTCACTCACTCGTCCAATCACTCTCCACGGGTGGAACCATCAACAGCATCAGAACATCAACAGGCTGAAGCGCACATCTCCATGAAAGTAAAATTAAAGACGAGCCACAGTCATGAGACTGTGGCCATGCAACCCGAACTATGGACCATACAGCAAACCCACAGAGACGCACAGAGATGCATCGAGACACACAGAGACACATATAAACCCATAGAGATCAATTAAAGACGAGCTACAGTCATGCGATTGTGGCCATGCTACCCAAACCATGGGCCGCACAGTAAACCCACTGTGGTCTGGGCTCCTTAAACCGAGGAGACACAAATCACAAATCTTTCTCCCGCTCTGCTGAAGCCCTTTGGTCGTGGCTAGCAGCGACGCAATTCAACAACATTGCTACTGCTGCTGCTGCTGCCATCACGCTCGCGCGTGCGGGGAGATAATATAATGGGCGACGTTGTTGTTCTTCCTCCTGCGTTGTGGCCGAAACGTCGTGAGAATTATTTTATTATGTTTTATTTTTTATTATTTTATTATTTCCATTCTACGTGACTTTACCGAAAGAACCAAGAAGATGAATCCCTGCAGTCACGAAAGCTTTAAATCGGGACGTTGTTGTTGTTGTTGTTGCGCAGAGCCGCTGAGGAAGAACGACGGACGATCCGAGATGGAGACGGGGAGAGAGAGAGAGAGAGAGGCGGGGGACACGCGCCCCGCGAGAGGACGGAGCGGGCAAAGGGGTTGGGGAGGGGGAGACCCCCGGCAGATGCGAGGCCGCTGCCACGCGAAGTGGCCGCAGAAGGTCAGCCACCCCGGGATAAATCATCGCTTTCCTGAGCGGGTCACGGTGTCAAGTGGGTACACGGCACCGCCGCTCGGTCAGGGGAGGGCATTGTTCCAGTGGGAGGCGCTTCCCTCCCCTTGTTTGTGCGCGGTCGAGGCTGGCGGCTGACGGCAACCAAAACACATGCAGCCCGCCGATAAACTTAGAATGTTGCGGCTTATGCCGACTTAGGCGATCTTCGTTTCGTTGTTGCGTGCATCTTTTACTTTGCTGCGGCGGTGCACGAGCGGTTGGGGCGCTGCGCTATGAACCCCGGCAGCCCGGAGTGAGATTTCCCAGCTCGAGGCCAACACCAGTGACGATTATTTGGCAAATCGCCCGACGAGGCTGGTTTTAATCACCAGGAGAAAACGTCGTACTCGAATTGTAAATGTTGCGAGTTTACTCAGCCAAAACGCAACCGGTTGCGCTGGACGAGAAACCGATTGGAACGTTTTTGTTTAGTTGACGAACCTTTACGAATTGGCGGAGGTCGGGTGGTGGCGGGTTTAACGACGCATTTACATTCACGCGACATAACTCCCACGAACACCTTGATCACGAGTGAATTGAAGCTCTCGACGAAGCGTTTAAATCACAACTGAACGTCGCGGCTTTCCACTCTGCGACGTATAGTGCCTTGTCCAACAACGTAAAACGTCTTAGACGCATTCTCCTACCACCGGGTCACAAGCCGAAATAAAACCCCGGTTGGAACTGTTGTACATATATATTTACGAATGTTTAAGTTTCTTTCACAGACTATTTTTCTTGCTCTGCTTTTTATTGTTTTGTTTATTTTCTTTCGTCTCTTTTTCCAATTAAATACAAATTGACTTCTCAGGTGTGTGAGTGTGATGTGTCCAATTTGGTCAGCCAATGAGATCCAACGGCCACTGGACTGCGTAATTATTAACCCGAGAAATAACAACATATTTACAAATCTGGTCACGTGTCACTAGCGCAACTTAGCTGGCGATAAGGAGTGCGTCTTAAACTCCGGATGACTCGCCATTCTGTTGATCACGTTCGACATTAACAAAGCTACGCTTCAGAGTAATTCAGTGCCCCTTCAGCACACGAGCCAAGCAAGCATGGTTGGGGCGGTTCGCCACAGGTTAACTACCTTGCCTAGTATACAGGAAGTCGTTGGTTCGATCCCGACTCTGACGCCTGCTGTATATTTGGAGTTTGCGTGTCTTTCTCTCCGTTATCGCGTTGATTTTTCTCTGGGTCCTCCGGTTTTCCCCTCCACATTTAGGAATCAACATCAAGCGTTTAGAGTATTTGGCTGCTATAAATTTCCACATAAGCCACTTCTTCGAGCTATCATTTGTAGCTTAGGTCGTTTCTGAAAAAGAGCTATATAGCTCGGTGGGCCTTACCTGTTAAAATAAAACATTTGAAACAATTTTCAGTGTGATCCCGCGAAAAAACACTTCGAGAAAAAAAAAAACATTGTTAGCATTTGACACCCTCGGTGGTACCGATCGGCATTTTTAAGGCCAAATTTTCAAAGAAGTAGGGAATGGATGGGGTTGGGGGGCAGATACTCCTTTAGCCGTCCACCCAGAGGCTGCGGTGAGAACGAGACGGGCAGGGAACTCGCCACGTGACCGCACGATTTCCCCCCCTCCCCCTCGCGGCGCAGCCTGCGTCGCTGCCACGAGGAGCAACGTTTGCGTCGTCAACGTCGTCAACGTCCGTTAGCGTCGTCAACGTCGTGAACGCGACTCCATCCCTCCGCGCGCGCGGAGCCGCGGGGTGACCGCATTCCAGCCTCGGGGCCCACTCGCTCTCTCTCTCTCTCACCCTCTCTGTCCTTGTTGGCTTGTGTTTTTTACAGGTGTATTTATGGCACGTTGTTAAGGCTCCGTGTGTAGACGGTGTCCGCGAGGCCGCTACAGGAGGGGGGGGGGCGAGGTAGCTGGCTGTTTTTCTTGTGCCTTTCATTAAAGCTGTTGTTGGAATGAGACACACAACCCTCCTATATATATACACACACACACTCTTCTTACACTACTACCTCTTCTTCTGCTTCTTGTAGCATGGCCGATGTAGATGCCAATGCCACATTCAGGCGGTCAAGCCTCCGATTAGTACGGTTGGCTACATACGGTGAGAAAAAAGTTCGACCCATATACAAGCCAGATAATCGCGTCGGGAGCTGCCGAGTGGTGCATCATCGTCGCTGAGATGCTTGCTTCGTGTTTGTGGATCGGGGCATTGCGTCGTGACGCGTTGTTGCGGTCTGTGCTGGATGACCACAGTCGGCACACTGCTACCGGACAGTTTTGCATTTTCCATTTGTACATCGGGTGCGTACACGCATTTTGAACTTCTTTTGCACCGTGCGTAGCCAAACCGTGCTAATCGGGAGGTGCAGGAGGAAGGACAACGAACTAAACCACAAAGCAGGTATCCACGTCTGCCATGGGTTTGTGCGAACGTGGTTGACGTATTCCCAACGACGTAACAACAATTGGCAATGATGGATTCAGCCGACGACTCGAGTGACATTCATGCTGCAGTCAACAATGGATCTGCATTTACATATTGCGCGTATGCAATCGGCACGCAGACGAAGTTCATCTATCCACACTTTTGGGGGTGGTTCCATCGGCCTATGAATGCTAATTGTGTCTATTGTGGTTTGTATCGCATGAGGCTGCGTTTCTCGTTCTCGTGTTCGGGATGGAGGTTTGTTTTTAGAGAAAATCGTTCCTAATGACAAAAGGACGCACGCCGCATTTTTTCGTCTCCGATTAAGTTTTATTTTTCATTCACCTGACCGTCGTTATGTTTCCCATTAAAGCTTTGCGCGTGAATCATTCACACGCCGTTCCTCGCAAACCACCATCATCACCACTGGGATTTTTGCACACAGCGTTGGTGTACGGTGCTTTTTCTGGAAGATTTTTGCTGTTTTTTCCTGGATTTTTCTGTTTGCACAGTCACTTTAAGATGTTTTCTTGTTCATGTTTTTGCGTGAGCCGAATGGCTCACAGGGCTATACCAAATAAATGAAACTGAAAACCGAGATCTGTCCTTTCCGCGTTTACCAATTTACCACCGACCCCAAAACAAACAAACAAACAACCAAACCGAACACTGGTGGACAGCGCACAACTTTGCATCGAGTGCAAATCGCGGGCAACGTTGAATTGATAAAACAAAAAAAATCGTCCGCCTATCCCGGCTGCACTACGCAGCACACCAGGGAAAGCAGCGACGTGGACACTGAACTGAAAGGCGAATTTCAAATTGGAACGCGAAACAGTTCGATGGACACGCCTGGGCTCTCCGCTGTTACAACAGCAAACAAAGATTCGCCTCTGCAACGCGTAACATCCTCCCCGTAACTACCGCGTGGCTCGGAGACGCGGCGTCTCGCAGCAGGGGAGCTGGATGCCTTCGACCGGGGCCGGCGCCTTCGACGGAGACTCCGCATGCGCTTCGGCGAACGAATCACACCAACGCCGATCTCCGCCTACGCACGGACATGCCCCGGTAAGTAGCACGAAACGGACCAGAGCCAGAAGCCCTCGTCGGACGCGTTTGTCCTGGGCGGACGCATCGGACAGATCGCGCTGATCGTCGACGGGACCCGAGTCGTCACCCGGGGCACACCACGGCCTCCACGTGGACACGCACGGTCGAGGGCGATCTTTGAGACCACGGCCTTGGCTGGCATTCAGCGTGGCGGATCGCCTGGTGGCGGCTCTTGGGCACTGCTACGCCCCGCACATGATGATCTCTTACCGCCCCGCCAATTGAAATAGCAATTAACTCGATACACGCTGCACACGACTGACGATTGTTAAAAACGTCCCACGTCACGTGGAGTAATTCATTAATAGAGCCGATCGACATGAAGATTGAGATCTCAGTTTGCGTGTTCAGGGCCAACACCAGTGAGGATGATCTGAGCCGGTCCTGACTTCTCCTCTAGGTCGACTCAGCCTCAAATGAGTACCTGGTGCGGTGTGTACAAAGGCGACCGGACATGGTGCTGACCACCCACCCGCTTGTGTGCCGTGTGTATACACGCGTATTGTGTTAATTGCTAAGTGCGTGGGAGGTGTTTAACAATCATCTGACGCGTGCAGCATGGAACGAGTTAATTAGTAATTAAAATGTGAAGGAGTGAATTGGTAAAACGCGGAAAGATGGAGCGCGGTGGGTGGGTGTATTTTGGGGAACCGTGATTATTTAACGCAATCTCAGCCACCCCAGGTGATTTGGAACTCCCCGCAGTATAGAGGTGGACACAAAACAACTTAGAAACATACGTCTTCCCAAAAAACAAATATATGCACCCAATTAACAGCTGCGTAAATGACAGACATTCAATTACTCCGGCAAAAGAAGAAAAAAAAGTGGCCGGGCGAAATTCAATCGCCACCGCTTCGCCTCTGCCCCAGAGCGCCGCTTTATGGGACACGGGACACCCGCCGTATGTCCGGCGGGCGAGGGGGGAACACTTTGTGAGCGTTTGTCCAGGGGGAAGGAAGCGAGGGCCAACAGAGCGGGGTTTTGTGCTCGCGCCCCGCGTGTAATGCGGCAGAACGGGCGCGATTAGCGGCGGGGCGGAGCTCACCCCTCAAGCAGAGACAAAGATTCCACCCCCCCTACCTCCCCCCTCCACCTAACCTCCCACCCCCCGTGGGTCTCTGTGCGAGTCTATGAATCTCTGTGCCAGTCTGTGGGTCTCTGTTGCAAATCTATGAATCGCTGTGCCAGTCTCTGGGTCTCTGTTGCAAATCTAAGAATATCTTTGCCAGTTTGTGGGTCTCTTGCAAATCTATGAATCGCTGTGCCAGTCTCTGGGTCTCTGTTGCAAATCTAAGAATCTCTGTGCTAGTCTGTAGGTCTCTGTTGCAAATCTAAGAATCTCTTTGCCAGTCTGTGGGTCTCTGTTGCAAATCTAAGAATCTCTGTGCTAGTCTGTAGGTCTCTGTTGCAAATCTAAGAATCTCTGTGCTAGTCTGTAGGTCTCTGTTGCAAATCTAAGAATCTCTTTGCCAGTCTGTGGGTCTCTGTTGTAAATCTAAGAATCTCTTTGCCAGTCTGTAGGTCTCTGTTGCGTGTCTATGAATCTTTTTGCCAGTCTGTAGGTCTCTGTTGCGTGTCTATGAATCTCTGTGTCAGTCTGTGGGTCTCTGTTGCGAGTCTATGAATCTCTGTGCCAATTTGTGGGTTTCTGTTGCAAATCTATGCATCTCTTTGCCAGTCTGTGGGTCTCTTGCAAATCTATGAATCGCTGTGCCAGTCTGTGGGTCTGGTCTCTGTTGCAAGTCTTGCGAATCTCTGCGTGAGTCTTTGGCGTCTCTGTCGCGCCATCTCTGTTAACCGGCACTCATTGCGGGCGACGTGGCCGCAAAACGGAGCCGCGTCTCCCCTTCAAGGCACCCCTGTAGCTCTTCATCTCAGCTGTCAGCTCGGCGCACAAACAAGAGTCCTGTCCCTTTAATGAGGCTCACTCCGGGAAGCGTCTGAGCGCCGCCTGAGAGCGGGAGGGGCAGATGTGGCTCCGTTATTGATTGCGACAAAAAAACAACATCAAAAAGGACTGTGATGGAGGGAAACTTTGTTGTTGGACGATTCTGAAACAAACCAAAAAAATTGTCCTCCATTAAAATAATGATCAATGCGAAGAAGTTTCGGATGATGCGCCGGGCTCAAATAGACTATTCAGATTATTTTGCTGTTACAAATGTTGATAAGCCACTTCGAAGCGCTATCGTTTGTGGCCAGGTCGCTTTTGAAAAATAAGTTAATACCTCTGTGGGCTTTGTCTGGTAGGATGTGGATGGTTTAGTTGTTGTATCTGTATGTGTTTGGGTGATTTGTTTACCTTACTTGTATTTTGCACTACTGTCGTGGTTTTTGTACTGCTTGTTGTTGTGACGTTCTTACCATCCCCTGCTGGGCATATGTGAAAAAGAGCTTTATAGCTCAACGGATTCCTCCTGCAGTATAAATACAGATTCTGATTCGCGGCTGGGTCGTTTAAAAAATATTATCTGGCCGTTCTGTCTTCACGTGTTGTTGTTGTTGTTGTTATTTTCGTCTGGTGAGGTGTCACTGTTTAGTTAGATGCTGCTCTTATGCGTTGAGAGAATAAAGTGATGATGCTGCTGCTGCGTAGGCAGTGGTACACGAGCGCACGTAATACTATATTTCTAGAGACGCATACAACAATAAGCGAAACACAACTTTCTGTAGCGCTGTGTGGGATTTTAAAAATAAGGCCTGTTTATTAGGCGACGTTTCGGGAAATGCCCTTCGGGCCTTGGCTGAGTAATGGTAATTCAACAATAAATACATAAATCAATAATGACTGGCAGGGGACAGATTGTAAGGGTTGGGCCCGATTCGTGACTATGCGCGCACGTGCCGCGTTGGGAGATCGAATCGGGATTGCAACAGTCCATCAGTGCGCTTCCCACGACACCGCTACGGCAGTGGTAGAAACCAATTAACACAAAGATCCCCATAGTCTTAGCACTGCCCGTAGACTCAACACTGCCAATAGACTCAACACTGACCATAGACTCAACACTGTCCCATAGACTCAACACTGCCCATAGACTCAACACTGCCAATAGACTCAACACTGCCCATAGACTCAACACTGCCTGTAGACTCAACACTGTCCCATAGACTCAACACTGCCCGTAGACTCAACACTGTCCATAGAATCAACACTGCACCATAGACTCAACACTGTCCATAGACTCAACACTGCCCAAAGACTAAACACTGCCCATAGACCCAACACTACCCATAGACTCAACACTGCCCCTAGACTCAATACTGCCCATAGACTCAATACTGCCCATAGACTCAACAATGCCCATAGACTCAACACTGCCCCTGGACTCAACACTGCCACTAGACTCAACACTGCCCATAGACTCAACACTGCCCATAGTCTCAACACTGCCCATAGTCTCAACACTGCCCATAGACTCAACACTGCCCCTCAACTCACCACTACCCACAGACTCAACGCTACCCCTATACATTGATCAATCCCTCTCCTTAACCTCCTCGATTTCCTCTCTTAAAGCTCCACCTCTTCTCCATCGCCCATTCTCTTCCTCTTCCCTCCCCTCGCTCCTCCACTCCTTCCCGTCCCTCCCCTGCCCTTTCGTGACCCCAAAGTGCCCCTCTGTGGCTGTCACTCATCCATCAATCATTCCTGTCAACGACATCATTCCATTCCGTGTCGTCGTCGTTTTGCAAGCGGTGTTCGTCAAGCGCGCCGTGAGTTGAAGGCGGCGCTCGATACAAGTCAGAATTAGAGTAGCGCACGCACGCGCGTTGCACTTCTTTCGCACCGTACGTAGCCAACCGTGCAAATCGGAGGTGCGGAAATGAGCGCTTATTTGTTGATGACCCCTTGGTATTCTTGTTCTCGTCGTCGTTGTTGAACCGATGGGTTCTGTGCCCAGCAACCGTGATAGATAAACAACAACAACAACAACAACAAAAAGCGCAGCTCTAGCGAGCGCGTTGTTGATGCACGATCTGTCCGTCGTGGGACAGATCTCGCAGATGTGGCCTCTTCTCTCGCGCGCCCCGGGGGTGCCGGTGGGGGCTGTGGGGGGAATTGGGGGGGGGCTTTGAGGGGGGGGGGTGGTTGGCCATCATCTGGGCCATCTCTCACCGGCAATCTCCAGGACGGCCGTCGACGGCTCTCCTCCCGGCGGCGGTCGACGCTTCGGCGATTGGTTAATCCATCACTGCTGCCCCAATCATCGCGGTGGTGGTGGTGGTGGCGGTGGTGGCGAGGGAAGCGATCGGCGTGGGGCGGATTCATCGAGCTGCTGTCGCCGCAAGGCTTCTCGGGAAATGGAGCCCCCCCCCTCCCAACCTCCTCTCGGACAAACATTGGGACAGAAGGGGAGGGAGCAGAAGGGAGACACGAAAGGGAATTTGAGCGGTTTTCAAAAGTCAAGAGAGAGATGTGTTTTTGTTGTTGTTTTGTTTTTACACAACTGCTCATTTCCCGTTCATCGCCAGCCAGCAGCGGAGATGCCTACACTCGTACGGAGGAGAGTGAGGACATCTGTAGAACAACCACCGTTGGCTTCCCAACAAAGTGGTACGCAGTACCTGTGCTCGTTTTATCGACCCCCAGAGCGTAGATGGGCTGAGTCAATCAACTAACCAACCCACCAATTTCATCCACAACGCCAACCGGGATCTGAACTCAAAACTCTCCAATCGCAAAGCCGCTCGCCTCGCCGCAGAGCCGCCAACCGCAGAGCGTCTCCCATTCATTCCCTACAATTATTTCTGTCGCGTTAAGCCGCGGGTATTCTGCTTTTTCTCTGTAAAAATACATATAAATCAGGGAAATATCTTCATCAATTTGTAATGACAGCAACCAAAAAGCGAAGGTTTTTTTTTTCTTTCTCTCAATAATAAAAAAAAAATATACGGTCATATCATTGCCAATTTGTGTTGGTTTTAGCCTCAGTCCTATGGTGTTCTTTCTTTCACGACATGAGCCAAATGAGTTTCAACAGCGACTCCGGGGGCAGGGCGCATGTCACATTGCGTTTGGGGACGCAATGCGTCTGACCTCTTGTCAACAAATGGTTGTCCCGGAAGTTGTTTTTGTTGTTGTTGTTGTGGCGGCGAACGCAGCAGTCGCGGTGGCAATGTCGGCGTCTCGCGACGCGACCCGTCAGGCGAATCCGAGCTGCATCCATCGCCTCGTGGTATCTCTGCGATCCTGTGGGGGAAGTGGGTGGGGGGGACGCGGGTTGCGGCCAATGGTGGCTAGGAGATGTTGACTACCTCGCCTGGTGTGCAGGAGGTCGTGGGTTCGATCCCGACCCCTGACGCCTGCTGCTGTATATTTGGAGTTTGTGTGTCTCTCACTCTCATCATCACGGTGGCTCGGAGACGTTAACTACCTCGCCTCGTGTGCAGGAGGTACGTGGGTTCGATCCAGACGCTGGCGCCTGCTTCTGTATATTTGGAGTTTGCGTGTCTCTCTATCTCATTATCATCATCATCACTGTGGTTAGGATGATGTTAACTACCTCGCCTGGTGTGCAGGAGGTCGTGGGTTCGATCCCGACCCCTGACGCCTGCTGCTGTATATTTGGAGTTTGTGTGTCTCTCACTCTCATCATCACGGTGGCTCGGAGACGTTAACTACCTCGCCTCGTGTGCAGGAGGTACGTGGGTTCGATCCAGACGCTGGCGCCTGCTTCTGTATATTTGGAGTTTGCGTGTCTCTCTATCTCATTATCATCATCATCACTGTGGTTAGGAGATGTTAACTACCTCGCCTGGTGTGCAGGAGGTCGTGGGTTCGATGCCGACACCTGATGCCTGCTGCTGTATATTTGGAATTTGCGTGTCTCTCTCTCTCATCATCATCATCATCACGGTGGCTATGATATGTTAACTACCTCGCCTGGTGTGCAGGATTCGTTGGTTCGATCGTGACCCCTATGCCTGCGTATATTTTGAGTTTGCGTGTCTCTCTCTCTCTCTCATCATCATCATCACGGTGGCTATGAGATGTTAACTACCTCGCCTGGTGTGCAGGGGTCGTGGGTTCGATCCCGACCCCTGATGTCTGCTGTATATTTGGAGTTTGCGTGTCTCTCTCTCTCTCTCATCATCATCATCACGGTGGCTATGAGATGTTAACTACCTCGCCTGGTGTGCAGGAGGTCGTGGGTTCGATCCCGACCCCTGATGTCTGCTGTATATTTGGAGTTTGCGTGTCTCTCTCTCCATCCGTGTTCGCGTGGATTATTTGCTTCGGGTCCTCCGCCCCCTCTCCCTCCTCTACATGTAGAAACGCGCGATTCAGAGTAGTTAGTGGCTATACATTTTCACACGTGGTACGCCACTTCGTTGAGCTATCATCCATGGCCAGGTAGCTTCGGACAGAGAGCTATACAGCTCAGCGGGCTTAAACTGATAAAATAAAAAAATATTTAAGTAATAGTTTAGTTTAAACGGGTTGTATCGAAATGTATCCGCACTGGGACGTTGGTTGATAACGGCGCAGCCTCTGTGAGATTTAAGAATAACCTTGTCTCTGACAGTTGCTTGTGAGTGTTCTCTGCCGGCAGTGCGCCCGTGGGTTTACTCCGGGGCGAGTCGAAGAGACGAGTTATTGTTTTAAGTGGAATTAAAAACGGAGTGACCCACGTGATCCACAGCTTCGTCCAGCAATAACAGAACAGCTAAATAGGAAGGGGAAAAAAACATTGGCTTTATACGCGCAGAGTGTGTGCGAATGGTACACGCACGAACTTGTCATGTGATAATATTATAAGCGATACAACGTTACAGCCCTTTTTATATCCACTGCTGGATAGAATCTTCGGATGAAATGTGCCTTACGAATGTAAATTAATGTAAATGTATATGCGGTGCCGGCCACGCGGACTTGCTTGTAACAATAGGTTTTAGCCTTGCTGGAAATAATAAAAGAATTGTGTTAAGATGTTAAAACACCAAACGGAAACCTTTTGCAAGGAATCAAGTCTGCATTAACCACACGTACTTGTGGTGAACATGCAAACACAAAACACGCTCTGGCAGTATATGCTGATGCATTGTCTTTGAAACTGATTGGTCCACACCAGAGACAGCTTTCTTTAGAGCCCAGCCTCAAACAGTGTTCGACCAGAGGACGCCAAAAGGCGAACAGCACAAAGACAATGCCACCATCAGGACATTGAGAGCTCGGGGTGAGCAGCTACATAATTTCTGCATGTTCGCCACACGTATATGTGATGAATGCAGACGTGATTCCTTGCAAAAAGTTTCTGTTTTGTGTTTTAACATCTTATCACAACTATTTTTTTTTGCCAGAAAAGGTCAAACCTATTCTCATATTTTGATACTGGCAAGGAAGGTCCCGTGACATGCGGACTTGAATGGCCATACTTCATCACCCGGTCTTATTACTGGGCTAACGTACAACCATGAACAGTCATGCCAATCTAATATGCTGTCTATCATCATCATTATGATAATTTATATTTTCAATGTCATCTACATCATCATCCTTGTCATCACTGTGATTACCATTATCATCATCATTGCCCATCATCACGACCACCTTTAAAATCACTTTTGGAAATCCGTTCTCATTGCAACATAATTCTGAAGCCAAATATCATGGCTAGTGGAAAAAAATCCATCATTTTTAGTCAGCTTCCATGCATCGCACAAGTTTCACTTGGTAATTCTCATCTCGGTTAACTGTGCAGAGCCAGTGTGGACATTCCACATTCCTTATGACAAAGGATCAATCGCTTGCTTCCCCGCACGTACGGTGCGAAGGAAAGTTCAACATACATATATACCATGAATGTATCTGGCATTTTGCCAAATATCTAGTTGCCTGGTTACCTAAAAGACGTACTGACCTAATCACACACTCAGCTAACCAAATACCTACCGATCTACCCTCCCAACTACCTGCCCATTTCCCCACTCACCTATCTATCGACAGATCCACCCCGACCTAGCAAACCACTTACTTATCGATCCACCTACATGCCTATCCACCTACTGTACCTAACCATCCACCTATCTACCAATCCACTCACTCACCACCGACCCAAATCAGTTTGCTGATCTGTAAAGCGGCTAGATGGCGTCACAGCGATGGGCCTCCACCGATGATAACCTGGGTTCAACTCCATAATAAAACCAGGTTCTCGAGTGGAGTGATTTGGTGGTGTCACGACCCTCCCCCACCTCCATCATCACAATTAAATTTGCTTCTGCACTTAATTTGGCAGAATTTTAGCTCTCAGAATTCCAAATCGGGGTTGACTGCCGCGGGACCATCGACAGCGCTTCGCCGACTTGAGATCGCCCCGAAGGGCATTCAGCGGTAGCTCTATGACATTCAACTTCCGCCAATTGCGTTCACTAAACGCGGAAGGGTCGCGCACCGGCAAGGCTCCCTCCGTCAGAGTCACGAACGGATTCTTCGCTGAACAGCGCAGACCCCCGGGGATTTTAATTCAACGCAAAGCGAAAATTGGTGGGGAAATGAGCGCAATTGTAAAACAACGTATAAATCCATTTGCCGATATATTAACGCAATCATCATCGTCATCGTCACGATAACGAGAGCAGACTCGGGCGTGGGGGGAAGGAGGCGGACGGGAGGGGAAGGAGGGGGGGTATAAGGGGGGAGTAAGTAGGGGGCAAGGGGGATGAGGGAGGAAGGTGGAGGGGGGGAGGGAGGTGGAAGGGGGGAGGTGGAGGGGGGGGAGGTGGAGGGAGGTGGAGGGGGCGAGAGAGGTGGAGGGGGGAAGGGAGGTGGAGTGGGGGAGGGAGGTGGAGAGGGGGAGAGAGGTGGAGGGGTGGAGGTGGTGGGGGGGAGGTGGGGGGGGAGGTGGAGGTGTGGAGTGGGGGAGGGAGGTGGAGAGGGGGAGAGAGTGGAGGGGGGGAGGTGGAGGGGGGGGGTGGAGGGGGGGAAGGGAGGTGGAGGGGGAGGGGGGGAGGTGGAGGGGGAGGAGAGGGAGGGGTGAAGGGGGCAAGGAGGAGAGGGGGGGAGGGTGCAGGTAATTCTAGGTACTGGGTGCACAGCGTTCAGGCCGGTTTCTCGGTCGCTACAAAGAGACGGTTGTTATTGGCCGTAGTAGTAAGTGCTTCCTCCCGTTGACTTTAGAGCTCGCAGGTAGCCGGAAACAGACACCCCTCTCGCCCGTAGAGCGGGGGCCGGCGCGGCCGATAATCACAAGCAGATTTCGTTCCGCCGAGGGGATAGAGAAAAAAAAATGACTTTGGTGGGGGGAGGCAGGAGTGGGGGGGGGGGAAGGCCCCGGTGAATGTCTGGCCGGCTAACCTGTTCCCTTTGTGTTCCATAAAATGTCGCTGTGTGAATGTTTCCTCCAATTAGGTAATGGACGCTGGGGTGCGGAATTACACGCAGGGCATAAAAAAAAGTTGTTTTTCTGTTTAACTTTTCGTTACCGCGCGTTCGTGCGTGCGCGCGTGTGTGCGTTGTGTGCCTGCGGAGGAGGAGGTTCGTGAACGACGCTGCTATACTGGGCAGTGGGGGGCAAGTCGCCCTCCAGCAACAGCGGGAGGACGCAGAGGAGCGAACGCTCACAACAACGAGCTGAGCGCCGGGCGGTTAAAACGCGGGTAGTTGGCACAGTTGGTTGCAAAGTTGGTGCATCTGCCAGTCATCTCAGTCGGTCAAACCCGTGTCCGTTCTGTGATCTCCTGCCAGCAGCGAGCCTTCGACATTCGACGACCTCACGGTGCACCTAGCTTGGCACAAGCGCCGTGGTGACGTCACCGCTACTTAGTGGTGAACGGCGATTGTTGTTGCTGTAGTGCCTGTGTGTTGCGCCTGTGTGTTCGAGTGTGTGCGTGTGTGTGTGCGTGTGTGAGCGGTGGTGCAGTGGTAAGCGTTTTTGTGCTGCTCTGTGAAGACAGCGATCCTGATATTGCCAGGCTGTTCCCCATCCAAGTACCAGCCAGGCCCACACTTGCTTGGCTTACGAGATCGGACAAGGTCAGGCAGGCGCCTTCGTGAGCCATGGCAAGTCAAGTTGATTTCGTTTCACCAGGGTCAGACCTCACGAGACCAGGATCAGAGGCTCAGAATCAGAATATGATTTACACTCGAGGAATCCGATGAGCTATTAAGCTCATTTTCACAGATGTCCAGTAGAGGCGCGTAATAACGGCACGACAGCAAACAATACAAAACAAGGTAGCAGTGCAAAGTACAAGAACGGTTAAACAAATCACACAAACACACACATACAACCAAACCACGCTCATCCTAGCAGGCAAAGCTCGCTGAGGTTATTAACGTGTGTTTCAGAAGCGACCTGGCCACAAATGATAGCTCAACAAAGTGTCTTGTCATTTGGATATTTATTGCAGCAAAATTATCGAAATGATCTCATGTTTCTAAACGTGGGGGGAAACTCCGGAGCACCTGGAGAAAAAAAAACACGCCACCACGGGGAAAGAGAGAGAGACATGAATACTCCAATTATACAGCAGGTGTCAGGGTCGAGATCGAACCCATGACCTCCTGCATACCAGGCGAGGGAGTTAACATCTCACCACCGTGGTGCCCCCTAAATACATGAAGTATATAAGTAAAAATTGTATCATCGATTCCCAAGCTTCGGGAAAGGCATTAAAACAACATCAATAAGAGTCCCAGACCACACCAAGGCAACACCGCACAGTTCCTCAATACGATTCTACATTGACATTTAACTCTCAGTACATTGTTAAAGGTCAAATTCTAGATTTGAAGCTTTCGTGACTGCAAGGATTCAGACTCTTAGGTTTTTTCGGTAAAGTCACGTTGGTAAAAAATAAAATTAAAATTAATAAAAGTAAAATAAAAATCACGACGTTTCGGAGGCAACACAAGCTTCCTCCTTGCTTGATACAGCAATCGTGCTGTGACGGTTCCACCTGAAGACGGAAGCTTGTGTTGCCTCCGAAACGTCGTGATTTTTATCTTACTTTTATTAATTTTTTATTTATTTTTTACCTACGTGACTTTACCGAAAAAACCTAAGAGTATAAAGGTCAAATTTACAAATCTCGGTGGCCAATGTGACCGTGTGCAGCACCGATCATCTCATTTGCAAGAGTGACCGGTGCTGTGACGTTTCTCTGTACGTGTGTTGAACTTCTTTCGCACCGCACGTAGCCAACCGTGCTCACCGGAGGTGACGGAGACCCAGCAGTTCGCCGCTTGTTGTTGCAGAAGTTCGCGGTTCGGAGCAAGCGGCCGCCCCGATTAATACTGGTGTATAATTAACCACGGCAATGCAAATAATAATAAACGCCGCCTGCTCTACAGCTGGACGTTAAAGATCCTTTTTGACATCATTCGCAAAAGCACACTATTGTGTGCAGGGCGTCAAATGTAGCCAAATTCGAAAATGACCCACGGATTACTCAATTGGGATTATCACACACACACAGCAGCAGCAGCAGCAGCAATTATCGCCCCCTACTGTTGGAGACGATCGCCCCGGGTCACGTCTGCGAACGCGTCTTCATCCCGGTCTCCCGCGTCCTTCACAGCCTGGTCAAACAAAATCAAGTTGAACGTGAAACGTGAACCCGGTTCACCAAAAATGGCCCAGGTCAAAGGCAATAACGCACACCGCTGAGACAAAACAAAGACTAAGATCACCCCCCACCCACCACCCCGTGTAGCCTCCACAGGCTATTTGGCAAAGTGCTGTTAGCGAGCAGCAGCTGTGAAGGCCGGCACTGTGGCACACGAGGGGGTGGGTGGCCAGCACCACGCACGGCGGACTTTGTCTCCCCAGCGGCGATGTTTACTATTCGCCGCACCGGGTACTCATTTGAGACTGAGTCGACATAGGGGGAGGCCCAGGACCGGTTCAGATAATCGTCACCGGTGTTGATTGTCGTGAACGGGAAGCGAACTCGGGTCGACGGGTTCGTAGCGCAGCGCGTTAAACGCAGCGCCACCGCTCCCCACAACACACACACACGGTTGGACTTCTCCTGCAGAGAAGTCCAGAGAAGTCCAACCCATCTCTCAACCCATCTCTCACACCTCTCCACACAATAAAAGTCCATACGGTTTTTTTTTCTCTCGTAATATTTAATTTTTCTAAAACCGCTTTGGGGAAAAGCCAGGTAATTCACACCGTCCGATATTCCCAAATTCGTTCGGATGTGTCCATCACGTCAACGCACGCGACCTGACATAAACGCGGTCCGTATTAAAAACAAAATCTCGCTTTAATTACCACGGGGGGAGGGAGTGGGGGGTATTGAGTGCATGAGCTGGAAGTGGTAACCTCGTTTTTTTTTTAATCCAGGCGACTGTGTTTACCGACTAACGCAATTTGCACGGCGCATTAACGGACGGGGGCCAGCGACTCTTCCGGATATAATTGTCCATCACGTGAGCCAGTCATTAAGACGCCTGCCTCGTTTATAAGCGCCGGTCATCATGGGCAAGCATTCATCACGGAACTCGCCCCCACCCACACCCACCCACCCACACATGATACCACGCCGAGACATGCTTGCAGGGGTCGCGGGCGGACTCTTTTTAAGGAGCTTTTGCTTCGAGACGTTGTTCGTTAAGGGACCACCGTTCCCTCGTATTCACGACAGAGTTGCAAGTGCGGCTCTTGAAATGTTGGGTCCACTTTTTTGGGGGGGATCAAAAAAAAAACTTTACTTCTTGTTATTCTGACTCCCGATCCCCTACGTTAGTTGTGTAACCCCGTATTCTCATGGTCAAGTTAAGAAAGTTGGTTCTAAATTGGTGGCAATTAAGCGATGGGCGTTGCGAGACATTTCCTTGCACGCACAGAATTTCCTTGCACGCACATAATTTACTTCCACACACGCACAGAATGTCCTAGGCACACATACCATAATCGTTCTCTTCTTTTTCTCAAAGACGTCGCTACTTGTGGCATTCCGTTTCCACTTAGCTCTGTTCATGATATTACTAAAAAAAACGACACCACAAGACTAATTAGAAAACATAAAATCGAAATGAATAGAACTACAACATAAAACATAAACCTTTGTTTTTAATGTATCAACTGAGCCTTACACTGATGTCCGTGTAAAAAACAAGAAAAACCCCGATAAGCTATATTATATTTTACCAGGTAAGGCCCACTGAGCTGTATAGCTCTTTTTCAGAAGCGACCTGGCCACAAATGATAGCTCAACGAAGTCGCTTATCACGTGAACATTAATCGCAGCCAAATGCTCTCAATGCGCGTTGATTATAAATATTGGAGGTGGGAAAAAACCGGAGAAAAATCCACGCGACCACGGGGAGAGGGACAGCAACATGCAAATTCCAAATGTACAACAGGCGTCAGAGTCGAGATCGAACCGACGATCTCTACTCGCAAAGCGTGCGAGGTCGTGAACGCCTCGCCACCGTGCAAGAACGACTTTCACTCGTACCTCGCCCCACGTGTGCGCTCGTCGTCCGTACAAGTTCCGTCTCTCTCTCGCGCGCGCACGTGGGTGACAGTGATGAATAATGCGGCCGATATCACACACCCCATACCCACCACCGGGACGACCAGGAATTAGCAAACACACACGCACTAAACACCGCTCTCTCTCTCTCGCACTCGTCTGGCCGTCTCTCTCTCTCTCTCTTTTTCCAGGGCCACGTTTGACGGTTGTCAAGAGGAGCGAGCGAGCAAGTGCTAGTGAGAGTGCTAGTGAGAGTGCTAGTGAGCGGGAGCGAGCGCCCTAATGAGCGTTAATCGCCGCGTCGAGTTCGTTGCGCCCCGGGACGGGTCATCCTCGGAGCGAGCGCTCGCACGCGTGGTCCCCGTGGCACGCGAGGAAAAGAAAAAAAAATACACCGACGCCAGAAAACAACCCAAACTATAAAACTATTTTATTTTATTTCTAACTACGTGACTTTACCGAAAGAACCAAAGAGTATGAACAAAAATCATCACGCAAACTGCAGTGGTCATCGGCTGGCCGCATCGCGTTTTCAGATGCGCTTCTGCGGCCGTCTGGAACGCTCTTCCTTCCGATATTAGGAAGCCACTGGATAAATTAACTTTTAAATAATTGAGCTTGAAGACTCATTTCTTTAGAACTACTTTTTGTGTTTAGTTTGTTATCCTTCCTCCGCACCTCCGATTAGCACGGTGGGATACGTACCGTGCGAAATAAATCCAACATATGTATGCATAACATACATGCAAATGACAGCTCAACAAAGTGGCTCATCATGTGCAAATGTATAGCAGCCAAATGCTCTAAACGCGTGATGTGGAGGGAAAAGCGGAGAACACGGAGAAAAATCCACACGACCAAAGGGAGACTTTTGACTTTAAATCAACTTTTATTGCCGCCAGCAGCAACAGCACTGGAGGCGAGTTCGATATGAAATACACAATCACCAGCAAACAAATGAAATTAAACGCTCCAAATCCACGCGCTGTGGCGCTAAAAGCACAGCACACGAAAGAAAAAGTCACGTGGTTGTGGTGGTCATCGCGCACGTCACGGTGACGAGCGAGCGCTTCAGAAGATGCCGCAAAATCCAAATATACAGCAGCAGGCGTCCGGGTCGGGATGGTAACCCACGACCTCCTGTACACCAGGCGAGAGAGATAACATCTTGACAACGAGGCATCCCAAGTATCGATCGGGAATCCATCCCAATCGCTCCGATCTTTGTTGATCTGAGAGTCGAAGCCACAGCGCGGTTGAGCCACCCGGTTACCAATTGACCGCTCGACTGCCTGGGGATAGGACGTGCGATCGAACGGTGTGACTGGCACCGCAGCGAATGGAATATTGAATCCATTTGTGCAGTTTGTAAAGGAACAAAAATTTTCCTGGCATGCACAGTGCAGGTTTTATTGTTTTCCCTTCTCAGGAGTGCCCGGTTTTCTGCGAATGTGAAGTCTAAACGTTCATTCAGAGTCGTGGCCAAACGTTTCCGGGACATGGACTCGAGTCAAAAGATGTAAAGATTCGTCATCAGCACGTTCTCGTCGGCGATTGAGGGTCAAGAATCCACCCGAGAACGGATTCTTGATTTCATCTCACGTTGTAGTTGATAGTTATTTAAACGCCTCGAACCGCAAGATCACGCGTGATCCGTTAGCCTGTCTGAAACATCAGCTAATTACCTCCACATCAATTGGATATATTTTGCGTGAATTGTGAAATAGTGCATTTATCATGAGCATGAATAATGCATGAAGAAAAAAAAAACTTCTGTCTCTTTATTCTAATGCAGCGTGTATCTCAATATGGAAAGGATTTGCCAATCACTCCGGTACAAGCCCCTCTTGAAAAAAAGGCCATATTCCTCATTGGAGGCTTACATTATTTATTTATAAAAAATAATGCACTTATAAACCGAGCGAAAAAAAACCCAAATTAAAATAATAATAATTAAACTCCCTTTTCCAAATGGAGAAAAAATCTCGCTGACCACCGCCTCACTGTCGTCTGCGAGTTCCGATTGTAGGAAGCCACTGGAGTTATGCACTTTTAAATCTAGATTAAAAAAACTATTTCTTGCGTGTGTTGGTTTGTTGTCTAGATTTGAAGTGTTCGTGACTGCAAGGATCCATACTCTGGTTCTTTCGGTAAGATCACAAAATATTTTTTCTAACTTTTATTATGTTTTACCTACGTGACCTTACCGAAAGAACCAAAGACTATGGTTCGTTGTACTTCTCCCCGCACCTCTGATTAGCGCGCTTAGCCACGTACGGTGCGAAAGAAGTGTTCAACACACACACGTCCAAAGCATCAGATATCGAGCCGATACGACCGAGTCCGCAAGAGTGCGCGTATGGACAAAGCAATCAGAGAGAGTGGGCACTCACCGCAAGACATTCATTATCCACTAATCCATCAATGCATTCTATTCTATTCTTGCGAATGGCAATATGTTGTTGTTCAGGAGTTTAGTGCCGATATTGAGGTCTGCTGCTAGTGACGATGAGAGGGCTTCAGCAAAGAGAGAGAGAGGGCTGGTGTAGGTTTGTTATTACTCCTCCGTTGAAGTAGCACAGATTAAAGTGGTTAATTGTATACGGTCCCGTAGTCGGTTCGGGTTGCGTGACCACAATCGCACTCCGCTGGCGTTTATTTAATGCGACACAGACGACGGAGACGTGACCATCGGCCTTTCGATGTTCTGATGCTGTTGCTGGTTCCGCGACTCGGTGCGTTGGAGCAGAAGGAGCAGGGGGAGGAATGTCGATCGAGGAGTTGGAAGGTTCAAAGGGCTCGCATAATGCACATGCAATAATGTACGTTGCTTCAGTAATCGCCCCACCCCCCACACATTGTGCAAGAGCGCAAAAGGGTCGTCAACACATCTGCGCCTCTATATATAAGGAATGAAACAGGTGGACTTCTCCACAAATCTGGCTGTCGCCTGATGAAGCTGGTTGTAATTACTGGCGAAACGTCGTACTCAGATTGTAAATGTTGTGGCTTGGCTCTCCAACACACCGGTGTGCTGTACTAGTGACGAATTGGCCACGTTCTGTTTACGTGACAAACCTTACTAGTTGGCTGTGTCGGGTGGTGGCGGGTTTTAACGACACATTTACGCGATCTCACCCAAAAAAAACACTAGACTGAGGCTTGCTTGAATCGTTTCCGGTGAACTACCAGATGTTATAGGCAAATGTCCTCTAAGATAGCGTGGAGGTTGACAATTTGTATCATCTGGGAGTGTGATGTTGAATGACAGCATATTACGATGTAAATAGAATAATTAAAAACGTTCCAACCAAATTTTGTAATTAATGAAAGTCATTCTGGAATTATTGAGAAAAATCGACCCTTAAGGATGGTGACACGTGCATATTTGATGGCGTTCACAGGCAGACCAGAACACGTGGACTTCTTGATGTCCGCAGGTCCAGTGCCAAAGTCGTACTTTTTGTCTTGAAGAGGTTACATTCATTTAGCGAGTTCCAAAGTCTTTACGATTTGCTCTGAGCATGGTCTTCATATGCATAGGTTGTGTGCACCATTGGGGGGGGGGTGATGTTTGGATCTCGCACGAGGAGTTGTTAATTTGGGACGTCCGCCGTTGTTCCGCTCTGTTCGCGCAGCAGCAGCAGCAGCGGCAACGTTCCTCCGCTTCTGAATGAGATCCTCGGAACCGCTTGACAGCAGCAGCAGCCGCAGTGGCGGCGGCAGCGTGATCCCAGAAGCGACGGGAGATCTGGACTTGAGCCGGACGCTTTGTGGCGAGCGAACGGCCATCGAAGACTCGGCCGCAGTTGCAAGACAGCGCCAAAGACGGTGGCGAAGGTGGCAGTCGTATTCGGACTTTGCGTGTCGCACTCTTTCTCTCTCTCTCTCCGTGGTCGCGTGGATTTTTCTCTGGCTCCACCGGGTGTTTTTTTTCCCGACCTCCACCATTGAGAATCAATATGCATTTAGAGTATTTTGGCTGCTGCTATACAAGTCCACGTGACGAGCTGTCATTTGCGATAACATAGTCGCTTCTGAGAAAAATTGAGCTACATAGCTCAGGGGGCCTTACCTGGTAAGCAAACAAATATAGTTTAATTAAAATAGTTCCGTTTAATTATTTAAGTGATTAATCAATAACCGCATGAAGTGAACTGCGTGTACAGCCAAGCCCCGCAAACCGCACACCTCAGCACTCGAGCAGCTGCCTTTCGCGACGAGACGTGGCGAGCATGAACTTGAGCAAATACCGAGTTAATTTTCCTTCGTGCCACTTTTTGCATCAACCGTTGTGTGTCCCTCGACTTAAAAAAGAAATCAACGTGCATCTTTAAATTATCCGGACGGTAACCACCCGCCCCCCCCCCCCCCCCCCAAAATTGTATTTTTTATTAAAAAAATGTTTACGTGGCAGAGCTTCGTTCAAAAGACACAGTATATTCTAGATTTGAAGCTTTCGTGACTGCAAGGATTCATATTCTTAGGTTTTTTCGCTAAAGTCACGTAGGTAAAATAATTTAAATTAATAAAAGTAAAATAAAAAATAAAATAAAAATCACTTGATACAGCTATCGTGCTGTGACGGTCCCACCTGAAGACGGAAGCTTGTGTTGCCTCCGAAACGTCGTGATTTTTTTTTATTTTTCATTTTACTTTTATTAATTTAATTTTTTTACCTACGTGACTTTACCGAAAAAAACCTAAGAATATAGACACAATAGACCCGACGAACTTTTTTTTGGTTGCGAAACCACGTCAATACATAAAAGCCAACAAACAGACGATCAACCAACCAAACATTCCACCCTCTTCCTAATGTACCCGATTAATTGCGTGGGCGTTTATCTTGGAGGAAAAGCCACCGGGGAGGTTTCATTGCCGATGTCACTGTTTAAGCGATTAAGATTAGCGGCTTTGACGTTGCTTATTTACAGACGGGAACAATTAGCGGGGGCTCCGGTGTCTCGCGCAGAGATTAATCTTCATGAGCGGTCATTATCTCAGGGACGGCTGCGTGTCTGCGCTGTCAAAATACTCTGACGAACGCTGCAAGTTCATCGAGCCAACAGCATGCTCATGCCAGCGTGTGTGTGTGTGTTGGGGAGCGGTGGCGCAGCGGTTAACGATACGCTGCGCTTCGAACCCGGCGACCCGGGTTCGATAACCGGTCACGACCAACACCGGTGACGATTATCTGAAGCGGTCCTGGGCCTCCCCCTAGGTCGAATCGGCCTCAAATGAGTACCTGGTGCGGTGTGTAAACATCGTCACTAGGGAGGCAAAGGCGGTCGGGCGTGGTGCTGGCCACCCACCCCCTCGTGTCTCGTGCCGGCCTTCATAGGTGCTCGCTAACTGCACTTGCCCCAACAGTCCGTCCAGGCTATACGGGGGATCTTTGTATTTGTTTTTGTGTATCACTTTATGGTGCCGTGGTGAGTTGTGTGGCTATGAGTGAGCGTGTCTGTCTGTCTGTGTCACTATGTGGTGAGCGGTAGTGTAGTCGGTTCGCGTGTTGCGCTACGAACCTGGCGACCCGGGTTCGATTAGCACGGTTGGCTATGTACGGTGCGAAAGAAGTTCAACATACCCAAGATCGATTACCGATCGCGGCCATGACCAGTGACTGTTATCTGAACCGGTTCTGCGCCTCCCCTCGGTCGACGTAGCCTCAAATGGGGAGACATCGCCACTGGGGAGACAAAGTGCGGCCCGGCCGTGGTGCTGGCCACCCACACCCTCGTGTGTGCCCTACCGGCCTTCAGAGGTGCTCTCTAACAGCACTTGCCCCGTAAGTCTGTTAAGGCTATACGGGGGATCTTTGTGTTCGTGTGTGTACGTCACCATGGGGGTGCCGTTGTGAGCTGGGTGGGTGCGAGTGAGCGAGCGCGTGAGTGAGTGAGCGTTCAGCAATCACACCGTGTGGCTTGAAAAGGAAAACAAAAAGGGCGATTGCCCGAAACGTCGCCAATTAGAAATACATTTCTTTTTTCCTTTTAAGGCCGACGCATTATTTTTGACGAACGTGTTGAGTTGTTGTTGGTGGTGGTGGTGATCATACCACCATCACCATCAGCACCGAATAATTAGTTTCATATTAACATTTTGAAAAAAGCCACGCTGTGGCCTTCGGGCACGGCTAACCGGATTTTGTGGTATTGACGACGATCAGCGACAGAGAGACATCTCAGTCGAAGAGCTCCGTTGGGGGGCGGGGGGGGGGGGTGGGGGGTGGTGGGGGGCATGGTGGTGTTGGGGTGTGGTGGTGTGGTGGGGGTAGTGTGGTGGGGGTGGTGGGGGTGGTGTGGTGTGGTGGGGGTGGTGTGGTGGGGGTGGTGCGGTGTGGTGGGGGTGGTGTGGTGGAGGTGGTGGGGGTGGTGTGGTGTGGTGGGGCTGGTGTGGTGTGGTGGGGGTGGAGCGGTGGGGGGTGGTGGGGGCATGGTGGTGTTGGGGTGTGGTGGTGTGGTGGGGGTGGTGCGGTGGGGGTGGGGGTGGTGGGGGTGGGGGGTGGTGGGGGCCATGGTGGTGTTGGGGTGTGGTGGTGTGGTGGGGGTGGTGTGGTGTGGTGGGGGTGGTGGGGGTGCGGTGGGGGTGGTGCGGTGGGGGTGGTGCGGTGGGGGTGGGGGGTGGTGGGGCGCATGGTAGTGTTGGGGTGTGGTGGTGTGGTGGGGGTGATGTGGTGGGGGTGGTGGGGGTGGTGTAGTGGGGGTGGTGGGGGTGGGGGGTGGTGGGGGGCATGGTGGTGTTGGGGTGAGGTGGTGTGGTGGGGGTGATGTGGTGGGGCTGGTGGGGGTGGTGTAGTGGTGGGGGTGGTGGGGGTGGTGTGGTGGGGGTGGTGGGGGTGGTGTGGTGGGGGTGGTGTGGTGGGGGTGGTGTGGTGGGGGTGATGTGGTGGGGGTGGTGGGGGTGGGGGTGGTGTGGTGGGGCTGGTGGGGGTGGTGTGGTGGGGGTGGTGTGGTGGGGGTGATGTGGTGGGGGTGGTGGGGGTGGGGGTGAAGTGGTGGGGGTGGGGGTGGTGTGGTGGGGGTGGTGGGGGTGGTGGGGGTGGGGGCAGGACTCTGGAAAGGCGACGGTGAATCGGCCGAGAGGCGACCGCAACGCCGTCAAAGAATCTCGCGATCGGTTACATCGCCCCCCACTAGCTACTCATTTGAGGCTGAGTCGACCTAGGCGAGCGGGAATCGAACTCTGGCGGCCGAGTTGGTAGCAGAGCTCGCTATCACACACAGTTGCTGGATCGCTGCCTCTCGCTCCGATACCAGCCGATCCCTAAAAACGCCGACTCGGATTCCGAAAGTTGACAGCCTCCCCAAAGCAGCGGTTTTACTGAGTCAAAGGGGGATTCCAGTGGCTGGTGCAGCATAGCAGTGTTTTTTTGTTCAATAAAACGCTCATTATGTATAAACACGCGGTGACTTGTTGAGGCACCAATGGTTGTTTGGCCATGGAAAGATGGGGGGATTTTTTTAAATGTTAATTTTAAAAATGACATTTCTGAAACATTTAAGACGTAAAATGTCTGCTTAAGTAATTCACAATTTTAGAGAGTCTCACTTATCGCAACAAATCCATGGGGGACACCCACACCACGATCTGCAGAAACGGTCCGTGTACGTGAAGTGCATGTACCGTGTGGTATTAACATTCACAATTGTTCTCACGACTTAATTCACGATTTAAATACAATTCCCAAGACTAGGGCCGCTGTTGACGACAAAGTGTGTAATTCGACAGTGTTAATGCCAATGCCGATGAGCTGAGTGACTGAACGTGCTTATGAGATCTACCTGCACAGTACACCACTGTCAACGCAGTCCATTTATTTCGTTCAAATAAAAGCCACTCAGAGTGGTTAATGTCCATTCCGACTTAATTAGCAGCCAATTGTCAGTGCAGTCGTTCAGGCCCTCACCTGTTCAGGCTATCATCTGTTCATCTTCTCACCCGTTCAGACTCGCACCTGTCCAGGCTCTCACTTGTTTAGGTTATCACCTGTTCAGGCTATCACCTGTCCAGGCTATCATCTGTTCATCTTCTCACCCGTTCAGGCACTCACCTGTTCAGCCTCTTACCTGTCCAGGCTATCATCTGTTTAGGTTCTTACCTGTTCAGGCTATGGCGACCGAGCGACTTTGAGATCTGACTCCACGTCTCCGAGTTCTCGATCGATGATTGCGTCCGACTTGTGGAATATGCGCGCTA
Source organism: Lampetra planeri (assembly GCF_965212315.1). NCBI lineage: Eukaryota > Metazoa > Chordata > Hyperoartia > Petromyzontiformes > Petromyzontidae > Lampetra > Lampetra planeri. The sequence continues at coordinate 10,090,718 of NC_136128.1, read as the reverse complement.
TGGAGTGTGTATTGCTATTAGTAGTATTATTATTCAGACTGCCTGGAGATTTGAGACGTTCGCCTGACATTTTAAGTTGCCCCTTAATCCGTTTGGAAATGTTCGAGGAACGTTGAAGTAGGAATCCAAATCAAAACCAGGAGTTTAATAACCTAATAATGTTTCGCCCTTTATTAAATGTTCAAGAACTACTTGGCATCACCAGTAACAGCGGCGAAAAATCCCTACATAGACCGGGCTACCCCAATATAATTTTTTGTTCGCGATACGATATCCATTTTCACAATTTTTGCAGTTGGCTTTTGTTGTTATTGTTGTTGTTGTATTAAATTGATTTTGTGCTTTGCTGTAGAAAACATAGAACTTAATATGCCTTTAAAAAAAGTTCATCAACTGCACTTAATATAAAGCGACTGCGATTGTTTTTTTTCTGGACCAAAACATTTAAACTTAAACCACTCGTAACGAACGTACTCTTCGCATCACAGCAAGTTATTTATTTGCACGAATTCGCATTGCCGCTATTTATTTAACAGCTTTAGTTTTTTTAGTTATTTCCGAAAGAAAAAGAAAATAGTGTATGGGAGCAGCTATGACTGGCACACGAAGGGCGTGTGGGTGGCCAACACTACGCCCGGCCGCCTTGGTCTCCCCAGTGCTGATTGTTGACACCGCACCAGGTTCTCATTTCTCCACTCTTATTGGTCGTGAGCGGGAATCGAACTCGGGTCGCCGGGTTCGCAGTGCAACGCGCAAACGGCTGCGCCAATGCTCCCCCCAATGAGACACAGCAGACACACCTGACACACTCACCACAAAGACAAAGATAAATATCCTCCCGTATAGCCTTCACAAACTTTTTGGGCAAGTGCTGCTAGCGAGTAGCACCTATGAGGGCCGGCACAGCACACGAGTGGGTGGGTGGCCAACACCACGCCCGACCGCCTTTTGTCTTCCTAGTGGCGATGTTTTCAAACCGCACCAGGTATTCATTTGAGACTGAGTCGACCTAGGGAAGGCCCAGGACCGGTTCTGATAATCGTCACTGATTTTGGCTGTGAGCGGAAATCGAACTCGGGTCGCTCCTCAGACACACACACACAGAGACACACTCACACGTACAGAGACACACACAGAGACACACTCACACGCACAGAGACACACACAGAGACACACTCACACGCACAGAGACACACAGAGACACACTCACACGCACAGAGACACACACAGAGACACACTCACACGCACAGAGACACACACAGAGACACACTCACACGCACAGAGACACACACACGCACAGACACACTCACGACATAGACCACACTCACGACCACGCTCGTCCCTGCTCATTATCGGAGCCCAGGGCCATGTTCTCAGAGGAGTCACGGAGTGTTCCCACAGGGTCAGCGAGATGCCGCGCGGCTGCCGAGTCGCAACATCAAATGCGTCCCCACGTTCCGTCCTCTGCCAAACAGAAGCCAGAGGTTTTTTTTTTACAATTCTGGGAAGCGCCTAGGCTGTCGACGTTGGGGCTGAGTGTTGAGTGGACTTGCCCGCCTCGCCGAAGCGCACCTGTGCTGTGCTGTGCGTCGTTTTTTTTTTATATTTTCCCACCTCCACCCCACCACGCCCCCCCCCGCCCGCCCGCCCCAATTTGGAAAAGAAGCAAAAACTTAAAGGTAAAAAAAACTAAAACCCAAACATAATTGGGTGATTCCCCCCGCACCCACGGGCGTGTGTGTGGCAGGTAGGATGAAATGCGGGCCGCGCAAATAGGATCGACGTCTCACGAAGCCGGGGGTGTGGGGTGATAGAAACAAATCAGCAAATCTTGACTAAAGCCAAGCACGAGTCGTCCAGACTGCCATGGAATGGAATATAATGGCCCAGAGATCGCCCCCCCCTACCGCTCCACCGTCAACCATAACGCCAGTCCGCGCGACCACCGTGCCTACCAAATTGACTCGTCATTCGAACACAAATTAATGCCTTGCACGCTGCACGCGCCCGATGATTGTGAAACACGCTCGCCCGCGTGGCGCGCGATGGTAATTAACGGCGTGATGACCAGTAGTGGGGCATTTCTGCAGTAAACAAAACAATAATGTTTTTTTATCGATCGTCTAAGTGCCATTGCAGATAACGTGTCGATTTTCGGATCATTTACTTGACGTGTATAAATCCACGCGTCTGCGTGCTAACGGAAGTGACGTCATCAGAGGCCACGTGACGCCACCTTTGTGGCGAAAAAAATCAGAGGGGTCACGTGATTATCCAAGTTGATGTCTTTCCACGTTGCGTTGAACTTTCTGGTCAATCCGAAACAAAATATTCGCTTCCGAACCGTCTGAAAAGAAGTGTTGATGTCTCTGCCAGAGTTTTGGATTCTTAAAAAGGATAAAAAACAAATCAGGAACACATCCCGAATACATATCCGATTTTATTGGACGTTATATATCCAGTAATATCTTTATGTGACTAGCAATACTAATACGTTAATACGACTCATAAATGCAAATAAAGCTACAGTTGTATAAACGCCCACTGACAGTAGCTTTTCGAGTAGCCCTGCCAAATATTGCACAAATATAATTACAAATAGCAGTCATGCCAAACGCGAACCGGTTTGCGCGTTGTGAATCATAGTTCGTTATGTTTGTCGAATTTAATTCACTGCCACAAAGTCACGCGGAGGTGGCTTCGTTGCACGCTGGGGCTGCCTGTGAACCAACACTGCGGCGATGGGGTTGGTGGTGATTCATCGCACGCACGCACACACAGAAGGTGTTGCGAAACCCCTGGCTCGCCAGGAGAAGTCGGCACGGCATAAATGTGGATTCCATCTGTATGGGATAGAGTGTTTCCCCGTCACGCGCGCCTGTGGGTTTTCTCTGGGTACTTCGATTTCTGGCCACGTTTATTGACTTAAACAACCAACCCAAATGGCCAAACCATCTGGATTTAGGGCTCTTCCACTCATCTTCCTCTGGGTTCTTTCACCATCTTTCGATAACCACCTCGGAGTAAAATTTTGTCCATCTCTCAATAAAAGATATATAATTCTGAGTTTAGCAGATAAAATATTTATTTAAAAGATAGTTGTTTCAGTGAGTGCATTATATCTGAGCTGCATTTTTGCCCGTGTTTTTTTTATTATTATTATTGTAAAATTCCGTGGTATATGCCCTGCGTGTAGCGTGTTGTACAGACGCCAATTGCATTGTACCGTGATGTAAAGTTTGTTGCATGTGGGATTTCAGGCCAATTTGAGAACTAGGCCTGTGATCCTGGAACATAATAACATCAGCTTTGACATTATAAACTAAAACTAAACTATCTTTCTGGATTTGAAGATTTCGTGACTGCAGGAATTCATACTCTTTGGTTCTTTCAGTAAAGTCACGTACTGTAGTTAGAAATAAAATAAACTATCTTTATTTTACCAGGTGAGGCCCACTGAGCTCTACAGCTCTTTTTCAGAAGCGACCTGGCCACAAATGATAGCTCAACGAAGCGGCTTATCACGTGGACATTTATAGCAGCCAAATACTCTAAATGATTCTAAATGTGCAGGGAAACCGGCGAAAAAAAAACACGTGACCACGGGGAGAGACATGCAAACTCAAAATATACAGCAGGCGTCAGGGTCGGGATCGGGATCGAACCCACGATCTCCTGTATACCAGGCAAGGGAGTTAACATCTCCTAGCCACCGTGATGATGATGACAAGAGAGGGAGACGCAAACTCCAAATATACAGCAGCAGGCGTCAGGGTCGGGATCGAACCAACGACCTGCTGTATTCCAGGCAAGGTGTTAACACCTCCTAGCCACCGTGATTATGATGATGAGAGAGATAGACGCAAACTCCAAATATACAGCACCAGGCGTCAGGGTTGGGATCGAACTAACGACCTGCTGTATACCAGGCGAGGGAGTTAACATCTCCTAGCCACCGTGATGATGATGAAGATGAAGATGAGAGAAAGAGAGACGCAAACTCCAAATATACAGCAGCAGGCGTCAGGGTCGGGATCGAACCCACGACCTCCTGTATACCAGGCGAGGGAGTTAACATCTCCCCACCGTGGCGCCCCTATGTCAGCACCATCATCATCATCAGCCATGGCCAATCCACTGCTGGATGAAGGCCTCCCCTCCCCCAAACCGCCACCATCCTCACGAACCTGCAATCTAATTAATCCATCTCGCATTTGCATTGGAATTATGGAAATACTTTAAATGTACAATTAATCAGGCTCTGTACATTATACAATCACGAGAAATAACGTGGATATCAAAATCACGCACATCCAAATGTATAAATGATAATAATGATGATAATAAAATCGACACTTTATATGTAAATATGTATTGGAGAGATGGTGGATACTGGAGGAGCTGCATGACTGAGATAAAGCAAAACCACGCGCTCTTATCGCCGCCTACTGCCAATATTGAGGTACTCGCTGCCTTTGTCTGTACTGACCAGCGTGGAGAAGTATGGTCAAATCCTGCCACGCTCCGTACGGCAATGACAATCAACTGCCTTCGTCCAGGAGTGCATTGACAAAAGGAGTGCATCAGCAGCGCATGCCTGGTTGAACGAATGCCACTGGGTGTTGTTGTGATGTTTAACAGGCAAGGACGCGAAATGCACTTAAGCGAAATGACATGATGAAGCTCATGCTGCTGCTGATGATGATCTGTGTGTGTATGTTGAACTTCTTTCGAACCCTACGTAGCCAACCGTGCTAATCGGAGGTGCCCTTATAACTGTGTTGATGATGATACCTCTGATGAGAATGCCTCTGCAATTGCTGCTACTGACACACCGAGACACACACACAGACAGACACATACACATAGAGACACACACACACAGACACACACACAGACAGACACACACACACACAGACACACAGAGACACACATACACATAGAGACACACCCACAGACACACAGACACAGACACACACACAGACAGACACACACACACAGACACACAGACACATACTCACAGAGACACACAGACACACAGACACACAGACACACAGACACACACACAGACACACATACACACACACAGACAAACACACAGACACACACACACAGACACACACACACACACAGACACACACACACACAGACACATACTCACAGACACACACACAGACAGACACACACACATACAGACACACACAGACACACACACAGACACACGTCTGCATCTCCTCGCGCTGGCTGCACGGACCCCAGGCGCCCCGAGGCCACGTGGTGGCAGATGCCGGGCGAGATGATGCGGCGGGGCGCTTCATCAGCCCGGGCAGAGCGCGCGCCGGGGGGCGGGGGGGGATGGGGGGTGGGGGGGAGGGGTGGGGGGGGGCACAGTGAAGACTCCTGTAGCCCGCAGTCACCATTCATCAAAGTGCGGTAGCGGTGGGGAGGGGTAGGAGGGGCGGGGGGGGGGAGGGGTAGGAGGGGCGGGGGGAGAGGGGCAGGAGGGGCGGGGGGAGAGAGAAGGGGAGGGGTGGTAGGGTGGGGGAGGGAGTTTGTGTGACTGTGAGTTGTAGGTCGACTCAGCCTCAAATGAGTACCACGCCTGGGGCGGTGTGCAGTAAACATCGCCACTGGGGAGACAAAGGCGGCCGGGCGTGGTGTTGGCCACCCACCCCTTTCGTGTCCAGTACCAGCCTTTTACAGGTGCTCGCTAAAAGCACTTGCCTCCAACACAGTGCGTCTATACGGGGGATCTTTGTCTTTGTAACTGCACGTGTCTGTAGCGTACGTCCGTCTCTGGATTCCTCCGTGTCTTTGTCTTTGCGCAGTGTAGCGGCTAAGACGGCCGCACTGCGACTACCAGCGACGATTCGTCTGAATTCGCCTTGGGCCTCCCCGAGCTTTGACTCAGCCTTTGATGGGTACCCGGGCGTGGTGCGTAAATCATCAGCAACTGAGGAAACAAAGGTGGACTCTCGTGGTGACTGACCACCCACCCCCCTCGCGTGCCGCGTTGCACCCTGATAGCCGCTCGCTAATAGCACGTGTCCCGACAGCATGCGCACAGGGGAAGAGATTGTCTCTGTTAATGTGTCTGCAACCTGTGTGGATGCGTGTGTCGGTGCGCGTGTCGTCACAGTTGGGTGTGTGCGTCCGTGCGTTTATCTGCGTCTGTGCTGGGGAAGTCGAAAGCGGGGAACGAATCCGCCGTAATGTTTCGCGACAGCAAGCCTGCGCGCTACTGACATGCGCGCGCATCGCGAAAGGCCACTGTAAAGTTCAGTTAGTTTTAATTAAACGTTTCGCTTCGTGAGTGTGTGACAGCGCGCGAGACTGTGGCACGGGGAGAGGCAGGAGCTGCGTTCGAGGCTCGTGCTCACACACGCACGCGCGCGTACCAGGGATGTGCTCCCGAATTTGGGATGAATCTGACAAAATCCGAAAAATCAGGCTCAGGTTTAAAATGTGTGACGAATCTGACAAAATCCGAAAAATCAGGCTCAGATCTAAAATTTGGGATTGATCTGACAAAACCCGAAAAATCTGGCTTAGGTTTAAAATTTGAGATTAATCTGACAAAATCCCAAAAATCTGGCTCAGGTTTAAAATTTGGGATGAATCTGGCAAAATCAGAAAAATCAGGCTATGATTTAAAATTTCGGACGTTCCAAAATGTTTTAGTTTTTTCTAGGATTGATTGAGAACCCGGAACTGACGGCCCTAGTATGCTGGACATCTGCGAAATAAAGGGCTTCATAGCTCATCATATTCCTCCAGGATAAATAAAGGTTCTGAATAAAATAAATACAGATTTTGACATAATGGGAATGATGCGAAATTCCGTCAAAAACACATCTAAAGTTGTTATTCTTTTTTTCAAAAACTCCAAATGTTTATTAACATCTGAACCCCATCCCGATCACACATGACATGTGCCGAATGCTACCATATATGTCGCATAATTCCATGGTACAGTATAACCTTGTACTTTCCAAATCTTGTACTTTGTCTACCAAAGCCTTGCTCTGGAAGTAAAGACATTTCTGATTCTGATCTCTCTTTCAATGGAAACTCCTGTTCGATTGAGCTGTCAATTGCGGATTGTAAATAACTGCTTTATCCCAACTGTGCCATAATATCCAGCCAAGTGGTTCGCAATCGGAAGGTCGTGGGTTGAAATCCTGGTTGAGCGTTGACTCAGCCTATCATCCCGCCAGGGTCGATAAAATAACTACCATTTTCATAAGAATGTGGAATTTCCACCACAGGCTTAGCGGTCTAAACAGGAAATGAGCACCGTCACGAAGCTCATTTGAACGGAAAATGACATTTGACTTTTCACTTTGTCCTATCAGAGACGCGTCACGAGACACAGAATCCGTTCAGGTCTCTGGTAGAGCAATGCGGCACCTCCGTGTTCGAGAACGGCACGCGGAAGTGGATCTCACAGGGTTACCTCTGAAGATCATTTCGAGTGACCTTTGATCAACACAGTTGTGGGGGGGGCGGCAGAGTAATGGTCGTCGCATGACAGTCAAACTTATCTTTTTTTTAATTCTCAGAGCTAGAAATGAGTACATTTAAGTGCAGAACCATAATTTTGTTGCGATGGATATTTTTTTGTGTGCAGTTATTGGTGGTCTATCGTTTACGACGTTGTCGTCTAACACAGTCAGCACATCTTCCAGGGACCCCAGTTACAATTTCATTACCACCATTATCTGGTCTTTCCTTTGCCACTCCAATGCCCGTCTCGGCCACCTGACCTCCTCCACCCTGGACAAGTTTCCCACCCATCACAACCTCCAAGTTGCTGCTGCTCCACCTTGCACGCCACGTGTTCCCTCCCATCACAACCACCCCGCCCTCAACGTATCCACAATGCCTTCTTATTGCAGTCAATTTTTCACCTTCAAATGTCTTACCAAATCCTTCCGTGTGAGTTATGGCGATTTTTGTTATTGCCTAAACACGCGGCGCCTTTCTGACACACAATCTGCCACTCAAAGCGCCAGCGTCACATTAGCGCTTGTAATTCCTAGCGCCCTGTGCATGTACGTGTGTGCTCAAAGCACAGAAGTTAATTTTTAGAGTCGCTTTCTGGTCCACGCCACACCATAACAAAGACGTCAATCCTGCCTCAAAAATTCCCAGCCTTTAACACTGATGTTGACAACCTCTTAACTTTTCTCAAAGCGGTTTTTGTAATCCATCAACGTCCCTACCATGCGAACGCCAAATGTCACGGATCCTCCTCCTCCCTTCTCACAACCCCCTGTGTAAAAATAATTGTATTTTATACAGGGTCATTCATACTCATAGCATGCTACAGCGCTGTACGTTAATTTTATATATAACAGCTCTAAATCCTATACTAATATCCGACATTCGCCACTAAGTGATGGTAACTTCACCACGGCCAGTGCACCAAATCCCATATACAGCCAAATAAGACGGCAAACGAACACCCTCCTACCAAGCAAAATGAAAAAAAATGTAATAAACAAATTAAGAAATTGTACCAGCAACAAACAAGCACGAACGACAACAAAGTTATCACAAGAGAGAAATGAGTCCATGAGGTCAACTACGCATCACGGGCCACAGTTCCAACTTCCCTACCAGGTCAAGAAACCTTCACAGTAGGGGTGGTGGCGATGGTGGAGTGCCAAAGAATTACGACTCAATTTAGACCAATCGGTCCAATATCTAAAAAGTCATTTTCTACTTTCCGGCGTGGGTGTTCTGCCTGGATTCGTGAAAAGGCCTTCAGTTCCGAATCGAATAAGACGACACGAGTTGATGTACGATGCACGTTCGTGAAACTACTCTTTCGCAAATCCTCGAATTACAGGAAGGTCTCAGAGTACGTGGGCTCAGAGATACGTGGACCCCGCTCATACGTGACCGACTCCCCGGATCCAGGCTCGCACTCTGCGATTCGTGCCTTTGCTACACGCACGGGGGCGGGGAGCCGAGGAGTCAGATCACCCCATCACGCGAACGTGGATTTAACGGCGTGTAACACTATCGCCCGCACAAGAAACGAGCAATAACAAATCTAGTGTTCTCTCTGACCTGGATGCTACCGGTAATTAGTGAATCATTTATCGTACAATATCGTACTTTATTAAAACATTTATGTATAGTTACAGTGAGGGAAAAAAAGTATTTGATCCCCTGCTGATTTTGTACGTTTGCCCACTGACAAAGAAATGATCAGTCTATAGTTTCAATGGTAGGTTTATTTGAACAGTGAGAGACAGATTAACAACAACAAAAATCCAGAAAAACGCATGTCAAAAATGTTATAAATTGATTTGCATTTTAATGAGGGAAATACGTTTTTGACCCCCTCTCAATCAGAAAGATTTCTGGCTCCCAGGTGTCTTTTATACAGGTAACGAGCTGAGATTAGGAGCACACTCTTAAAGGGAGTGCTCTTAATCTCAGCTTGTTACCTGTATAAAAGCCACCTGTTCACAGAAGCAATCAATCAATCAAATTCCAAACTCTCCACCATGGCCAAGACCAAAGAGCTCTCCCAGGATGACTGTACTTCCTGGTGTGGAGGAGCGGTGGCGCTGTGGGTTGGCACACTGCGCCAGGCCCGGAGAGGTCATAGAGGTCAACAGTCCAGCGGGCAAATAGCCGGTGGGGCCAGTCCATTCCGAGGCCGGTCTGGTATTTTTTGTTGTATTCAGATATTTTTTTACCTCGAATGTGTACGCTTCATTTCTCAGTCACGCTCTCGGTTGGCATTAAGTCCACATATTCGTCAGCCCCAAAGATTCTTCCTCATCGGCACAGTCCCATTTGTTGTTTTGCACCCAGCGCCAAATGGGCCAATTATATCGCACGGCAAAAAAAAGTTCACGCGAATATGTCACGTCACAGCGCAACGTCGAGCGAATTCCACAACCCGAATTTGAGCCCGGTGCGTTTACAAATGCCCGGTCGCCGATTTTGTGTCACAGTCTGTCAATGCCTCACTGCGCTATGAACCGAGTTCACCCGAGTACGAGTCCCGGGCACGGCTAACGCGACAATTACTCTGGACACAACAACACCCTCTCAACGTCTTCCACATTCTTCTCACTTTCTACTGGCGCGTGAAATAAAAGCGGCATGGGCCCATCCCCCCACCACACCCCCCCCCCCGCGATCAACTGCCATCCGTGGCGCTCTGAGTGAAGCTCGCGTACAACTCAGGGCTGTCACAGCGATGAAAGAGAGAGATGCGCTCGTGCGATGTGCGTAAAAGCTCCGAGTTAAATGTCAGGCGGACAGGGCCGTCGCGCTAGGAATGGGGCTCTCCGTACCACACCTGCGTCACGAGTTCTACGCGTGTCAGCTCTTAAATTGGCTCGGAGTGAAGGTAGTCAAAGGAGACGTGCATTACAGGGACTCCTCTACCGACGAACGAGCTAGGTTCCAGAAGTCTGTTCATGAGTTGATGTGTTCGTAAGTCCAACTTTATTTCTGTCGATTCCAAACATGTTGTACGGCATGTACACTAAACATGGGGAATGTCTTTAAAAGTTGTATCATCTCCTGTAGATGTAGATGCCACTGGTTCTTCATGTTCTGTAGATGTAGGTGCCACTGGTTCTTAACGTTCTGGAGATGTAGATGCCACTGGTTCTTCATGTTCTGTCGATGTAGATGCCACTGGTTTTTAACGTTCTGGAGATGTAGATGCCACTGGTTCTTAACGTTCTGGAGATGTAGATGCCACTGGTTCTTCGTGTTCTGTAGATATAGATGCCACTGGTTCTTCACGTTCTGTAGATGTAGATGCCACTGGTTCTTCATGTTCTGTAGATGTAGATGCCACTGGTTCTTCACGTTCTGGAGATGTAGATGCCACTGGTTCTTCACGTTCTGGAGATGAGATGTAGATGCCACTGGTTCTTCGTGTTCTGCAGATGTAGATGCCACTGGTTCTTCGTGTTCTGTCGATGTAGATGCCACTGGTTCTTCATGTTCTGTAGATGTAGATGCCACTGGTTCTTAACGTTTTGTAGATGTAGATGCCACTGGTTCTTCACGTTCTGGAGATGAGATGTAGATGCCACTGGTTCTTCGTGTTCTGCAGATGTAGATGCCACTGGTTCTTCACGTTCTGTCGATGTAGATGCCACTGGTTCTTCATGTTCTGTAGATGTAGATGCCACTGGTTCTTCATGTTCTGTAGATGTAGATGCCACTGGTTCTTCACGTTCTGGAGATGTAGATGCCACTGGTTCTTCATGTTCTGCAGATGTAGATGCCACTGGTTCTTCACGTTCTGGAGATGTAGATGCCACTGGTTCTTTGTGTTCTGCAGATGTAGATGCCACTGGTTCTTTGTGTTCTGCAGATGTAGATGCCACTGGTTCTTCACGTTCTGCAGATGTAGATGCCACTGGTTCTTCGTGTTCTGCAGATGTAGATGCCACTGGTTCTTCGTGTTTTGCAGATGTAGATGCCACTAGTTCTTCGTAATTTGTAGATGTAGATGCCACCACCTCCATCTATTGTGCAGCGGTTGAACTTACGACTCTCGGTCCGAATAGGCAAATGGACATACGGACAAGTTTGTTCGTATCTCTGAACGTTCGTAAGTCGCGAATGTTCGTAAGTAGAGGAGTATCTAAAATCTGGCTGTCGCCTGATGAAGCTAGTTGTAATTACCGGCGAAACGTCGTACTCAGATTGTAAATGTTGTGGCTTGGCTCTCCAACACACTGGTGTGCTGTACTAGTGACGAATTGGCACGTTCTGTTTACGTGACAACCCTTGCTAGTTGGCTGTGTCGGGTGGTGGCGGGTTTTAACGACACATGTATATCTTTACGCGATCTAACCCAAACAAAACCTCTATTATAGAGGAGTTCCTGTATTCGAGTTATCGCGTTATCGTTTTTCGTGATACAATATCAAATTTCGCCCCCTATTGCGATTATCGTGATATCAGTTGTCCGTAACTTTTGTGAAGTATATTCATAGTTTAGATTTTTTTTCAGTTATTTGTTTGCCTGCTTAAAGAAAGGTGCCTTGCCTACAACATCTGGTAGTTCACCAACATTAATTCAAGCAAGCCTGACCCTGCTGATTAGACGCTAAAAGTCGAAACCGGTCCGGAGTTTGCTTGTGCTGAATCAATGCGGCTGAAATGATGCACCCAGACAATGCCGTGGTGCCGATGGCTTGTGTAATAAACAACTATTTGAAATCTATATTTTTTTGGTGATCGGTAATCAAATTTTCGTGATAGCGAGGTCTTAACTTTTAATCAGCGCTCTTCCGCTTTACCCGGCGCCCACACGCACCCCTATAGTGGACATCCGTGGAAAGGATCTTTATAGCTCATCGGATTCCTCCAGCATAAATACATATTCTGATATTGCTCCAAGTCTTTCTTTACCAATCATCGTGTGCGTGTAGCGTGTGACAACTTAAGGTAAACGTGGAAAATCTGGACCGGAGTAAGTCACAAGGAGTTTAGTTTGACAAACCCTTGCATAATGAGTGCAAAAAAATACAAAGATCCCCCTTATAGCCTTAAGAGATTGTTGGAGCAAGTGCTATTAGCGAGCACCTATGAAGGTCGGCACGGCACACGAGGGGGTCGGTGGCCAGCACCACGCCCGACTGCCTTTATCTCCCCAATGGCGATATTTACACACCGCATCAGGTACTCATTTGAGGCTGAGTCAACCTAGGGGAGGCCCAAGAACCGATTCGGATAATCGTCACTGGTGTTGGCCGTGAGAGGGAATCGAACTCGGGTCGCCGGGTTCGTAGCGCAGTGCTCTAACCGCTACACTACTGCTGTGCGTGTGTGTGTGAGTTCATCACACACACACAGTGAGTTCATCACACACACACAGTGAGTTCATCACACACACACAGTGAGTTCATCACACACACACAGTGCTGCCCTTGTAGTAAGCACGTTCTGTCCCTGTTCTATTATTCATCACAACCCGTCCCATCCCTTCATCTCTACACAGCCGCTCTACGCCGTAGCATCCTTAACAACTGTTAAGACCACGTTTTCGCGCCATATGCCTGACATTTTGTTCCATTAAAGAAGAAGTGAAAGGCTTAGCCCTGCAATTTCTTGGCTCACGCTACTGCCAGCCGGAAGAGCCACCACGAGAGCGAACTCTTACAGGGTGCTTGGCCTACTCTTCCACGTTGAACACACCGTATTGGATGAGGTGGGCGTACCCAGACTTTATCTCACCGCAAGCGACCTCCCCATCGACTGACTGTGATGATGATTAGTTTGACAAACTCTTGCATAATGAGCGCAACAAAAAAAAACAAAGATCCCTCGTGTAGCCTTAAGAGACTGTTGGGGCAAGTGCTGCTAGCGAGCACCTATGAAGGCCGGCACGGCACACGAGGGGGTGGGTGGCCAACACAACGCCCGGCCGCCTTTGTCTCCCCATTGGCGATGTTTACTACACATCGCATTAGATACTCATTTGAGGCTGAGTCGACCTAGGGGGAGACATCGGCGGAGGGATTTGTAATCGCAATCGGCCACCTCTGGTTTGCAAGTCCAGCCATTGCGGGCGCCACGAGATGTGAGATGTTAACTGCCTCGCGTGGTATACAGGAGGTCGTGAATTCGATCTCGACCCCCACGTCTGTATATTCGGAGTGTGCGTGTCTCTCTCTCTCTCCGTGGTCTCCTGGATTTTCTCCAGACTCTCCGGGTTTTCCCTTCACATTTAGAATCAACATCAGGCGTTTTAGAGTATTCGGCTGCTATATATTTCCACGTGATGAGCCACTTCGTCGAGCTATCATCTGTGACGGCTAGGTCGCTTCTGAGACAGAGCGATATAGCTCAGTGGGCCATACCTGGTAAAATAAAATAAAATATTGATAGTTTAGTAGTAGGTTTTTACCCTTTAAACTGGTACAAAACTGACACCTTTATACAAGGCATCATGTTTGCAATAACCGCAACACAAGCAGTCAAAATGCAAACAAAAAGAAACAACTCTGATAATGGGAATTACCATTATCAGAGTTGTTTCTTTTTGTTTGTGTTGCGGTTATTGCAAACATGAAGCCTTGTATAAAGGTGTCAGTTTTGTACCAGTTTAAAGGGTAAAAACCTACTACTGTATTTTGCCACTGGTAAAGGAGGTCTCATAGTGTAAATTGATAGTTTAGTTTACTGATGTCAGGGTTTCCACAACTACAATCCTTGCTACCCCCCCCCCCCAACACGCGTTTAGTAATTTAACTTCTCCCCGTTCAAACGAACTCGTTCCACGCCGCACGCGCCCGATGATTGTTAAGCGCGTCCCGCGTGACGCGCAAAACAACTGACGCTGTAAGTGGCACGCGGAACACGTGTACACACATACAAGTGTAACACGTGTACGCACATACACACACACGCGGAGCACGTACACACACACACGGAGCACGTACACACAGAAATACACGGGGAACACGCGTACACGCACACACATGTGGAACACGTGTACACACACGTGGAACGTGTACATACACGTGGAACATGTGTACACACACAAGTGGAACATGTGTACACACACACGTGGAACACGCGTACACACACACGTCGAACACACGTACACACACACGTGTAACACGTGTACACACACACACGTGTAACACGTGTACACACACACACGTGTAACACGTGTACACACACACGTGGAACATGTGTACACACACACGTGGAACACGCGTACACACACACACACGTGTAACACGTGTACACACACGTCGAACACGCGTACACACACACACGTGTAACACGTGTACACGCAGCATTAATTTGAATCTGCTCCATGAACGCAGAAACACTTGATGCCGACACAGGGTCCAGAGCTTTGCCTGCGCGTTGAACTAATCTTGCGGAATTGATACACGGCCAGAAGCAGGGACGTGTGGCTGATGCGATGTGTCAAAAAAACAAAAAACGACTTGGAGGGACAGATATGGGTGGGAGGTGCATTGTCTGTCTGTTTCGTTGTTTTGTTACCAAGGCGCGGAGCGTTTCATGTCGCCACAGCCGCCCGCATTGAGCGATGTCTGTTTTCATTAAGCGGAGTGCTTTGTCACAGGCGTCAGGGCCGAGAGGACATTGCACAGGCAGGACGGAATCCAGCATCTACTACCACCACCACCACCGTGCGTGCGTGCTGCTACAGGATCATACCCAGGTGTACTGTTGCGTGCTATTCATTACAACGAAGATCCCCCGTATAGCCTTTACTAGACTGTTGGGGCAAGTGATGTTAGGCCGACACGGCACACGAGGGGGTGGTTGGCCAGCAACCACGCTGGGACGCCTTTGTCTCCCTGGTGGCGATGTTTACACACCGCTACACCAGGTACTCATTGTGGGGCTGAGTCGACCTAGGGGAGGCCCCAGGACCGGTTCGTAAAATAGTCACAGGTGTTGTTCGTGAGCGGGGACTCGAACCCGGGTCGCTGGGTTGGTAGCGCAGCGCGCTAAGCGCTACACTACCGCACACACACACACGCAATTATAACGCATGAAACGAAACTCTAATTGGCCAAACTTCCTCAAGCGCACACCCGTCCTGAACAAGAAGCTGCGGAGTTCTGAGTAATAAGGAGCACAAACACACGCGCACAACAGTGACGGAGGATGACCGCTGTGCTGTTACGTTTAGTTTGTGCATTGTGGAAGTGCCCCTAGTATTACAGTGAGCGTGTGTGAGTGCGTGTGTGTGTGTGAGTGCGTGCGTGTGTGAGTGTGTGAGTGCGTGAGTGCGTGTGTGAGTGTGTGAGTGCGTGCGTGTGTGAGTGTGTGCGTGTGTGAGAGCGTGTGTGTGTGAGTGCGTGTGTGTGTGAGTGCGTGCGTGTGTGAGTGTGTGAGTGCGTGAGTGCGTGTGTGAGTGTGTGAGTGCGTGCGTGTGTGAGTGTGTGCGTGTGTGAGAGCGTGCGTGAGTGAGTGTGTGCGTGTGTGAGTGCGTGCGTGTGAGTGCGTGTGTGAGTGCGTGTGTGAGTGTGTGAGTGAGTGTGTGTGTGAGTGCGTGCGTGAGTGCGTGTGTAAGTGCGTGCGTGAGTGTGTGTGTGAGTGCGTGAGTGCTTGCGTGAGTGTGTGAGTGCGTGTGTGAGTGCGTGAGTGCGTGTGTGAGTGCGTGTAAGTGTGTGTGCGTGAGTGCGTGAGTCCGTGTGTGAGTGTACAGGAGCGGTGGTGTCGCCATTAGCGCTACGAACAGTGACGATTATCTGAATCGGTCCTGGCCCTCCCCTAGGTCGATTCAGCCTCAAATTAGTAGCTAATGCGATGTGTAAACATCGCCACTGGGGAGACAAAGGCGGTCGGGCGTGGTGCTGGCCACCCAGCCCCTCGTGGCCTTCATAGGTGCACGCTAACAGCACTTGCCCCTACAGTATGTTAAGGCTATACGGAGGATCTTTGTCTTTGTGTATATGTGGACTCAGCCTCAAATCAGTACCTGGTGCGATAGTAACATGTCCACTGGGGAGACAAAGGCGGCCGGGCGTGGTGTGTGTATATAAATGCTGTATGTTGAACTTCTTTCGCACAGTACGTAGCCAACCGTGCTACTAGGAGGTGCTGGTGGGTGGTGCTGACCACCCACCCCCTCGTGTGTCGTTCCGGCCTTCATAGGGGCTCGCTCATAGCACTTGTTTTATTTTAATTATTTTATTATTTCCATTCTACGTGACTTAACCGAAAGAAGCAAGAAGATGAATCCCTGCAGTCACGAAAGCTTTAAATCGAAAAAAAAAGTCTGTCAAGGCTATACGGCGGCAGGGGTCTTGGGAGTGCCCTGGTATTACAGGGAGCATGTGAGTACATGTGCTTGCATGTGTATGTATGTATGTAGGTTATCACGTGTGCGTTCATGTACGTGTGTGTATGACCCTAAACGCGTGACAATTATACCACAAATGTTCCACATGAAAAGGCGCCGCTCGCTGGAACTCTTAATGCTGCCCTGATAGCAATCAATAGCTGCCATTCCTCAGCTGTACCCATCCCCTCGCCGCCAGTGATGAATTGTGAAACTTAATGGTGGCTGAGCAAAATTCTTTGGGGTCATAGTTGATGTATGGGGGCTGCCACGCGTTGGCTTTTTTCACATTCGCCGAATGCCACGGACAAGATTCATCGCTTCTTAGCCGTACACCGCGCCCGTAGCATACGTACCTAGGGTTCATGTACTCGGACAGGTCGAGATAACGCCCAGCCATCACTTACAGAGGTAAAAAAAACCACACACACACACACACAACGCGTAAATAAAAAAAAGTTGACCGTTTTAATTGTGCTTTTAAATATTAAAGTCATTCTTGGGCAGGTAAGCCTCGCTCTGCCTGTGATCGAATCACTGTCGGATCTGCGGAGCTGAGCAGGTTTGACCCTGCACAGAGCCGGGATGCGTTACCACGGTGTAAGCAACGCACGCGCTCCAGGCGCCGTGAAGCAGTGCAGCAAAGTGCAGCGACATCCAATGTTGTCCCACACTCTCGCTCATCATCTAAAGCGACCTATAATAAATGTTTAATTTGACCAGGTAAGGCCCACCGAGTCAAACAGCTCTTTTTCAGAAGCCACCTGGCCACAAATGATAGCTCGACGAAGTGGCTCATCACCACGTGGACATTTATAGCAGCCAAATACTCCAAAGATGCACGCTGATTGTGCGCACGTTCGTGTGGAGGGGAAAAAACGGAAGGATCCAAAGAAAAAATCCACACGACCACAGAGAAAACATGCAGGCTCCATATATACAATGCGTCGGAATCACGACGTCCTGTATACCAGGCGAGGTCGTTCACATCTCGCCGCGGTGTCGACCTGCATGCGCTGACCAGCGTGAAGTATGGAAAATGATTCCTCACGGCCCGTGGGGCACATTGTGAGTCTGTGAGTCTATGTGAGTTTCTGTGTGAGTCTGTGAGTCTCTGTGAGTCTCTGTGTGAGTCTGTGAGTCTCTGTGAGTCTCTGTGTGAGTCTGTGGGTCTCTGTGAGTCTCTGTGAGTCTGTGGGTCTCTGTGAGTCTCTGTGTGAGTCTGTGAGTCTCTGCGAGTCTCTGTGAGTCTGAGTCTGGGTGTCTGTGTGAGTCTGTGGGTCTCTGTGAGTCTCTGCGAGTCTCTGTGTGAGTCTGTGGGTCTCTGTGTGAGTCCGTGGGTCTCTGTGTGAGTCTGTGGAGCTCTGTGTGTGAGGCGGTGTGGATCTCTGGGTGAATCTGTGTGTCTCTATCTGTGGGACCTTTTTCCATTATCAAGATGACGAAAACAAATAAGAATAGGCTTTACCCTATCTGGCAATAAAACTCGAGATGTGAACATGCATTAACCGTGCGCACTTGTGACAAAACATGCAAACAAATATGCTCTGATAATAATATTTGCTTTGTCTTTGACACTGATTGGCCTACTCCAGACAGCCTTCTTTATGACCTTGTCTCACCAGTGTTGGACCAGAGAACGCCAAGAGGTGAACACAGCAGCAAGGCAATGCAACTATCAACGCATTGATAGCTCGGGCTGAGCGCGTTACACTTGAATTGAGCAAGGGTTTAATGTAGATTATGGAGGGGGGGTGGGGTGGGGGGTAAGTAAGTGGGGTGTGGGGATGTGAGGGGAGGGGTTAAGGGAGGGGTGTGGGGGGAGATGAAGGGGAAGGGGGTGAAGAGGGATGTGGAGGGGAGAGGTGGGATATGGGGGGGGGGATAGGGGGGGATTAGGGGGGGATATGGGTGGGCTATGGAGGGGGGGATATGGAGGGGGGGGGGAATGGAGGGGGGATATGGAGGGGGGGGGAATGGAGGGGGGATATGGAGGGGGGGGAATGGAGGGGGGACAATGGAGGGAGGATATGGAGGGGGGAATATGGAGGGGGGAATATGGAGGGGGGGGGATGGAGGGGGGGATGGAGGGGGGGGAATGGAGGGGGGATATGGAGGGGGGGGGATGGAGGGGGGAATGGAGGGGGGGATATGGAGGGGGGAATATGGAGGGGGGGGGGGATATGGGGGGGGGATAGGGGGTGGGGGCTGCTCGAGCCCGGGATCATTAATGCGGCTCGACAGGGCTGGAGCCGTGCGAGAGAGAGAGAGAGCGAGCGAGCGAGAGAGCCCCGGGGGCTCGGGCGCGCACTGTACGGGCGCATCCATCAGCCCCGGAGGCGTCTCGCGAGCAATTCCCAGCCACGTCGATGAGACGGAGCGAGCCGACGACGACAACGCACGCCCATTGCGTCAGTTCGCCGCGTTCGTTTCTTGTCGAGTGCGAGTGTGCACGTGCGTGTGCGTGTGTGTCGTGTGTGTGTCGTGTGTGTGTTGGTATCAAGGACGTAATTATTATTGATATTTGGGGGGGGGGACACATTGCCCCCCATTATTCAAATATGCTCAAAATGTCCCCCCCCCCCCCCCAATATATTGCTAAAAAAATGATTTCTGATTATATGATAATCCCTAATCTCTGCCATGACATACAATGAAATAAGAAATGGTAAAAAAAGTAAAAAACAGAGCAATGTAATACATTCTTGTAAAACATTTAAAAATAAAAAATAAATAAAAAGTTCATCCCGTGTGTTAGTGAATTTTTTAATATTTTAGGCAGGAAATGAGTTTTCAAATTTAGATATTTTTCTGGATTGCTACCCCCAGACGCCCTGGAAGATTTGGTCCCCCCCAACGTTGACTCCATGGCTACGGCCTTGGTTGGTATGGATGTGTTTGCATGTGTGTGTGTGTGTTTGCATGTGTTGTATGTGTGTGTTTGTATACACGTGCGTGTGTGAGTGTGTGTGTGGTAGGAGCGGCGGTGTCGCCGTTAGCGCCACGCTGCGCTATGAACCCGGCGACCCGTGTTCAATTCCGTGCTCAAGGCCAACACCAGTGGCGATTATATGAATCGGTCCTGGCCCTCCCCTAGGTCGACTCAGCCTCAAATGAGTACCCGGTGCGGTGTGTACACATCATCACTAGGGAGACAAAGGCGGCCTGGCGTTGTGTTGGCCACCCACCCGCTCATGCGCCGTGCCGGCCTTCATCGGTGCTCGCTAACAGCACTTGCCCTAACAGCCTGTTACAGGCACAGGGTCCTGGACATGTTTGCATACGCAAGAATAAAACGCTGTATTTGACACACGCGCACTTGAAACGGTAACAAAACTAACTCGGCCTGTACGCATTATGCACAGAACATCAGTAGTCCATGAAGAAGTGTATTGCAGTGGTCCAATCTCTTGTATGGGGGTTCACCGTCGAGTAAAAGTGGAGCACACGTGACCGAATGACAGGCGGCAGTGAGATAGAGGGCAATGACTGCAGACTGGTTTTGTCAATATGAGGACTAATCAGCAGTCACCGTTACTCACTTCTGCAAAGCCCGCCTCTGTAAACAATATTTATAAAAAAACATTGTTTTTAAATGTTACGATGGAGGTCTCTCGACATTGACATTAGTACCTCCGATTAGCACGGTCGGCTACGTACGGTGCAAACGAAGTTCAACACACATACGTACACTAATTCACAACAGTGTGAACGTGTAATAATTTTGATGCTTGCAATGAACTCGCGGATTGTACGGTGAAGTTTGCATGAGTTATCTTGCAATGCAATAATACAACACGTGGGTTATCGGCTTATTTTTTTTTCCCCATGAACATCTCGTATTTGCAAAGAGAGAGTGAGTGAGTCAGATGGAAATACAACATTCGAATCCAAGTCTCGCACGGCATGCAATTTGCAGCGAACAAACGGCTGGACCGGGTACGAACGGACGCACGGACGCTGAAGAATGTCGATATTCTCGCGTTGAAAGGATGATGCACTGAAAAACAGAGGCAACACAAAGACAAATATCCCCCCCCTCCGTGTAGCCTTAACAGACTGTTGGGGCAAGTGCTTTTAGCGAGCACCTATGAAGGCCGGCACGGCACACGAGGGGGTGGGTGGCCGGAAACCACGCCCGACCGCCTTTGTCTCCCCATTGCCGATGTTTACTACACACCGCATCAGGTACTCATTTGAGGCTGAGTCGACCTATGGGAGGCCCAGGACCTGTTCAGACAATCGTCACCGGTGTCGGCCGTGAGCGGGAATCGAACTCGGGCCGCCGGGTTCGTAGCGCACCGTAGCGCTAGCCGCTACACCACCGCTCCCCACAACACGCGCGCACACACACAGACACACACAGACACTCACACACGCGCACACAAGCATCTTCCACGGTTGTGGTGCCCAAGGGCGTCCAGGCAAGATGAGACACGCAGACACTCACTCCCGCGACTGCACGTTCATGCACACACAGCAGCGCAGCACCGTGCACGTGAATCCGTGCCGACTGATTGCCACAACACAAAGTGGCGCTTGCGTGCGTGCGCGCTCGCTCGCGTTGTCTGCGTTGCCCTCGGGAGAGCTGCACTACGAACCTGACGAGCAAGAGTTCGACTCCCGCGCACGGCCACCGACACCAGTAGCGATTATTTGAACCGGTCGTGGGTCTCCCTCTAGGTCGACTCGGCCTCAAATGCGGTGTGGTGCTAGCACCATCCCCTACTGGGGAGACAAAGGCGGTGGGGCGTGGTGCTGGACATCCACCCACTCGTTTGTCGTGCCGGCCTCCATAGGTGCTCGGTCACAACACTTGCCCCAACAATCTGATGAGGCTATACGGGGGCGATCAACAGACTCTGTAAATCCACTGCTGGATGAACGCCCTTCCCATGCCGTGTCGTTAGGGTCGCGAGGGTTGGTTTTTTACCCATGGCGTAGCTTCACCATCACGCCAGTCGATTGTGGGACGAAGAGGGCTGGCGTAGAATCGGTAAAGTTATTCGAGTCTACATCATTCGACCTTCTTTGCCAGTACCAAAATATAATAATAGGGGTTTTCCCCTTTTTTCTGGCAACAAAACTTAATCCTTTTTACAAGGATGCATGTCTGCATTAACCACAATACTTGCAGTCAAAATGCAAAGAAAAAACACACTATGATAATATATGCATTGTCCTTGAAACTGATTGGTCCACACCAGAGGCAGCTTTCTTTAGAGCTTAGTCTCAATTGGTGCTAGACCAGAGGACGCCAAATGGCGCACAGCTCAAAGACAATGCACTATCAAAGTAATGAGGGCTCGGGGTGAATATCTACATCATTGGACCTCCTTTGCCAGTACCAAAATATAATAATAGGGTCTTTTCCCCTTTATTTCTGGCAACAAAACTGAAACCTTTTTACAAGGATTCATGTCTGCATTCACCACAATACTTGCAGTCAAAATGCAAAGAAAAAACACACTATGATAATATATTCATTGTCCTTGAAACGGATTGGTCCACACCAGAGACGGCTTTCTTTTGAGCCTCGACCCAATTGGTGCTCGACCAGAGGATGCCACTGACGTTCGCCGTGGCCGGGGATCGAACCGGGTCCGTGGCGTGATGTGCATACGCCACAGCGCCGTCGCTTGCTATCGGCGTTAGCGTCAAGATTCGAATAGGAGGCTCATGATTTGGTTCACTGGAAATATTCGGCGGGGATTACAAGTTCGTGTTAAGCGATGAGCACTGGACTACAGGCAGATTGCCAGTTTGAAGTCTCTGGCTTTTCCCTAAATGTGAAACCAATCAACCTCCAGGCCATAGCTTTTGAAAGGTTTACAATCAAAATGTTCGCTGTTGGCTTCCGATGCACAGTTAATTGCGCGTCCAGTTTCCACCGTCTATCCCTTACAGAACAGTGTCCCCTTATATTTCCTTTTACCCATTTCCTCCGTACGTATCCCTCCGATGTTGCTATTCAGTTGCGAACTAGCTGGGTAACTGGCTCAACCGGATTATCCGTGTAACAATTAAGCAACCGAATGGAAAGCGATCCGAAGCGTGCGAGTTCAAATCGCGTGGTTGGAAGGCAGACTCATCATCCCACACACACCATCATCATCATCCCTCTGCGGTCAATTAAAAACGAATACCACTCTCTGTGGAACTCCATCTGCGGCTGGCCTGCGCATCGACCAACCGCAATGGGAATGTGGGATTTCAATCGCCGGGCACTGGCTTGTTTGAGCTGGTGGTAGACATTCGTATTGGACACAGAGAGGCGCCTGTAGACACACGCGGAGCGAACAAACTCAATGTTTTAGATTTGAAGCTTTCGTGACTGCAAGGATTCATATTCTTGGTTCTTTCGGTATTTTTTTTTACCTACGTGACTTTACCGAAAAAACCTAAGAATATGAATATCAATGTCTTACTTAGCAACGGGTTAAAATAGCGACACGCGGGCGCTTAAGGGAGACACCGACGCGCTCGTCGATTGTCGGCATCGTAGGACTCGTGCGAGAGACGGCGATGGCCTTTGGCAAAGGAGGTGGCCTTCATCCAGCAGTGGATTTACCGTTGGCCGACGGTCGTAATTCGACACGCTGGAAAGCAACGCCTTTGAATGGATGCCTCGGATTTTATTGTTCGTTCGCAACGATAGCTTGACAGGTTACAAGAAACGCATTGGCAATTTAAAATATAAAGTTCCCATACGGTGCACTGCGTCTCAAAGTGTGGCGTTTTTAACCCATGGCACAGGACCGTAGTCAACACCGCCCTCTGCTGGCAAGAACCATCTGCAGCAGTCCGCGTACCGATCTGACCGCGCTCCCGCAAGCCCAACACGTTACACAACCACCGCCGTTCGCAACGAAACGGCGATGACGTCAACACGGCGCTTGTGCCAGGCAAGGTGCACTTCGAGGTCACGTGAAGTGTCGAAGGCCCGCTGGCAGGAGGTCACGGAACAGACCCAGGTGCCGTGGGTTGACTGACCGAGACGGCTGGCGGATGCACCAACTGTGCTCGCGACTGTCAACTCTCTGCGTTTTATCCGCCCGGCGCTCCGCTCGTTGTTGTGAGCGTCGCTCCTCCGCCCTCCGTTGTTGCTGGAGGGCGGCTGTCTCCAACTGCCCAGTAGCAGCGTCCTTCACGAGCCTCCTCCAGAGGCCGATCCGGGCACTGCTGGTACCGGTCAGCGGCAAGTCCCATCAGCTCAACATCCTTCTGTGACCGCATCAGTCCGTCTCTTCTCTATCCCGTGCTATGCCGGTTTATCGCGATCTATCCGGCCCAACAGAAACCGCTCGGACATGCGGCTGTGACACGGGCATTGAGTGTCACGCACCTTGGCCGTGGCTCTTTAAACCCCATGCATCGGTGCGTCCACAAGTGTTTTTTTCTTTCAAAAGCAGGTTTCCCTCGCTTTATGCGGGGTCGGGTTTGTGCAATTTCGCGTATATGCGGCTCATCTAGCTCTACACAACATTCGCTCTATGATGCGCTCTCAATTCAGCCACATGCGGTCGTATGTGGGACGTGTGTACTATGAGTGCGTACTGTGCGCTACTTGACAGGCAGCTGTCTCCGCGTCCGGTTTCGCTTTGTGCGCCCTTTTTAAACACATTCCTGCGGAGGGAGCTGGTAGGAACGTTGGGTTGCTCGGTCAATGGCCAGGGTCAACGGCGGCGTGGTGTATTCTGCAAATATGGCCGACTGAGGGCGGGCACAAGCCGGCGTTAGTAGGTTAAACGTTGAGTTTTATAAGGACACCACGGGGTGACCAACCCCTCTCCACCCAGCCCCACCCCTCCCATTTTTGGATGCACGACGGACGGACGGAATAATCCCGTGGGCTGGTGTAATCAGGAGTTTCCTACCAGTATAACTCATCCACGACTACCACTACCACCGCACACAGCGAAGGAGGAAACATTTACTTTTGTTTCAGATTTTGCAAACACTGGCGACTAAAACTTATCGCTTTTTTATATTTTCGAATCCCTTAAGATGTAGTTTATTGGACCATTTGTACTACACTCGCACGCCTCTTCCTTAATGATCCCTTGGAAAACGATTGCCTCAATGGGCTGTCACCTACGGCCGACTGAAATAACTCCCAAACAAAACCCCAGACGTGCCCCATCTCCCTCAAGACTTCAGATGCCCAGCGGAGTGGAACTTGGCTAGCGCACGGCTGGGAGACCAGTGTCCAACTCTCTTCCGACGTTGTAGTTTGTGGGGCTACGAGGTGGGCAGGTGAAGACACCTCATGCATGTCACTCCCTCGTATGCCTGGGGTTTTCTCCGGGTGTCCCACCTATCTCCTACATGAAACCAAACATTTAAAATGGAATTGACCGAACATTAAAAAATGTAGGACCCTCCTGAGACACCAACGTAGCTTACCTTGGTTAAATAATTATGAGTCGAAAGGTAATTTATCTCGTCTCTTGGTTTTCTTTGTTCCCCGTGTGAAAGCAGTGCGTCAGTTTCTCATCAAACGTAATGTGAACTGAACATCTCCGGTCCGAGCAGGTTTACACTCCGCTAAAGGAATTCCAGACAATTCCTTTGCAACTCCTGCCTAAGGCAAAGTGGCAACCAGTGCCTACACTCGTTTAAATCAACTCCACTTCGCTGGTGATCTTCACGAATGTTCCACGGGCCAGAGTAGCAGTGCCAATGTTGTGTTTGTCTTCCAAAACCAAGTCAACAATGGTAGGGAGCAGATGGTCTCAGACTGGTCACTAATGATTGCACAATTTGGCCGTAAACGTAGATTTGGTTTTGCATTTGATTTGGATACATTCCAGCTCAGGGAATGATTTTTTTTTTTAAGTTTAACTTGTCAAGTGGTAACCTCATAGTAGAGATCGTGAAAGTGTGAACTCCCCCTGCTGTGTAAAAAATAAACTAAGGGCACTGAAAAATATCACGTCCGTGCCCCAACACACGTGGCACGCTGTTCCGCGAGAAATCGACACGGATCATCATCTAATGGAACAACGCTGCGAGCACAACTGGCATAGACAATGGGGGATTTAGCTTTCTTCTTTACAAAACAGTGGATTATATACAACCTAATAATTTAACAAGGTTTATTTTTTATTAATCAACAATGGTGCAACGTTGGCGATTCGTTAACGCTTTCATGGTGGCGATAACTACACGATTTGCCTGTCCTGCATTGAGACTTTGGTGCACACAACCTATGCATATGAAGACCATGCTCAGAGCAAATCGTAAAGACTTTGGAACTCGCTAAATGAATGTAAACTCTTCAAGACAAAAATTACGTCTCGCTCAGGACTGGAATTAAACTAAACTGTCTTTATTTTAACCAGGTAAGGTCCCACTGAGCTGTCTAGCTCTTTTCAAAAGCGACCTGGCCACACACGACAGCTCAACGAAGTGGCTTATCATATGGAAACTTATCGCAGCCAAATATTCAAAACGCATGTCTCTAAATGTGGATGGGAAAAACCGGAGGACCCGGGAAAAAAATCCCCGCGACCACTGGGAAAGGCACATGCAAACTCCTAATATACAGCACGCGTCAGGGTCGGAATCGAACCCACGCTATCAAACATACCAGGTGACAAGAGTTAACATCTCATCGCGGTGCTCTTACCACCTCGTGTTCCACAATTTTCCCCACTTGACCTCATCGAAAATGTGTCCCCTTCCTGCGCAATGGAATGCTGTGCAAGTCTTATATAGTTCCTTACATCACTCTAGAGATGCGGTCACATTGATGCGTTTTTGTTCACACAAATTCAAAATGAAATGACGCTCATTATCTTCGAAAATGTGGTGCAACTCATAGTTTTACCACCAAACATAGGCGGCAAACGACAGATTAAATATCCAATCTGGGTCTCAAGGACTAAATAGGAGCATTCATCTGGGACTCCACTCCTTGGCAAACGCAGTCAACGCAACAAAAACACTCCCAAGCACACAGGAAAGAAACGCAACGACCGTATTTACAAATATACAAACTATATTAAAACTTACACGGGGGGTGGGGTTGTCTCTTTTGATAGAAGGCCGTACGTGTACCCATCGGCCAGAAACAACGCGTTACACACAACCAGGTGAAGACCGTCTCGCCTGAAGCCATTGACTTGGCAGAGTTAAGGGAAACATCTGGGCAGTTCCAGTAGAGATTAGTTTTGGTAGTGCACCTCTCCCTCTAGTGACACGTCCAAGTTTTCACTTTACACGGAGGACGTTATCGCAGCCATTATTACGAGTAAAAAAATTTTGCGCGAGGCTACAATGATCTCGCCAAATCCGTGTCGTTCAGACCCCTCCACAAGCCAAACAAATACAATTCGTCGCACGCGTTTAACGCGTCAATTAAAATGTTCAGCCCACCAGTAAGTTGAAGAATAATTCTCAGTTGTAAACTAATTGTTGAACTTAGATACGAATTGCTTGATTCGGTTGAGAATATTTCAACTTATAGGCGAGCTGAAACGACTGGCACATATTCTTAGGTTTTTACTTTTATTAATTTTAATGTTTTACCTACGTGACTTTACCGAAAAAACCTAAGAATATGAATCCTTGCAGTCACTAAAGCTTCAAATCTAGAACGATTGGAACATTAAACAATTTGTACACGCGACAATTATATTTATTTGGCTGTCACGTGACGGAGGGTCTTAGCCATACATTTGGCCAGATCATTAGCCTAATCCCAAAAAACACTTATGAATCAAATTAGTTTTCAGTTTCTTTGCGATTATACAACTCACGTTTGCTCATTTGGGGCCACAATTTCCTGGAGGTTTGAGGCGAGACTTTCTCCGGCAGCATCTTTCCAAACATTCAATCGCAACGAGTACTGCACTTTCAGCAACTTCACAGTTTTCCCCAACGTTGAGGTTTACACGCGAAACGGGAGTACCCCGTAAAAAAATCAATCAACCTCGTATAACAAATCCCAGAGCGATCGATCGGCTTACGTTCAGTTTGGTAGCGTGTGCAATTCAAAATATAAGCAATGCAGGCCACTAGGTTGTAATGGATCTATATCTACTTTCATAATATAGGAGCCAGTTTTTTAAAAAATCCAGGCCAAAAAATACTTGTCACAGTGACCCTCATTTTTAAAGACCCTGAACTTACGTAGGATATGTACTCATGGGTTTGTGTAAAATCACATCGTTATATATAAGCAGAATACAAATATTTTCTAACATGTAAAAAATGTTGGTCATCTTTTTTAATACTGTCCTCAAAATCTGCTAATAGGTGTCCTTTGTACCCAATTTGGATCAGCTGAAATGACTTAAATTACACTCGGATGTCTCGCAATTGCCGAAATCATTCATGTATCGGTACCCACCAGCAAACATGAGCACAATAAACACCTGCTATGTACACCTTCCTTCATCCATGACACTCCATACAGGGGCAGTCAGATTCGAGAACTTAAATTAACTCGTACTTTAATTAAAAATAGTGGGGAGGGATTTCAATAATAATGTATTTCATATTATAGGATTAACACGCAAGAGGAAAGGGCTTCAAAATAAGCCAAGCATTAGTTTGTTACATTTTTTAGAAACTCGCTCTCAAAACTTTAAACCAACCATAAAACCCATTTCAGTTTCATACTGTGTTCATAAAATGTTGCGAATTTTTTGTACAAGCTACAAATATGTAAAAAAAAAAGTTAAGTGCTAACGATTTGGTTATTTTTAGTCAGTTTAAAATACACAGATTACGTACGTATAAACCTCTAGCGAGTAGTTGTGAGCAGACATCGCGACACCCAGGGAGTGGAGCCAGGTGTTGCTGGGAAATCCAGAAACGCAAGTGTTCCCGTATCAAACTTATACCGTATCCTCTGGAAAAGCACATTTTTTACCCTGTATTTTTAATCAAAAGCTGCGTGTGTAAACATTAGAATAACTGTATTCTATAAGTAAGTTTGGAATGTGTCTCAACTTCTCGGAGTATCTTCTAATCCAGAGAATACAGTAACACGTCTCGGTGCAAGATCAAAACTCTCAACGCAAGGGCTAGAGCTGGAGGACAAATTGGCCATACAAAAATTGAGTTTTGGTCAAATTACAAAGGCTATTACCCATCTGCATGTGCCTATTGTGTATTTTCCTTTATGTCAGTAGGTGTTGACGAATGGATTTCCTTTGTTAATTGTGGGCCACTGCCAACTGCAGCACTTAATATTTTACCGAAATGTGTTCTTGGTTTTTCCCTTTTCAAATAAACTTCACCCGTTATATATTATTGTATAGGAATTCGCACAAATTCGCTTTGCGGTAATTCGGCGGGGGAACAGTGGTGTGGTGGTTGGCACACCACGCTGCAAACCTGGCGAGAGCCGCCTTCGATTACCATCTGTGGCTAACATCAAGTGATGAGCGACACGGGTCCTGGGCCTCCCAACTTTTTCACCGCAAACCGTAGCCCGAGTACCGAAGTACGGCCAAACAATCCGCAAGACCAACACGGAGTGGGCGGGAGGGGACTTTACCCAGCGGTGGACTTACACTGGGCTACAATTGTTCTTGCATAATTATTTTCTCACGTTATTTTCAAACTTCAACGCATCCGTCCCTCCTAATGAGCCGTGGAGAGTTGGGCATGAGACCGGTGCAGTGAATTGTTGTGCATTATACAGCAGACAGATCTCATGTGCTCTTTGCAGCTTCTTCGGCACGTCTGCCCTTCACGATGTGACCGAATCAACACTCGACGGCATAAACGGTCGCGGTGTGAGGCCGGCCTTCCCCCCTGACGCAAGTTAAGTATGCTGCGTCAGACAGCAGAATTTCTTACGTCTCCCCTGCAAAGAGAAACACAAATGCACCGTTATAAATCAACTGTGTCGTGCATTGTATAGACAGACCCGGTAATGTCTACACGGCAAGGAATAAAGACCAGCAGGAGCGATTTCTTTTAAATATAAGAACATACGTAAAAAACGGTTCAGCAATGTAAAATGGAAATTTGAATTACTATACCAGACAAGTTGATCCAACACAATGGGAGAATGTATTAAACCAAAACTTAAAATGTATAACGATTATTGACAAAACGGCATAATCACGAATTGAGCAATACTGCATTTGCATTTTGTAAACGGAAGCTCAGCATGACACATTTAAAACAAACAGCAAGCCGCGTGCGTGCAGTGTACGTAAATACAAGCATTAATTTAATTACTTGCGCAACATCTCCGAAACTAACTTTAATTCAAAATAACACAGTGCTAAGTTGTCAATTCGGTAGCAATTTAAGAGAACTCTACAGAGAGAAAAAAAACGCACTACAGAAAACTATTTATATACTTCTAAAAAGGGGAAAAGCAGGATGCGATTAATTAGCTGAGTAAGTGTGATGTGATGTACTTGACAAGGTTACCTGATATGGCCAGGCTGACTCTGCAAGTTGTCATGTGAAAGTTATTCGAGGCTGGCTGGCCCTGCATTAATAGCTCTCCCCCGGGGGAAAAGAGCCTTCGCGATACATAAAGTTGTTGACGAGCATCCGAACTGAAAGAGTATTATTTAAACGTTACAGCGTAGTTAAGACAATGACTTGGTCACAGGTTAATAACGTCAACAGTTGGCGGTCGGTGTGTGCCAAAGAATGTCAGGATGGTTTAAAATATTTTTGCACGATTGTGAAATGAGGTTTTATTTAAACAATATTTTTCATTAAGCAAGGTTTTTTTTTTTCTTTCTTCAGTTACATAGCTTTTCAGGATAAATTATAGCAATTTATGCGATTTTTTTCATTTGTGAATAACACCATTTACAATAGACACCCTGTGGTGCACCCATTAAAGACCAGGCAATATTGTCCATCTTGTGTATTTGTTGGGTAATGACAGGTGGCTATTTATATTATGGGATTATTAAGTACACAAGTAATCATGGATTTACAAATAGCATGTGTATACACATAAACAAAATAAGCATTTTGTAAATGTGGTATTATTACATTTTAATACCTGTGACACGGTAAGTTTCATGTGGTTGTGGTTCACGCAAATGCTTTTAACATTAAAACAACATTCTAATTGTGGCACACACATTACCCACTACAATGGTTTCAAGGACTCACAAATTTTTATTGCAATTTAAAATTAATAATTGAACAGCGAGAGAGTTACATTTTCTTGTGTATATTTTAAAGTTTATTAATGAAGTTCAGCAACATCAATGCAACATCTATTTGGGTTTGAGCTTTGTCAGAAATGATTATTGTGTCAATGTTATTTTTAAGCAGGGTTTTAACAAATACTGAGCACATAGTTACAAAGTGTGTTTTTTGGCCCTGCATTACTATCCTTGATATTTATTAGACAACCAACCACGTATTTTCACACGTTAATACTTATTTTATGTTTAAATGACAAAATACCATAAGGAGAAGCATGTTCTTACAACATGCAAAACATCAAAAGGATAATAACAATGTCAAGAGTCCTACGCAGTGTAAATCATTAAGCAAAGGAATCACGTAATTATTAAAAAGGTAACCGAAAGCAATATCAAAGCCTACGTATTTAAAAAGAAAAAGCTATCGTTTACACTCAATGTTGCTTCATGATCCTATAGCTCAGACTAGCTCATGTTATTTACGTAATAAAAAAAACTAATAAAAATAATCAAATTACGACTTGCAGCGATACTTTTATGCGACGCTGGCAGGGACCATCACGACGCTCAAACAAAAGAGGAGACGGGAGGGGGGGCGGAGGAAAAATAATTCACGATTCTCAAATCAAATGCAGTGTGTGGTGATGGGGGGGGGAAGATGGCGAATTACTTGCACACAACACGCCACGGTGCGGGCACGGCCGAGGGAGGAGTGGCGGCTGTTTGGAGGAGTGACGCTCAAAAGGGGGAGCGAGCGTCTTAAGTGTGGTGTGGGAGGGGGGGTCTGTGTAAGGCAGGGGGTAGCGGAACCCTTTTCCTTACCGAAGGAATGGGGCGGGTAAGGGACTTTAAAATAACTTAGGCAGGCCACACAACACGACGCAATCCTAGCGTTATCCAAGAATATATATTTTTAATCATTGGGGGGCTCAGTGCAATCGCACTGCTTGCGATGCACAGTTCCTCCCTGTTTACCCTCGTTAACACGCGTTTACTGGATTCTCAGCTCCGAAGTAGACGCACCAGCCATGATCCTTCACAGCGACGGTTAAAATTTCACGCTGAAAACGTAGGCCAGCCTCATGTGACCACCGGATGTACGAAATTAAGTTCGCGGGTTGTATCTAGCAATTAGGGTGTAGTTTTCCCACCCCCTAGTGGATAGCAGGTTGTGTAGAGAAGGGAGTGGTGGTGGTGGTGGTGGAAGGGCAGGAGTGGGTGAGGAGTGGGTGAGTTAGTGTGTGTGAGCTCCCGGGCAGCTGGCTTTCCCCCGGTTGAGCTAGTACCGGCCGTACGGGTGTTCGCGGTAAGAGTACCGCATCACGCGGGATGACGAAGTCTTCAGCCGATTGTTAGAGCCTCCACACTTCTCCTCTTGCCCTGTTGGTTGTGAGACGGGGGGCAGGCAGAAATGGGAAAAAGGGGGGGTCACACAAATGACGGGAACTAAGCAGTCGCTCGATTGAAAAGATTTATATTTTACACATCACGATTGGTTCAGTCCATCGCTCATGGTTTGGGCCGCAGAGGAATGAATCGTATCATAAAAACAATTATTTTAACACTCGATACTGGTTACCGACCAAGGCTACAGGAACATCTTGCCTTTACTTAAAAACAGATGAACTCGTGAATATTGGAGGAACCCGATGCTTTTTGTTCTGTTTGATGCACCCCATTGGCATACATCAGCTTACAAAGCACATTGCTTTTGCAGTAAAAGTTTACAGTCAATGTTAATATAAAAAATGCATTCCTTAGCCTTTTACAACTGTACGATGTGTTTCGCATAAACTGAAAAAAATTAAACTGCTTTGGCAGTTGTGCACAAGCACTAATACTCGCCAACATGCGTCATTAACACCCGTTAATGGCAAGCAATAGTTACCGTTTTCTCTGGATTACAAGATTAATTCCCCCTCTTTATTACAACATAAAAGTTGGTCGTCAGTCTTATAATCCTCTAGGTGCGTGTGTGACCAGATTTGTCCAATTTCATTAACACCTGGCACCAGTTCGGGGTACGAATCACTTTCAGGAGCATCTTATAATCTGGAAATTACGGTAAAAGAAAACGACCCTTAAAACTGTGAACAAGGACCATTCCAACCCGGAGAAGTCAAGTGTTCAAATATTAGCTGGATATGTTTTCTGTTACAGGATGGTGTTAATGTTAATGCAATGAGTTTTTTTCTCATTTTCTTCATTTTTGTACAAGGATATAGATGTTAACAAGGAAAAAAAAATCTCCGATTCTTCGTGACGACAGCGGTTGTTTTCACGTAAAAAAAAAACCCTTACAAAATAAAACCCAAGACGCGTTACTCCTGCAAATTCAACAAGGCCAAGAAAGCAAGGCCATTTACAGGATACAGCAAATTCCATCGCGACACCCCGGGGGGAGGGCGGCCAAGAGAAATCCACGCAAACACTAGCTGGCAACGAAAACGCCGCAGTAAAAAAAATGGGTGTTGTGAGTGGTGCCGCAGCTTAACCACACAAATGAATCGCTTAAAGCAAAAGTGGCACAATGGTGAGAGCGTTCAGACTTGACATTGCACAATTACACACAACGTTTTAATTTGCGCATAAGATTAACCACCACTTGAGATATTCATTCGGCAAACGTACGTCCCAAGATCCCAATTTACATTGATACCCGGGCTCTTACTGATCGCTCTCAAGGGGCTATGCCTTATTTTCCATTTTTAAAATTTCCACACTGGTCAACTCAAATGTACTTGGTGTAAAAGCTGCATACAGCGAGCTCTTGCCAAGAACTGTCTGGGCCAGGGGAGTCTGATATGCGTAACAGGAGCGGACTCGTCTTCTCATGGGATAATCGAATTTCCAATACATAAATTCAGCAAAATATTACAGATCATTGAAACAGGGGAGCTCAAGATAGCCCAAGGGTCTGGTGCCACAACAGCTGAAGGGTTTTTTTTTTAAATGTTACCATTAACAATACAACTTTCCTCCGACAAGACACGAACCGTCAATGTACAATGCGAGTTTATGGCGAGTATTTACAAGTAAGCACAACATGTACAACTCTTGGGAAACAAACACCACCTTCCAAAATTACCAAGCCCTGGAAGTGAGTGAATGTTTGGTTTAAAACAGACAACAGTATTGTTTAGTTTATGCGAGCACAGCAACAACTCCACATGCATGGCAACACACTCAAGTTAAATCGGTTCCGCCTTTTAAAATACAAACTGAAAAAAAACTGAAATACAAGAGACGACAGGCGGGGGGGGAAGTCGAGTGTTTCCGTGGATTTCTATTGGCCCTGACGGATCGCCGTAGGAAATCAAACGCGAGTGGCGAAAGACATCGGGGGCGTCTCTTTTAAAACACCAAAAAAAAACCGACGGTCTTACAGAGAAAGCTTTCCGCTTACCGTAACCAGTGTACACCTCCACGGTCGATCCGTGACCATAGTCGTAACTTTCTACACCGCTGCAAAATACGCAGAAATGTTGAAGTTTGATTTGCGAAGGCGAACACGAGACAAACGAGAGGGGAGGGAGGTGAGAGGTGGGGAAGCAAAAAAAAAAGTGAAATAAAAAAAACCCAAAGCACAGAAAGGACTTTTTTAACAGCAGGAATTGTCACGTTTTTGGAACAGATGGTTATCAACGAGCCACTCTGGTTGCAAAGTCAGAACACCAATAGAATTCCACGGAAACATTCGTAACATTTCGGTAGATTTTTGAACTGAGCGCACTATGGGTTGGTACATTATTGCAAGAACGCAAGATTCCGTAGCAGTCGCTAGATCAAAACGTCTGTTTTTAGCTTTCATGGTCATACGTGAATAACATGTACAGGAGTGCAATGGCAGGAAGAAAAAAGGGAAACTGACAAAACACGTAACACGATGCTTGGAGTTTGCGGGATATGAGGGTCAAATGATTGAGCCAACACACTATGGGTTTGAATATCACATTTCAACCACCCACGCTAAAAACGGATTCTTCTCAAGTGCAGCGAGTTTATGGTTTGAGCCGTCACAAATGATTGGCAAGCACAGAAAGTGCATCTATCAGTCATTTCAGTAAACCCACACCACGTGGGTTTATATCGTGCCTTGCCAGCAGTGAGCCATAAAAACACATCGTCATGTTCTCACAGTGCATCTAGCCTGGTACAAGTGCTGCTGTGATGTAGGTAATGGAACCTGTTGTTGTGTCTGTGTATGCGTGTCTTTATGTACGTCTTTGTCCATGTCTGCACATCCATTCTTCAGCCACCCGTGATTAAACCTGGTTCAACTGGAGCGAGGGGAGATGGTTTCCTCCTAGTCAGCAGTGACAAGCACATTTTTTCATCCACTTAATTTGGCTTATTCCTACAAAACACGTGGAAACTTATTCGGCTTGCGGATGGCCGCTAGTAGCGCTATCGGAATTGGGGGGAGATAAACCCATTTGATGAACACGAGTCGAGACACTGGTTCATGTAAACAAAGTGGCATAACGGGACATTTCTATACTGTCACGACCATGGAAACAAATGACTCTTTAAACTGAACCACAACCTCCAAAACCATGGAAATTCAATTCACTCATATATATAGGGATCAAAGCGAATACATTTCTGTGGTTAGTGTAAAAAAAAAGACATCTTACTCCTCCGCCACCATATCTGCACAAACTCCAAAGGGATAATTTGTACACCAGTGTTCTTCATTGCAAGGGCCACGGACAACTGGTGGCCTCTGGTGGCCTTTAGTGCAGAATCCGACAATACACAAACATTTGAAAGGACCACTTTTGCAGACTGATGTCTCATCGGTGAAAGTTCCCCCACCCCGAACCTCTGAAAATTAGTGAAGACCGATGTACAAGGTGGTTGTGTGCTCAAGCGCTGGTCTGGTGCACGTGCAAGGATGGCGGGGCGGGGGGGGGGGGGTACTTACCTTGGTGTGGCGGGCATCTCGTAATCGTAGGCGTCGAACGTTGGCAAGGAGGAGTAATCGTATGTCTCGTATCCATGGCTTTCATACGGTGAACTGGAATAGCTGTCATCGTAGGCCTTGAGGAGTAAACGCACGCAAGGTAAGAGTCAGGTCCAACTAAAAAGAAAATTAATCACCTCTTTGCCTGCTCCAGTAAAAACCTTGGCAGATGCTCAAGCGCCTTAGCGAAAGACGCAACCCAAATAAACAAATACTTATCCAGGAGATAAGTACCTAGGCTTTGTGGTTCGGGATGTCAGACACTAATTTGAAGGTTCAAGCAAATATATTTATAATGAATCACGGTCAGGAATCGTCAACACGTTCGTGGCATTAATGTCATGTTGAAAGATATGGTTGACATCGATGTCGCTCGCTTCTGGACGAGCTTTAAACTGGCGTCATATAGCCCAGGTACATATCCACCAGAGCTATGATGAATTTGGATCAGTATATATTTTTAAAATGATGCTATGAAGCATGCTCGTGAATATATGCATGCAGGTACCTACTGAAGAAAAGTTAAATTGTCTCTTCCGAGGCCAGCTTTCTTACTCGCATTAAAGGTGGCTAAATATTAACACGTGGAATTGTATAAAACAGACAATGCAAATAATGAGGGGACGCCCTTTCAAAGGTTTAAATTTAAATAATGCAGCAGCAGCCACGTCTACAGATTTGTAATATACTCTAAATAACGTAGCTAAACATTTTGCGGCCACCCTTTTAAATGCGATGTCTCGTCCTTCACAGCACAATCGCCTCCAAGGAGGCTCAAGTGTCGGGAGACTATAGGGGGGGTGCGAATCAACAGACAATAAATTTGAGCATAGATTGGTTTTAAAAATATATTTTTTATTGCAAAAACAATGACCATGCACATTTGCATAGAGACGAACACTGCAATTATATGACAAAATGTTACGTCGCCTTGATCTTAAGAAGAGGCCCGCACCGATTCTTGTGGACAAGTGGGACCAAAATAAAATGTACTACAAACATCCCAATAAAAAAAGATGGGATTAGTTTAAACATTCAAAGGTATCACGTTATGTCAAATTGACATACGAATGTTCAACGACGTGTACTTATCAACTCTTGCAAGTAAGCTTGCTTAACCCTCAAC
Organism: Lampetra planeri; assembly: GCF_965212315.1. Lineage (NCBI taxonomy): Eukaryota > Metazoa > Chordata > Hyperoartia > Petromyzontiformes > Petromyzontidae > Lampetra > Lampetra planeri. The sequence goes on along the minus strand of NC_136128.1, from coordinate 10,053,651 downwards.
CAGAACTAGGAGTAATCAAGCCCCAAGCATTCACTTAGTGCACTCGGTGCAAAGTGGAGCTGGAACCAAATATGTGGTGGGTGCTGGCCCACTGTGCCCAAAGACCTTTTAATAATCCACACAGATCTAGCACCAAACTATTAAAACTGACAGAAAAAAAACACTTTCCAACACCAGACTATGAAAACGGACAAAAAACACTTTCCAACAACTTTTACTTATTGTTATGCATATCCGTATTTGACTAAAATCGACTGCTACAAATCGAAATGTTACCATTCAAAGAACTCCATAAAAGACATCAACGTGAACGTTTTCGGCCAAACCAACATGTTTTACTTGAGCCAACTAAGATCGCTGACTAAAGTCTCTGGAGGTTCATATGTTGCCATGGTGACTAATTTCTTCAAGTAGCTAACTCCCCAGATTATTTCCCCCCTCGCACTCCCACTGCGAGTTCTGTCCTTGTGACTGTGCCGGCAAAATACATTTTTCAGCGAATCGTAAAACAAAGCAGTGGAAATGCTCTTCATGCAAAGTAAGCAGGTTATGGCAAGACTGTGCCAATTGCCATACTTCCTGGCTCAAGTAAGCCTACTCAGAGATATACAAGGTGAATGTACGATTGCAGTGTTCGCCAGAGCCAGGGTGCAAATTTAAATTGCTTCACTTAATTGAGCCTAATATTCAAAAATGTATTCAAAAGGACAAAACATCTATTGGTGTTGGGGAAGTTCAGCTTTCCGATTGTTGTATCAAGTAAGGTAGCAGTGTTGTATGCAAGTGCTTTTATCCTAGCCAGACGATCATATTTAAGAAATAAAAACACTGCTCAATTACCCACTAACAACACGCAATGTTCGTGCGTCCTCTGTAAATGGTTCTGCGTGCTAATAAAGAAGCACTGCCAGACAGCTGGAACCTCGCACCATGCCAATTAGCCAAATGAGCCACCCCTGTTGTTACTGGGGTTTCACGAGTATTAAAACAACAGCGGCTATCCACGGAGAAAAACTAAGCCGACTCATTTGCCTACTCGGTTGGGGATCAGGTTATAGCCCTGGCAGGGCCACACCAAGTGAAGTCTTAGACAGGATACCAGCCATGCCACGGAAATCGGCCCCTGGACGTGGTAGTCACGTTCCCCCAGGTGTTGCCAATCCTCAGCCAGCACCCCTCGACTGTTAACGAACCACCCGTGTAATCGCGCGCAGTGCAAGCCAGCGGACTTCGCACACGACCGTCGTGAAAAGCAACAGAATAGGAATAACAATAAACAAATAAATAGTCCTTTCAAATTTCAATCCATTGATCATTTCGTGGTGGAGTGCAAAGTGCGCTCTGGCAGTGCGTGAAAGAACAAATAATAGAAACGACACGCTAACCGAAGCAACGCGGCTGCCAGGTCCATACGGCACGACACCGCCTGGGGGGGCTCGTGACCCGCGGGGGCCCCACTTGAGCGCTGGCCCCTGCTAACGACTCACACAGTCCTGGTAGGACTCCTGGCCATGCTGCTGCCGGGGGGTGTACAGGCGTGCCGCCCTCTGTGTGGTGGGTGCCTGTCGGGAGCTAGGCACCTGGGAAGGGGTGGACGCGATGGGACCCGAAGTGGCACCGCCCGCATTTCCTCTCCCACGAGTTGGCGGCGCCTGGGCGTACACGCGAGCGTATAAAAAAATCTGCTCTGCGTCCTAGCAAAGCCCCCACTCAAGCGTTATGACCACCAGGCTATCCAGTCCCTCGCCAGTTAGGCTTTGCAGTACCTAACAAAACAAGGCTGTTTTAATTCACCTGCCCAAATGTCAGTGGAGATATGCTGCGTCATTTTCCCCCAATCCAATGTCGAGCATTCTGTGCATCCAAGCTTATAATCAACTGGAGAAAAAACTCACAAGCCCCCCCCCCCACCATCCCATAACTCAAGGAAGGCCCATGCCACAACCCACACACACCTTCATTATTTCCGTGATGCCCATGTCCCGTGTGTGTGCATATATATTTGTACAAGGCGTTTTAACTTACCCCCCTCGAAGCACCCCTGGCGGCACCTCGTCCGATGGGTCTGCGTGCACTCATTCCGCCACGTTCCACGGGCCCCCCGGGTCCCCCGCGCCCTCGCGGGGCCCCCCTGGGGGATGAGACTCCGCGTGACCCCCCCTGTGGCCCACGCAGCAACGGGGGGCCCACACCACGGCCCCTGCAGAGACGGGGAAAGTTCCAACGTTCACGAAGGAGTTTGAAGTAGCAGTGGCTACACGTCTGTGTGCCCCACATTGCAGGCAGGGAGATACCCAGGTATTGTTTATGGGGGAAAATTAAACTAGTGATTTGAGCTGCAACAACTGCAATGAGTGCGCTACAAGTGTGAATGGTGTTAAGTTTCGGACGGCTGTGCGTGGTTGCCTGTCGTAGCATAGCAATTATTTTTAAAAATATATATTTTTTACATCAATATATTGGGGGGGACATTTTGAGCATATTTGAATATTGGGGGGGGGGGATGTGTCCCCCCCAATATATATTATAATTACGGCCTTGGAAAATAGTGTCCGATACAAGGTCCACGTTGTCCGATTGGCAAAATAGTCATAAAATATTGTCATATTGTGAATGATCGTTGCTCATTTATGTTTCTAATATTTCATTTCCTGACAATATTTGTGAAATTACTGCTCTGTTAAACGTGATGGCATTACAATTTATGATGTAATTTTCCCACAGCAAATGCGTAACAGATTGTAAAAATTGCAATTATCAAAAGACACTTATAGCGAGTTAACTGCAGTTGAATCGTTAACGCCATCTTTTTTTGTACGTAAAATGACAAAAAAACAAGACGATAGAGACGTAACGTACAGACACAAAGTTGAAGGAAACTTTATATGTATTGCGCGAAAACCGTTGTGATCGTGAAATTTAATAAGGCAACGTGATAAATCACATTGCGGAAATCATAGTAACGTGAAAGAGGTGTAAAAGTGTCACGGCAGCCATGCACATGGGCGGTAAGGGGTACCACCTTATGAGCGCAGGAGCGCCGGGAGGAGGCGGGGGAATGCCACGGCCCCTCATGGCACGGCCACGCGCTACCACGGGGACCTCCACGCCATTCAGGTATGTCATTTCCATCAGCTGCTCCTGGCAGATTTCATCGTTGTAGTCCTGGTGTAGACGGGTAGGAGAGAAGGCAAGAGCAGGGAAAACTTAAATTCATAGTCTCGGCCTGGTCAATAGTTACTACACAAAAAAACTTCAATATGCGGTCTAACCCAAAAATAAATCAGGAATTTCACTGTCATATGAGACGAAGCAGACAACACGATCACACCACGTTTGATAAAAAAAAAGTTTGAAGAAATGTAACGATTAAATGTGCACTGCTGCGCTGGACTTCATACCGGGTTGAAGAACTTCTTGACCTCTTCAAGAGCATGCCCCATGCGGCTGTAGGCTTCAGGGAGAGGTGCGTACACTTCAATGAGCACGTGCAGCTCTTCATTCAAGTGAACGTACTTGGCCTCACCGCTGTTTCGGAGCTCCTCTTCCTGTAGTCGCAACGAAGAACAAGAGAGGCAAACGTGGCAATTTCCCTCTGCACTATTCAATCGGAACCGTACAACAGCCCCACTCGTTAACTAAGAAATCACAGGCAAGATTAACAATACAATCAAACCTTTGCAATTTTGAATGTGCCTCAACTTTCATAACTTATGTATCAAGATCAAATACCAATTCAGAATCGTTCTCTCCCAAAATGCTCCTAGTAAATGCAAATAATTGCTTTAAGTTAAGGCAAAAAAAGTATCTTCCCTCCCTGTCAATATCAAGTCAGCAACTGGACCCACTACTTGGTAAATATGAACATAAATGCTTTTAAACTAAATATCATATCTCTTTTGAACCTAAGGTACCCTTTTATTCAAAACTTTATACAAAATTGTTGTTAAATGTGCTTCATAGTTCGTAGTTTTTACTTTAGCTGAATATTTCGACCCTGCACACTGCTGCTTGATCTTACGCAAAGTTGATGCATTTTATTTTCGTGACCCAGGTATGGGGTGAAAGGGAAATTTTTGTCTTAAAAAATCTCACTCCTGGATCCTATAACGACGATTATATGAACCACAAATAAATGGCAATGTAAAATTACATAAAATTTCACCCTTTCATGAACCAGAGTGCTCGGAGATGACCATGTTGAGATACGCACCTTGGCTCTATCCTTCATGCACCCCTTGCCCATGATGGCCATCCTGGTGCCCGTCTCAACCTGCAGTCGTTTCAACGTGTTCCCTTGTGGGCCAAGCAGTTTCCCCACGAAGTTGAACTGCAAGCAGAGGGAGAATCAAAATCTTTATTGAGACTGGAGAATCCGATGAGCTATGAAGCTCTGTTTCACACATGTCCAGTCGGGGCATGGGGTCAGCAAGTTACAACTTTTCCTTCCCACACATCCGATTAGCACAGTTGGATACGTTTGCTGTGAAAGAAGTTCAACGTACATTGTCCCCGAGGGAGTTAAATGGTAGCCATGAAAGCAATGTTTCTCTTCCTTAGGTGACAAATTCACATCATTGCTCTCTTGCTACAAGCATAATTATAAACACAGTACTTGGGATGGTATGATTTGCGTAATTGAAGCGCTTCTCGAATTTGAGTTCACTATTTGTTTCCTCAGTTTTGTGTACACTCGTCTCAAAAAAATTACAGGCAGGTCAGTGGTACAGCGAGTGGATTGAAATCAAAAGGTTGCAAGTAAAAAATCCTGGCTGGGGTTCACCCAATCCCATCATCCCCGTGGGCTCAAAAAAGACCAAACACCACTTTGTGGAGAAATCCAGTGGTTGTCCTCAAGACTGACCCCTGCCATAGAAATGCAGATTCCCCCACAGACTACGGGCAATGAACAGCACATGCGCACACGCCTTACTAATGCTCATTCAAGCAGGAATTCACAGAGTGTTGAACAAGTGCTACTTTAAACAATTAACACCAGTCTGCACTAATCCTGAAAAATATGCACGATGATTATTACCTTCGGGTGCTGCTTAGCTGGGATGAGGACCTTCTCCGCCAACTTGAAATTCTGTTCGCCAATTATGTTCCGATATTTCTTGTCTTCGTCTTTCTTGTCGTCGCCCCCGTTTTGCAGACGTGATATTTCTGCGATGAGAACAGAATTAAGGCTTACAAGTTAATTTGCACTCATTTGCATACATGCTTCTGAATGTATGCTATGGATTTAGGTTGGCACCTGTAGAAAGGTGACATACACTGTTAATTCATAAGCTGTGGTGGTGCTTGGTTAACTTAAAAAAAATAAAACACAAGGGTTTATTTTTGACTGGCTTCACACTGCATTTGCGTTGTCATTTAAACTAAACATAACGGATGTCCCAAAAACAATGCTCTGGTTCAAGAACTCCTTCGCTAAGAAATAAAAAAAAACTTCCTGTACAGGTGTGACAATTGTTGCCAAAATGCCAAGTGTGAAAATTCTTTAAACAATTTATAATAGCATCATTAGACTAGCAAGAACACATCTACTCAAAGCACTTATTTGATACTTATTGAATTGATATATTTCCATATAAAAGTTAGTGATATACAACAATCACGTGTACAAGACAACATGAGTTTATAAGATCCATTGTTACTAAACGTTCATGACAGGACTAAAAAAAATGAAATTGCGATAAGCACGCACGCATCAAGGGCGACCGCTTTCTCAACTACGATCAAGGCGCTTTCCACTGTTGTTCGCAATTTTACATTTATCTAAGGGATAATTATCAAACCGCAAAACAGGATTTCTCCATATAACTCTGGCTATCGCCTGATGATGCTGGTTGTAATTACCGGCAAAACGTCACAGAACTCTAATTGCAGATTTTGTGGATATACTCTTCAACACAAAAGTGGTGTGCTGAAATGGAAACGAATTGGCACGTTGTGTTTACGTGACAAACCTTATTAAATGGCCATGTCGTGTGGGTGGGTTTAACGACACATTTATATTTACACAATCTAACCCAAAAACCTCTATGGACATTACTAGCAATTTCGTACCTGCCAACCAATACGGTTTACCCATAATCTTGTACAGGGAAATTGACTTTTCAGGTCCGATTCAATATGGGCAATTTGTCTATTTATGTCTTCCCTTGTGATGGGACTTTGTAAGATGAACGTTGAGATTTATAAGGACACGGGGTGACCAATACGGTCTGAATTGGTTGGTAAGAAGGTAGGCTCTGATAAGCGGTTTATAGGTATGTATCAGTCACCATCCACGCCTAAATGTGATTAAATGTATAAAAAAAAACTGCAGCCTGCCACCACATGCTTTGTTGAAACGTCTGCAAGCTCGGTTCTATGTACATCATAATCAGTGTTAAGTATATATATAAGCCTTACTATTTGCTTCGTATAGACGTTGGCAAAAACAGTGAAACATTGTTCTCTAAGTGTTAAATGCCACAACTTAGTGAGTGCCATGCACTGAGAAAAATTAACTTTTAACCGTACTAGGACACAAACCGGCGTGGTGCATGTTGTGACTTAAACCAGATGTAAAAAAATATCAAGCGCAGATCATTATTGTTGTTTTCATTCAGTTCCTACTTTATTACAGACCAATTCAGATCTAATTGGTCACCCCGTGCCCTTATACATTTCAACGTACATCCTACAAAGTCCAATCAAGGGAGAAACACAAAGTAAAAAACATGCTTTTGCCCGTATTAAAACGGTTGTACCCAGCGTATGGACCTGAAAACTCAATTTCCGTGCACAAGAATACGGAGTAAACAGTATGGAGTTGACAGCTATGCAACACGATCATTTTACAGTATTGTTGCCGAGGATTGTAAGTGTAATTACTATGGACCAAGAATGTGTTTGTTTCTCGCGCGTGACGTCACTCCACATGCCGTACCCCCCCGTCATTAATATTCATGAGCGGGTGGATTTTTACACTCGCCCAGAAGACGGTCGAGCGATTTTTTTCGAAAATTCGCTCTAAGTTTGACGTTTCTTTACTGAAAGTGAATCTAATAAATAATTATACGCAGCAACAAAATGGATTTGGTGTTTTTGTTAATTTCTTTAGCACTTGAGACAAAATGTAAGTCTAATTTACGCTTCTACATTATGGTAAACTACATTTCTCGGTAATTTTCCAAATATTCTATCAAATTCCAATTTATTTCAACCCCAGCGACCGAACGCAGAGGAGAATAAAGTATTAGAGCAGTGAATTTGAACAAATAGAAGGTCAGTTACATAGTGCTAGTGACATGAAGTGAGGTGTTCTTTGACATAGTTTTGTGCCAGATTCAGTCATTAATACATTGCTACAGTGAAATACAGTTAAGTGTTTGATGGCATACTTTAGTGCAAAATTCACTGCCATTAAATTGACACTAGATTTTAATTATACTCTGCTAAATTTTTTCGTAAATATTACAGCTTCTGCCCTAGGACGGGCCAATAATCTAGTACGTATACTATCACTTTAATAAATTATTTCATTGGTACACATGCCAAGTAAAAAAACGACTTAATAAAATGCAATTCTGTATTTAGAAGGAAAAAAGGCAACGTGTTGTACTGTACTGCTTTTTTTCTATAACACCGAGGCCCCAGATTGCAGGGTGGTCTAATTGTCTTGCGACCCCCTCCTTCCCAACAACGAATTGACCCGAACATGTTTTCCCCTTTGAAAATGTATTTACGTTTTAAATAACTATTTTTAAAATATTAAGTTTAAATAAAGATTCTGCTTCATCCGGGACCACTCTGCATATATATATGCAGCGCTTTGCCAAGTCTATTCTTGCGTATGGCAAAATGTTCAGGCGCTAAATGCCAATATCTGCTTGGCACGACTGGGCTTCAGGATAAGAAGAGTTCGTGAAGTTTTCACGGTACTTCTCATCCTCCTCCTGGGTAAGAAGAGCGCAGACTTTGGCCAAAGACATCTGGCAAAAACGCCAGCCAGAGAAATATTGTTGTTCATCAACCCCGAACGACAGATGCTAATAAAGAACAAATAAATATAAACACGTGGGGGGGGGTGTCTGGAAAGCGAATAACGGCTGAACAAAAAAAACAAATTAGGTGAAGATACAGAACGGAGCCATTCTTATTCGATCTCTAAATTTAATGTTTAACGGCGTGAAAATGAATAAACCCATCATCATCCACTTACAATGGACGGGGCCTATGTCACCACCATTGATGCTCGCAACACGCCCGGCGGACCCACAACCGCTCCCCCCCCCAATAAGCAGCCACGGACCCTAAGCGCCACCAAACAAGCACCCAACATTCCCTTACAAACCCCCACAAACAACAACAAACTAATATATGGTTCGTTAACACGTTTCGCTACAAATCCGTTGCGTTTTTTTCCCGCCACGCGAGGCCTAGCGAGGCCTAGCGGAGCCTGCTCGCACCTGCGCCCAGCAGCCGCATGGCTTGCACGAAGGACGGGTCGAGGCTGTCCTTCTCCGCCACCAGCTCGGGGATGTAGACGGAGCCGGACGACATTGCGCTTGCAAACAAAAAAATATAAGCGGCAGACTGGAGACGCGGAACGAGAGAAACGTCGACGTTTAAAGACTTGTTTTGAGTCCACGCTATGAAAAAAAACCACTCCGCGTTCAAGAGGCTCAGCACCGACCGCAGCACCGCCAAACGCGCTGCCCCCCACCCACGCTACGCTTTTAAAACGTGTATCACTCCGCGCCGAGGTAAAATAGCCCGCGCGGCGTTGCAGTCGAACCCGGCTCGCGACTTGCTTCCAAATGAAAAAGGAGAGGGGTAGGGGTTGGGGTTCGACGATTAATTGTTTTCGCGGCGAGTACAGCACGATCAAACTAAAAAAATATATAACGTTAAGTAGCGCATCGATTGTTACGACGGCGGACTAATTTCTTCGTGAATGGATTTGGAGCCTATTCCGGATCCGGTTTCGAGGTGGGGGGGGGGCTCATGCCAGAACGGAGGTTTAACCTCCACACGCAGAGGGCCTGACATTTGGCATGGCGAAACATTAAAAAAATGTTACAAAAACATTTTCAAGCAATATGCTTGCTTCCCGTATATGCCCCTCCACATAAAAAAAAAATATATAAATACACGGTTTAAAAAAAATAAGTACATCCCATTAGCCACACAGGCTTCTATGAGTGCAGAATTTCAGCAGCATTTGTTCAGCGCAAGCAAAACTCTGGACTGGTTTCGATATTCAGCGTCTCATCAGCAGATGTGAACTGCCATATGTCTATAGCCAAGGGATCTCTCTGTTAGATATGGCTATACAACATTGATTCAAGCAAGGCTGACTGCTGATGAGACACTGAATTTTGAAACCGGCCCACATTTTTTCTTGTCTTGAACCAATTATTGTGTTCGTCCGTCGTGCATCCAAAAATGGGAGGGGTGGGGCTGGGTGGAGAGGGGAGGGTGGGGAAGGGGCTGGGTGGGGAGGGGCTAGGGGGGTAGGGTGTGGCTGGGTGGGGGGTAGGAGGGGTGGGGCTGGGTGAGGAGGGGCTGGTCACCCCGTGGTGCCCTTATAAAACTCAACGTTTAACCTACTCACGCCGGCTTGTGCCCGCCCTCACAGTCGGGCATATTTGCGGAATACACCACGCCGCCGTTGACCCTGGCCATTGACCGAGCAACCCAACGTTCCTACCAGCTCCATCCGCATAAATGTGTTTTATGTGGAAGGACAGATACTAGGAGACGTGTTGTCTGGTTATTTGCAGTGTTAGTATTCAGTAATTTCCAAATTAACGGTTAACTTTGGTTGCCAAGTCTGGCTCAATTAATTTACTTTCTTAAAATATCCTTCATCAAAATCTCTCGGATTGCTTTCAGTAGTCACCGGGAGATCGATGCCAATTCTGGTACAGACTCCCGACCAATCTGGGAGGGTTGACAACCCTTACAGTTAACACAGGGACTTAACATTAGAAATCTACTCTTTGAGGGAACTGTTGATTTGGCTTTTATTTCAAACTGTCATTCCAGGATTTTAATTCTTAGTGGTACTACAGAGTGCGAATGCCCTCGAATTAACACGGGAGTCTCATCGAGTCTCAAGACACATTTATTTTTACTGCTACATTGAGATGTTTGTTTGCTTTTAAAACAACTTCTTGGTTCTTTCAAGAAGATGAATCCATGCAGTCACGAAAGCTTTAAATCGAAACTTTTAAAATGTTTTACATGCGGGAGGCCACTGGGCTCGCCAAGGAAACCTCCATCCACACGAGGTGGTAATCACTCAGGAGCTTCACACGGATACATTCAGCAGTCCATTACTGCAGTGTCATCTCCTGGCCATACGCAGCCCAATTTTATATCACCTGCTGCCTCCAAGCACTCTCGCCTAAAAGCAGTTTCTTTAAAAGCAGGTACTTTAACACTGCTTTTTAGTGTTTAGTGTTTGTTGTCCTTCCCCCGCACATCCGATAAGCGTGTTTGGCTACGTACGGTGCAAAAGAAGTTCAACATATATTCTATCCAGGTTCGATGCAGTATCTGAACTAGTTAACCGCAAATATACTGAGAGGGAACCGTTTTTTGCGATTTAAGTGAAAAGAATCCGAGTGGTTTCCACCTCAGACGAACTTAGGGTGGTGCTCATCACAAGTTAACTTCCATTATAGAGGTTTTATAGGTTTGATAACGTAAATATAAATGTGTCGTTAAAGCCGCCACCACCCGACACAGCCAATTCGTAAGGTTTGTCACGTAAACAGAACGTGCCAATTCGTTACCAGTTCAGCACACCGAGTGTGTGTTGAAGAGTAAATCCACAACATCTGCAATTAGAGTTCCGTGACGTTTTGCCGGTAATTACAACTAGCTTCATCAGGCGACAGCCAGATTTGTGGAGAAATCCTCCTGTTATATATTTAGGCGATCTAACCGAAAAAAAACATGTATTATGGATGAAATTGGTCATGAAAGCCTACGTGTTAAGCTGACAAGTTAACTTCCTTGAGCCAGTTGTGGAAGTTCCATGATCCTATGCCAGACGCCAGTTTATCGACAGATCACTGGTGACCTAGTGTTGCTGACTTTATCGACCATGGAGAGATAAAAAGCTACGTTGACCTGCAACGAGGATTTGAACTTGCAATCTCTTTATTTCAAGATGCGCACTACATACATGAACTTTGTTCACACCGTGCGTAGCCAACCGTGCGAATGGATGAAGGCCTCCCCACGGTGTGTCATGAGAGTTGTTTGACCATACTTCACCATGCTGGTCAATGTGTGTTGGTGAAGGGAGATGGGCCCAGAACCATGTTCAGACATTCACCACCGATGGATAACTCGTGATATGGATTCAAACTTAGATCACTAGGTTTATGGTGCAGAGCACTAACCCACAATGTACAGTGCCTTATTGGGCAAGAAAAACAGAATTGTACTATAGAAAATGTCTTTCAATTTCCATAAAATATGAAATTACACCAAAAAATGTACAGACTTTTATTGGTCACCCAGATCATGGAGAGAAATGCAGGAAATGTAACCATGAAATTGACAAATCATATTTGAATATGGTAACCTTTTTAATGTCACAAGACTCCCAAATTGAAACACAAAAAAACCTCCACACAGTTAAACGCTCAGAATTACGGGGGACTGTGACCCCTTCACGATGGTCACGTACTAATTAGCGGGCACAATAATGGGTATTAGACCTCAAGGATTTCCTTGGCCAAAACAGCACTAAGGCTGTGTCGCGGTGAGCAAGGAATTGGGTTCTATGTAAAAGAAAACCCAAATACACACGTTCTCATAAACGAAATGAAGTATGACTGAGTTTTAGATTTCACATGAGCATTGGGGGTCATCGATTATCAATTGATTCGTTAACATTATTCTGAAAGTAATTTCTAGAGCATATGTACATCTCTGTAAATTAACTTTGAATGCCACCTGCGTGTGGCCAATTTGGAAATTAAGGAAATGAATCGGCAAGCCTGAATTGGTCCATGTTTAAATCTCCGTCTCTTTGTTACAAGAGCCCTTGTTGTCTTCAAGAGCCCTGCCATGTAAGTTCCTTCAGAAGTTCACACATTTCACGTAATACGGTAATGCATTCAACTCAGGCAGACAATTTTAATAAAATGCAACTTAGAGCCGATTCACCCCGATCAAGTTGAAAACAATTCTCCGCAGCATAACAATACAGTCCCGTGCGTTCAAAACTTTAATCAAATAGTCCATGCAGATTAATTTACCTAAGTGCATTCATTGCTAGTGCCACTTACGATGCCAAATTGCAGAGCATATTCGTGAGACTTTAGCAATTCCTAAAGTATACTGAGCGTGTGAGGATTACTGATTAAAAGCATAATTTGGAGCAGTGGTTGCTAAGCTTTTTAGTGCCTACGGACCACTGTAAACCTTCAGCATGTTTTTTTTTTGTCGAATCGCCATAGCATCAATTACATATCACCATGAAATGCAGTCGTTTTGTGACGAAATTTTGAGTATATCTGCAGCAGTTCCGAGGAACACTTCATCACAGCCTCGTGGACTGGCCCGGTGAGGCCATAGGTTGCCAACCGCGGATTCAAAAAGCATCGCCGATTGAGGCCATCGTCACTTTGTGATTTACAGTAGCACCAGAATCATCAACAATGCGAGGAATACAATAATTAACAAAATAACATTTCCTCAGACACACTTTTTTTTCTAAGCCTTTCTCAATGTTTTCGAAGCACCAATGAATGTTGATGTTAATCTAGTGCAATGTTAAACACCGGGTTATCAATAAAGTACTGTAATTGTTTAACGTTAAAAAGCAGGTTGCCGGAGCCAATACTCTGATCCCATAATGGATTTTGGGTTAAGCCACAAGGCCTCAGCCAATCACACGGATCAATGTCATGTTGAGGTTTTTGATATTTTAGTTTGTGACACACCCCACCCCCACACTATCATTCCCACTTAAGCTTTTTTATTTTAATTGACAGACCTCCAAGAAAAAAGCCGTTATTTACGGTTATAAACTGCGTATTTGATACTTAATTGATTTGCTGTATGTGTATTTATATATTTTTTTACATTTCCATTATTTACATGTGTTTATATGCACGTGTAGACGGTGTGTATAAATACTAAATGTTTCATGAAACACATGCGCCACGATCGAGTTAAGTGGGTACTAACTGGCTCCTCCGTCACCAATTGGGATTGTACATTTTAACTTGTATCAAAAAAAAAACTCAACGGCAGATGAGCAGTGAAGAGGGCAACTAAAAAACTAGCAGTGGATGAAGCTTGCTGGAACCTTTACAAATGTTGCAGTCAAATTGTAATTCTGAAGGAATGCCTTTCAAGGGTTTGTTTGACAATAGTACATCTCCCAGTGCACGGGACAATCATTCAAAGTACAAATGAAGCTTCAATCTTGGTGATTAAAACTAGGAAGATCTTCCAGTAGGGGGAAAAAATCTAAACTAATTATTGAGCCATATTCAAAAGTGGTTTGAAAACCTCCTAATATAATCCGTTAATGAATTGCTGATCCGGAGATGGTGTCTTTCAGTTTACCAAATAAGTACTCTGGGTTGTATATTTTTACTGGTGAGCATTTTCAGACAGTCGTCGCAGTGTTTGATTATATTATCGTTGATGCGACTCTATGCCACTCTGACCTATGAAGCGGCATTTGCCCATCAATTCACTATAGGTCCTCAATGCAAAAGAACAAAGCTAATATAAAAACTAAATCTAATAGGAAATGTCTAGCATCACGTATATGAGATAATACATAAATAACTAACACATTGCCAATTAGGAGGTAACGGAACTTAAATTGATAAACACCCACATGCCTGTTCATTTAAAACATAGGCGATAAAAACAACATGAAAAACACATAACATTTGAACAAGCGTGAAAATACATTTGTGTTGTTTTGTTTTTTGCATTTGAAAAAAAATATTTGTACCTTTTGGCTTTATTGTCATTGTATTACGTCGATGTTTTATCATTAAAGACACTAAAATATCGTGAATTTGGTTCCTGAGCATAACGTGGGTCGTGATAAAAAAAAATGTAAGAGAGAATTTGTAAGTACTGTACTCCTTTGCATCCCACAATATTAACGTGGAGAAAAAAAAATAACAACCCACAACCCTCAATTAAAAACCATTGTGTTGGAGCCACAGTATAAAATATCACAGGCTCAACTGTAACTGTTGGATCAATAAAGACGGCAAACCCTTTAAAGCAGTGATTAAAAAAAAACTGTCTCAGACAGTGGATGATAAAAGTAACATTTTCAAAGTCGAAATTTCAACACCGCATTGGACACTAACTTCAGTGGAAACGGACAAAAAACACAAAGCTTTGTAGATGCCCTGTGTGCAAAAAAACCCGTCTGATATCCAAATCAGCCTCAGGGAGGTGTTATTTAATAACCGTAACGTGACCCTTCACAGGCTCACAGTTTCACAGGAATGCCAGCGGTGCCATAAGCGCACGTAGCGGATGGACGGTGGACACGCGAGTGGGTGGATTTCATATTTAAAAAAGTGTCAGGTTTTCTTTGGTGTGTTTGTGTGTTAATCCCAGGTGTACCTCGATTGTACTGCCGGCATTTTGTCACGAGATGAAACATCCGTTGGGAACTCTCACAGAGCAGTGCGAGGCCATCGTGTTGACGAGCGGCCAACGGAAGCGGATATTACAGAGCTACCTCCGAGATCCCTTCAAGCGACCTCTGGTGAACACAGTAGGGGGCAGCACTTTCCCACATGAGTCTTAAGACTCGGATGAGGCTTATTTGGATAAACAAGTGGAATGACTATTGTTGTATATTTGACTGTGAAAATGTGACGTTCCCATCCTCCCATTTGAGAGCGTGTGGCGTTAACAAGGTCTTGTTTCTGGCAATACATCTCCTTATCGAAGATAACTAAGAGCACCTCTCCGAAACTGCACAAGAAAAGAGGAACAATTTGGGTCTTTCATTTTGCGACGTAACAACAGAACTACACTTGCAATGTTTAAAAAAAACATGTTTTTATATCCCTCCTCATTAACCCCATCATCATCATCGGTCTTAATTTTAAATTCATGTATTTTTGTATTTATTATACAGACGCCCTCTCAGTAGTTGGGGCCCTTGCTAAAGGGGTTCCGGCCCCCTCCTGCAAAATAGCACAAGGAGGGATCGCAGATCCCCGGGGGTCCCGGCAGGCCCGTCAGCCCCGGTTTCCCAGGATCGCCGTGTTTCCCAGGGGGTCCTGGTTTTCCCGGACGGCCGTCCTTCCCCTCCCCTGGATGCCCTGGGGGGCCTGCGTGAGAAGGCAAGGGGGAGGAACGGGGTAACAGAGGAAGTGTTCGGTTAACAAGCCGAGATATTGAGCCTGGTAAGCACGCACGACTGCACAGGTTTTACGCAGTTGAACCAAGCGTTGCTCGTATGTAGGAATGTTGACCTTCTTTCACACCGCACGCAGCCAACAGTGATCATTAATTGGAGGTGTGGAACCAGAACTTGAGGAACTAAAGAAGTTTCCAGAACGTGGAGCTCTGAAGAAATCTCATGAGGTATGTTTCAAGAACTCACTTTAATTTTCATCGCATGGACTTACCTGGGAGGCCAGGTGGCCCATCTACACCAGAGTATCCCACCCCTCTGCCACCCTTCTCGCCCTTGTTGCCTGTTTCGCCTGCGTGTGCGTAGGGGCAGACACAGCATCACGAGTCACACATAGATGCACGTATGTAGGTATATATGTTGAACTTCTTTCAAACCGTACATAGCCAACCGTGCTAATCGGAGGTGTGGTGGAAGGACAACAAACTTAACACAAGAAACAGTTTTCAAGAAATTGGTTCTCAATCGTGATAATTTTAAAGTGCGTGGCTCCAGTGGCTTCTGAGTATCGGAAGGAAGAGCGTTCCAGACTGTCGCAGAAGACCATCTGAAAGCGCGCGATGTGGCCACAATCTTTGTTCGATGGCCAGTCAAAAGCCGCTGACCGGAACAAGTGTGATGGTTTATATTCATTGACGTTGCTTGTGCACCACTGCCACCGGCGGCAGCACCACTCAATAATTCGGCTATTGGCGAGGTTATCGGGTGACGTGTGCGCACACGTATAACATGCAGAGCCTTTTGTCAATCCACTGCTGGATGAAGGCCTCCCCCACTAACATGACTGCGATGTAGCGCTACCGCTCAGTGCGTACAACAACAACCGCCGCTCCCCACTAAGTGGCGGTGACGTCACCACGGCACTTGTGCCAGGCGGGGTGCACTTTGAGGCCGCCGTGACATGTTGAAGACCCGCTGGCAGGAGGTCACGGGACAGACACGAGGTGCCATGGGTCGCCTGACTGAGACGACCGGCGGATGCACATGCCGCGTGTACGACACGGACACACACAAACGACACACACACAAACGACGCACGTCGCCGCGCACCTTTCAGGCCCTCCGTGCCGGGCTGGCCAGGAATGCCGGGCAGGCCCATGCGGCCCGCCTGTCCCGGGAACCCTTGGAAGCCCCTCTCTCCGGGCGAGCCCGGCGATCCGGGGGTGCCGGGGACGCCGTCCCGCGACACGCACGGCTCGCACGCCGGCCGGGAGCTGTGCACCATCGCCGGGAGCTGGGCTGGATAAGGGGGGGGGACGGGGTACGAACGGTCAGAGGTCCGCCCGGTTTGTTCAGCGCAGCACAATCGACGACCGATTCCCTCCATGAAATTGAAAATAAAATGATCAGCCAAATGTGACTGCGGGGCGCGCCGCAACAAACGGTGGAACGTGTTGTGTGAGTCGAAGGGTCTCTGTGTGAGTCTAAGGGTCTCTGTGCGAGTCTGTGGGTCCCTAAGTGAACTAACGTCTCTGAGGGCATGGGTGGAATTCACACATGTCTGAGTTGTAACTCCAGCAGCTGGAGTTGCAACACAGACATCGAACTACGTACGGGTGCTTCTCAATTCAAGTCCATGAGAAGTAAAAAAAAGCTTCGTGGCTGACGGCACGCGCAGCGTCAAAAGTTTGGTGAAATGTGAAGAACAAATTGGATTTGTAAATGTTTTAAGTGTTTTTTTGGTGGGGGTGGGGAGGGAGGTGAATTTTACCGTCGCACACATTTGTACATAGAGACACTCGCATGAATGCACGGACGTGTACACTGAATTTACAGTGTTTTGTTCACCTTAAGTTAATGTTTGGCGTGAACAGATCGTCATGTAGCAGTGTATTGACAAAGGGCGGAATATAATGTTTTTTTTATTTTAATTATTTCTTTGTTAATTTTTTTTCAGTACAAATGCAAACAAACGAAGCCACTCGTCGTGTACGCTCTAGCGGAGGTTTCCGCGCTCGATCGACACGACGTCCGACATTTACGCCCGTGAAAGAGCCCCCAGCACGTGGAACGAAACGTCGGACGCCACGACAATCGACGCGCGGCGGCAGCCTGGAAACCGCATCGTTCGTGCGACTTCAGCGCTTCACGTTCAAATCCGTTCAGCTTTAACAGGGTGAGAGGCCAGGATAGAGTCTCGTTTGCGAGGGTGATCCGGGCGGCCGGAGGTTTGCTCAGACCCACGCGAAGCGCAGCAAGCCGCCGCGGGGAACTTACTTCTCAGCATGTCGTAGCACACCTTGCGGATGTGCTCATCCGACACCGGGGTGCCCTGCGATGAAGAGCGAGCGCACAAGCAACCGGTGAGCGACCCACGCGAAGTTCCAAAAACGAGCACGTGTAGGTGCCGCGCGTGAACATTGTTTTATATACGTACATTTATATAGATAAGCCCAGTGCACGTGGGATAATAGAAGAGTGTGCGTATGAAAAGGTCACTTCGGAAGTAGTTCTGCGTTACCACCTTTTCAGCGGGCCGCACGAGACGCTACAAATAAGACGTTGGCCTCGACGAGACGATGACAACGGCCACAGCACGGTTAGAACGGAGCCGAGAAGAAGGTCGGACAATGAGAAAACAACAACAACGACGACGACAACGAGCGATGGCGAGCGATCCGTACCGGTTTTCCCTGGGCCCCTGGAAGCCCTTGCACCCCCCTCTCCCCGTCGAGGCCCCGCGGGCCCTTCGGCCCCGTGGGCCCCTGTGGCCCCATCTCGCCCCTGCGCCCGTCCAAGCCGCGCTCCCCGGGCACGCCGTGACTCCCTCGCTGGTCGCACCGCGTGCAGTAAAAGCAACGACAACAACAACAACAACAACAAAACAACAACAAGAGCAGAAAGCAAAGTGGCGTCAGCGTGAGCAGCAGCTGTAGGCAGTGACAATGCATGGATTCGCCTGGTATACAGAAGGTTGTGGGTTCAACCCCGACCCTGATGCCTGCTGTATCTATCGAGTTTGCGCGTCTCTCTCTCTCCCCAATGGTCGCCTGAAAATTCCCCTCCCCTGGTCCTCCGCTTTTTTTCCCTCCACCATCCGCAGTGCCCCGGGGTCGGCTTCCTTTGTGCTTTCTCCTTCTTGGCGGCGATCCACTTTGGCGTCAAGACGTCATCAGGGTCTCGACGTGGGCATCCCTCCGTGGCCCGGTGGACTACGGCGGCGCCCACCCACTTAGGCGGGTCGGCAGGCTGCTGCTGCTGCTTCTCCCGGTGTTCGAAGGGCCGAAGTAGTCGACGCTCACTCGGCGAGGACTCGAGGGTGTCATTGAACCGCCGCTTCCCTTTTGCCCTGCCCCTAGTCCACTTGCTGCCCACTTGAGAGCCGGGAGAAGAGGATCTTTGCGGGGAAGTCGGTTCTCGGGCGTGCGGGCGCAGTGGCCGGCTCCGTCGAAGTTTTTTTTTCTCCTTTAGAAAAACTTTCGTGACTGCAGGAATTCATATTCTTGGTTCTTTCGGTAAAGTCACGTAAAAAAAAACCACGACGTTTCGATCGCAACACAAGCGGTCTATTTTGATTTTCTGTCTACGTGACTTTACCGAAAGAACCAAGAATATGAGTGCCTTTTCTCCGTAGCAGCGCATGGGAATCAGTCGCACTGGCACGAGGTGAGGGTGTGGTGCGCACTGCGTCGTGCGGTCGCAGCGTGCAGTGGGGTTATAGACCCACTGGGGACGGAGCCGTTGTACGTTCGTTGAGCTTCTTTCGCACCGTACGTAGCCGAAAGCGCTAATCGGAGGTGCGGGGGAAGGACAACAAACTAAAACACGAAGAGCATACAGACAATTCTAGATTTGAAGCTTTCGTGACTGCAAGGAATCATATTCTTAGTTTTTTTTCGGTAAAGTCACGTAGGTAAAACATCAAAATTAATGAAATTTTTTTTTTTAAATTTTGATGTTTTACCTACGTGACTTTACCGAAAAAACCTAAGAATAGCAGACAGACAAGCTAGCAACTCCACCCCTGGTTAATCGCGACACTTTAGAGATGGGTGTTTGCTAATAAATGAATGTATTTTCTACGTTTCACTGAATGTCCCCCGACACTAGTTCAATACAAGCAGACATCAGACTCAACCACCACCGACATCATCATCATCATCCCTACCTCTCCTTTGATTCCATTTTTCCCGGGGTCCCCCTGCAGGTTCAGAAAGGGGATCGGCCACACACAGAACATAAGCACATTACACACAATCGTTCTCTCTCTCACACACACGCATTCAGATATTATTTTAGCACGTAAGTAGGCTTTCGCGACCAATATCCATAATGGAGGTTCTTTTGGATTCGATTTACGTAAACATAAATGCGTCGTTAAACCTGCCACCACGCGACCCAGCAAAATATTAAGGGTTTATCACGTAAACAAATCGTGTCAATCAGTTACTAGTTCAGCACGCCGCTTGTGTGTTGGAGAGCAAACCCACAACATTTACAATTCGAGTGTCGTGATGTTTCGCTGATAATCACAACCAGCATCATCAGGCGACAGCCAGAATTCTGGAGCGATACAACCCAAAACACCTCTATAATGGTTTCAGATCGCAGCCGAATGCACTAACTTGCATTAAATGTCGATATGATGAGCATAAATTGTAAGTAATTGATTCTTCCACGTTACTCAATACACAAACCGTGAACAAAAAAAACCAATAAAATCAACGAATCTGTTGTTAAATCGGCAGTGTCATGAATGGCCTGGTCACAACCGGTACGTTTACAGCGACACACACACACACTCACACGTCATGGACAGAGATCTCCCGTGTCGCCTTAACAGACTGTTTGAGCAAGTGCTCTTCGCGAGCGCCGATGAAAGCCGGGCACGGCGCACGAGGGGGGATGGGTGGCCAGCACCAACGCACGTCACGGACACAAGACGAAGACACACGCGACACACCTTGGGTCCCTGAATCCCCTGCGGACCCTCGATCCCGGGATCTCCCTGCAAAGGCACAAAAAACGCCGCAGAGGCCGCGTGTTTGTCGCGAGGAATCGTCCGAACGAGGGAATGAAGTCCAGGTCTGGAATTCCCTCCGCCCCCCCCCCGTCCCCCAGCCATGCGTCCTTCACAACTCCGGGCTCCTGTTCAACTCCCGTCTCGCACGATAAGCCACTTCTTTGAGCTACCATTTGTGATAGACAGGTTGCAGTTCCGTTAAAACAACTGCAATCCATAACACGTGCCGGCTGAGAGGGAGTTTCACGTGGCAGCTGAGAGGGTGCTATGGTGACGAGATGCTAACTACCTCGCCTGGTATACAGGAGGTCATGGGTTCGATCCCGACCCTGTCGCCTGCTGCTGTATATTTGGATTTTGCGTGTCTCGCTCCCCCCGTGGTCACGTGGCTTTTTCTCCGGGTCCTACGGTTTTTCCCTCCACATTTAGAATCAACGTCACACATCTAGGGTATTTGGCTGCCATACATTTACACGTGATAAGCCGCTTCGTTGAGCTGTAGTCTGAAAAAGAACCGCATAGTTCAGTGGGCCTTACCTTGTAAAATAGAAAATAGTTGAATAGTTTAATGGTTTTAAAAGTTTAGTAGTTTCTGCGTGCGCCCCACTGTTCCATGTCATCGTCCGCAAAAAGTGGCCGCGATCAAACGTGGCGCAATTGAAACGCTCGACCGTAAAAAAAGAAGTATTGCGGGCGTCTTGGGTCATCGCGAGCACTGACCTGTGCACCCGTACGGCCGTTCTGTCCATTGTCTCCCTGTCGACAAAAAAACCAAAAACCCAACAACAGCAAAGCGGTTAACGATTATTAATGATGAACATTTTAGTTAAAAAAACGATCATTAATGATGAACATTTTAGTTAAAAACACGATTTTTAATGACGAACATTTAGTTAAAAACACGAATAGGACAACGATGGGTGGCACCTGGACCGTTTTTTTTGGTTTTGAATTGTCACGCGAGGCAGCGAGTCTGTGCGGACAATTTCAGCTCGTTCGGCTTCGTAGATCAGAAGATATTAAGCGTCAAAGATTCCAAAGAACACAATAAACAGACAACATTAATTATAATACTAATAACGAAAATGTCTCAACCTTCTTTGAAATGTTACCAATCCCTGGCCTAGGCACTAGAGGGAACCATTGCATCGCATTGGTGGATAAGGGGCCATCCATTGAGTAGGTTACGCAAAAAATCTGTCAAAACGTGACCCCCCTACCCCTCCCTGTACGCACGCGGACTTTGTACACCCCCCTCCCCCCACCTGCGTACGCACGCTTGACGCACCCCCCCCCCCCGCGAATCCTATAGAACGGCCGATATTTAATCCACGCAGAAACGATCGAGGATTAATAACATTAACGTGTTTAGGCAAACGGAAATTCCACCGCCGGCTGCATTAAAGACTTAAGTTTGCGTTCCTTGGCCACTTATGTTGCCGAGCTTGCGTGATAGCTGCAGTCAGGGGCACGGTGGCACACAAGTGACACCTCTCCCACAATCCAACTTCTTCCGGTGGTACTTGTTGTCTGACAGCTGAAGAAGCTGAACTGTGGCGCATTTGAAGGCCAACGTAGACCAATTATTATCGAGGCTTCACCCCCCCCCCCGTTTCCTACGCGTAGGTACATTGTCAGTAGACCACCCATACGCAAGCGTACGCATTTGGGTTAACCCCCCCCCCCTCCATGAGTACGCACTAAATGGATGGCCCCTAAATGCACCAGGCAAAGATCCACGTCCGTGAAAGTTGCGGGGGAAACCACAGGGAAAGCCGCAGAAGGGTTCATATACATTGAGCACAAATTTAAAAAAATCCATTGTTCATCTTCCAGATCCTTTGAAAGGAACCACTCTAAAACATGAGCTAATAAAAAATGGGAAAATACAAAAAAAAGACGAAGATTTTTGCGAACGATAAAAACAGCCAGTAATGTGACTGTGAAGTGAATAGAAAAATATACGTGCGGTCCTTTGATTGACCATACTTCTCCACGCTGGTCAGTACTGTATAGTGAAGTGGGGGTGGGGAGATGGTAGGGTGGTGTAGCGGTTAGCACCAGTGACGATTATCTAAACCAGTCCTGGGCCTCCCCTAGGTCGACTCACCCTGAAATGAGTAGTTGGTGTGGTGTGTAAACATTGCCAATTGGGAGACAAAGGCGGCCGGGCGTGGTGCTGGCCACCCACCCTCTTCTGTGCTATGCTCGCCTTCATAGGTGCTCGCTAACAGCACTTGCCCCAACAGTCTGTTAAGCCTATACGGGGGATCTTTGTCTTGGGGGGCGAGACCACATCAGATATCACTTGCTCTCGGAAGGCCGTGCGGCTGATGGAATGAGTAAAACATACTTTCATGTTTTTACGTGGAGGGACAGATCTGTGAAAGTGTATTGTCTCCTTATTTATTTTGTTACTAATATTGTATCATGCTTTCCCACCTGATGACCGACGCTTGTGTTGTGCCCGAAACGTCGTGATTTATTTTATTTTATACCTACGTGACTTTACCGAAAGAACCAAAGAGTATGGATTCCTGCAGTCCCTAAAGCTTCAAATCAAGATTCTATT
Source organism: Lampetra planeri (assembly GCF_965212315.1). NCBI lineage: Eukaryota > Metazoa > Chordata > Hyperoartia > Petromyzontiformes > Petromyzontidae > Lampetra > Lampetra planeri. Next base: position 10,030,686 of record NC_136128.1, on the reverse strand, counting down.
ATTATTTTGTGTTATGTATTATACAATTTTGCATAGAACCGTAACCCATGCCGAACAGGGAGGGTTCTTGCCTTTAAACATCTATTTTTAGCGAGCATCACTCTCCTGACGAGACACTGCACGTGAAAACCGGTCCAGAGTTTTGCTTGTGTTGAACCTATTCTGCTGAAATGATACAGTCCCAGAAGGCCACGCGGCTGATGCGATGTGTAAAAAAAATATATAATAATAATTTGACGTGGAGGTATTCATTCAGCTAGCCGGCTTCACGGCGCAATGTGCAAACCACTACGCCACCAATCCACGTTCGTTTTAAGGTTGAGGCCACGTGGCAGTAGTTTTTTTTACGCCAAAATTCTCGTCATTGACCCCTCCACCACCCAACGGGATTTGTCACACACACACAAAAAATATGATCAACACGTGCCAACGTATCGGTCCGAATCTGACCGACAAAGCTCTTCACTGGCGGCTTTAGACTTGTCACGACCTAACATCGTCACCGCTCTACTCCCAAGTTGAAGCAGCGCCCCCATTCTGCGTCTCTCCAGAAATAACGAAGACGTTAGAGGTCCCTTGACCTCTTGGCTTTCCAAACCACGATTATCCAGCCGCATTTGCTTTCGCCAGCGAGCAAGCAAGCAAGCTCTCAACCATTTCGTCCCTCTGGTTCTCATCAGCAAAGTCAGGCTTGTTAAACAATGCTGCCGAGTTGCCAGATGTTGTTGGCAAGAGCACGTTCTCAAGGAGTGGGCTTAAAGGTTTTTTTTAAATTCCATTTACAGTACGCAAATGAAAAAAACCTTCGCGCGTTTATAAATAGATTAATGTACTGGGAACAGCGGACCAGTGAGCGGTGAACGCGTCTCACCGTACCTCTGGCACTTCCAAAACTATTTTTTATTTGACCAGGTAAGGCCCACTGAGCTGTATAGCTCTTTCTTCAGAAGCGACCTGGCCACCAACGATAGCGCAACGAAGTGGCTTATCAGCACGTGGAAATGTATTGCAGCCAAATGCTCTGAACGCACGATGTTGATTCTAAATGTGGTGGGAAAAACCGAAGGACCCGGAGAAAAATCCACACGACTACGGGGAGAGAGGACATGCAAACTCCAAATACACAGCGGGGGTCAGGGTCGGGATCGAACCTACGACCATCCTATATACCAGGCGAGCTAGTTAACATCTCGCTACCATGGCACTTGACCCAAGAGCTGAGAATTCCGCGCACAAAGCGCCGCCAGACCAACAACGAGATTGATGGCGCCACGTTAGCGCGATTTGTGGCGAGTGTGATGCGCGCAAGAGTAACAATGAAAGTAACGATAGAGGTTTGTTTTTTACTTATTTTTAAATAACTTTTTTATTTTCCCTACAGAGCATCCTCCGAGCCGGTGGGGGGGGGGGGCCTTCGGTGCATTTTACACGCGGCAAGCAACTCACGTCACATCTCGAACAATTGCAAGGGCACCCCCAGTGGCAGCTGTCCTTGCACGGCACGCGGTGACTCAGTGCCTGGCCTCCATGTGGCGGGCTGGGGGGGGCGTCTCCCAGTGGGGGAGTGAAGACGGCGATGTGAAATCCCAATCGAGTTATTTTCCGGGATCTTTTTTCTCTCTTTTTCCTCGCAACTAATTCTCAGCTCTTGGTCAAGTGCCAAAGGGGTTACGGGTGAGATACTTCCACCGCCGTCGATACGTACGCTCCCCTAGCAACGTCACCGCTGTGCCTAATACGTTGTGACGTTAGGGAATCGTGTACACTGCGAATTCGTACCGTCAGTACGCGCACACATACACGCACACCGCAATGATGTAATAGCGAGATGTTATCTCCCTCGCCTGGTATGCAGGAGGTCATGGGTTCACTCCCGACCTTGACGCCTGCTGCTGTATATTTGGAGTTTGCGTGTCTCGCCCTCTCTCTCCCCGTGTTCGCGTGCATTTTTCTCCACGTCCTCCACATTTAGAATCAACGTGCGTTTTAGAGGATTTTGCTACTGCTATAAATGTCCACGTGATGATAAGCCACTTAGGTGAGCGATCATTTGTGGCCAGGTCAGTGGGTCCTTACCTGCTAAAATAAAAAAAATTGTTTTAGTTCAGTTTCAAATTAAATTCCAACCGAGAAGACTCGACAACGAGTCGAGAACGACACGCGACCGCTGGACCGAGCCACCGACCCAGCCGGATGATAGCCACGGACAAACGTACCTTCAAGCCCGGACTTCCGGGCAGTCCCGGCGAGCCGGGCAGGCCGGGGAAGCCCGCGTCCCCTTGCTTGCCCTGCCGGCACAACGGAGAGATTGTGAACGTCTGTAGGGGGGTGGTGGGGTGGTGGGGTGGTGGGGTGTGCTGGAGGGTGCTGGGGGGTCACGTCTGTTCGTGTCATGCCTTGGCGACGCAACGCACTGAGACACTCGCCACATTTCTTTAGAACAGCCTGTTGCGTGCTCGTTTGTTGCCCTTCCCCCCGCACCTCCGATTAGCATGATCGGCTGCGTACGGTGCGAGAGAAGTTCAACATACGTACATACGTCATGGGATCGTGGAATTGCCAACGCTGACTTCTCCGGGCTCATTTAAGAAGGGGGAAATCTCTTGCGACGATTGCTGCCAGGAGTTGGTGGTGGTGGTGGTGACAGGGGACCCGTGTTTCTTGACTTGGGGGGGGGGGGGCAACCGCCAAACCGATAAAAGCCTAAGAGCCGCTGGCTGAGTAAAGGCAAGCGCAGGGACGCGTTGCGTGGAATTAGAGAGTGGGCGTCCTCGTGCGTTGCCAGCAGCTGGGTTTATTCCGCCGAGGACTTTGGCACGGGGAAGGAAACTCAAGAGCCCTGAGAAAAACCCACCGCACGCACGGGGACATCGCTCAGAGCACCGCGGCACGCCCGGCAGTTAAGACGGCTGTCGTTTTCGGCCACGTTCTGCCAAACGTGAGCGGAACCCAACTAGATGAACTAAACTAAACTTTACTTTTTATTTTACCAGATAAGGCCCAATGAGCTATGCAGTTCTTTTTCAGACTGCAGCTCAACGAAGTGGCTTATCACGTGGAAATGTATGGCAGCCAAATACCCAAAATGCATGACGTTGATTCTAAATGTGGAGGGAAAAACCGAAGGACCCGGAGAAAAAGCCACGTGACCACGTGGGAGCGAGACACGCAAAATCCAAATATACAGCAGGCGACAGGTTTGGGATCGAACCCATGGCCTCCTGTATACCAGGCGAGGTAGTTAACATCTCGTCACCATAGCACCCTCTCAGCTGCCACGTGAAACTCCCTCTCAGCCGGCACGTGATATGGATTGCAGTTGTTTTAACGGAACTGCCATTCATTCGAATGGAAATGCGGTCGATAACACTGGTCAACACACTTTTTCTGGCATAAGGTATTCCTAGGTATTCCAAGGTTATTTTGGGGTGCTGATTCCAAATCGGGCATCAGTTTTTGTCTATCACATCAGGTTTTTGAGATATCAAATATTGCATTTTCAATAAAAACTGCAGAAGAAAAATATAAATAAATGTGGATATCTACATAAAATGATATTATAAACACACTATCCTAAAAATACAGCACCATATTTTAACACTAAAGCAGTCACTGACTCGCAACAACTTGCAATTATAAGTGACAGAGTTAATTTCGGGTAAAATCAATGAAAATGGGGTATGCCGATAGCATAAAATGAGATGTGATAGAGCAAATCTGAGATCAGATTTGGAATCAGCACCCTGAAATTTGTCTAAAACAGCTGCAAAGGTCCAGGCCAGAAAAACATGTTTTATTTTTTGTTGACCAGTGTAATGATTCTCGAATTATCCAATCTCAACATATGACTTGTTCAACGGATCTGGCTGGATACACAACAAAACAGATCAGGCGGACAACACGTCAGCAAGAACGTATCCGTCTCCACACGTAAAGCAAAAAAAAATAGTATTATTGTACAACCCATCGGCCCCCACGGCCTTCTGGGAGCGATACCGTCACCAGTGCCGAATCGGTACGACACTCACAGCAGACTGGGACACACAACTGTGGACCGGTTTCGACACACAGTGCCTCGTCAGCAGAATCGGGCTTGTTTGAATCGAAGCTGGCGAAACGCCAGACGTTGAAGGCAAGGGGCTGTCTCTGCAAGATGTGTGTGCTCGTTAAACAGCGTTTTTTTTTTGAGATTGTAATTATTTAAAGGAACTCTCACACACGGCCAAGGTGTATGGTGACAAGGTAAGAACGATTACATTTTGTGAGTTGTCCCTTGCTTTTAAAGGCAACGTAAGGAGTAAATGAATTCGTCCATCGATCAGAAATGTTCACTCGCGGAATTTAATTGAGTAATGATCGCTCTCTAGAGTGAACCAAGAGCTCATTCGGACCAACGGCAACCAGGGAACCTTTTCCGCTTGCTTCATCAGGAGCGCATCTCTGAGTCTCAAGGCTCCTCATCAGGAGGCGATGACATTCTCTAGCGCAGTGGTTCTCAATCGGGGGATACGCAGACCCCTGAGGGTACGTGGCATTGTCCAAGGTGGGTACGTTAGGCGATTTATAAACGCGTGAAATCATATCGTACGTGAGGGTCAAGGGTGAATAGTCACGGATAAATCTGCCAATATAAAATTAACTAGGATAACATTTTAATCCATATGGTAACCTATAACGACATTCAAGACCTTTCTAAACTCATTGAATGTCAACAACGCGGTTTCCAAGAGTAACCAGCCAGCTCGAACAAAGTAGGTCACGCGTGAAGAGCGTCCGTTGATTTTGTGTTTTTCTTCGCTTGCAGTTACGCGCTAGTTAGGACACCACACAAAATGGACAATTGTTCACGCTCGTTATTCGTACATTTATTTCTCAGAACAATGTCGGGTCACGCAAGGGAGGGTTACTGGGTGGAAACAAAATTCAACGAGGGGGATCACAGTAGCCAAAAAAAATAGAAGTTTGAGAACCACCGCTCTCTATATATATATTTCCACCGAGTAATTTGGAGGTCCATTTTTCAACGTTTTGCCGGTAATTTTGACCCGCGGCGCTGGCAAACGAGCGGCCCCACTCCTGCGAACGACGTCGCAGGGAATCGTCAACGTCCCCCCCCCCCCCCCCCACAAAGCGTACGGTGCACAGCACGTTGGTTTTCTTCCTCCAGTTCACGCGGGGTACTAACCGGCAGGGTTAGCCGATCTCGGGTGGAACTGCGCACCGCTGCAACAGGCGGAGAAGGCCGCCGCACCCCGCAAAACAACCGCGGGGCGGGCTGGTTAACACCGGGCGGCATGAGTAACGGAGAAAGAACTCACCACGCTTCCCGGCAAGCCTGATGAACCGGGCGATCCCACCTCTCCTTTCTCTCCCTGACGGATGTGAGAAGAGACAGGTGTCAGGCGGTGATGTCCAAAGTCATACAAATAATGATAACGATGATAATAATGAGTCGGTGCGTTTGGTCTTCTGGCTATCCCGACAGCGCAGGGCTATCACGAAGGCGCTATGCTTCACCGGCCGATGTATTTTAGTTCGCCAGTAGGGAGCGATGTTCTTACTATTATGTCAAATCCCAATTGAGTAACAAAGTTGGTAAATTTGGACCACGACTGAAGCTCACGATGGACCCACTGATCTCGAGTTCTTAACATCCACCGTGAAGCAGACAGAACTCTTTTTCCCGGTCTATACACCCGCAGCGATAACCAGAGCGGCCAGCCGGAATCGAACCGCGAACCTCTGCGCCAAGCGGTGAATGTGCTCCCGCTGTACCATTCCGTCGACTCCCCAGTGGGCGATGTCTATTTAAAAAAAATTCTATTCTATTTTTTTTATTTTGGTGCCGCGGTGGGGAGATGTTGACTACCTCGCCTGGTATACAGGAGGTCATGGGTTCGATCCCGACCCTGACGCCTGTATATTTCCCGCTGGCGTGTTCTCCCCGTGATCGCGTGGATCTTTCTCCTGGTCCTCCGGTTTTCCCCTCTACATTTAGAATCAAAGGTGCTTTTAAAGTATTTGTCTGCAATACATTTCCACGTGATAAGCCCACTTCAATGGGATATCTTTTGTGGCCAGGTCGAGGTAGTTGACATCTCGCCAGCGATGGTGAGGAGGGGAGTGGGGGGGGGTTTGTTTACTGGGCCTAATTTCATCCGGGGCTGAGCGCCGGAAAATATTTTCCACCGACTGAGGTGCACTTTGCCCCCACGCCTACGCTCCCCCGTTTTGCCAACTCGTACTCAACCGGCGTGGTGAAGTATGGTCAAATAAACCCCCACAACCCACATGGCATGGGGAGGCTTTCATCCAGCAGTGGATTGACAACAAAGGGATGTATGTTAACACCATGAGCGCAATTACTATATTTTAATTAATAATATATTATGATGCCTACATGGCATGATGGTAACAATCCAGAAACATCCCTACATTCGTGTATGTTGAACTTCTTTCGCACTCTACGTAGCCAACCGTGCTAACCAGAGGTGCGGGCAAAGGACAGCATACTAAGCACAAGATGCAGTTCTAATGAAATGAGTTCGTCAATCTAGATTATTTAAAAGTGCATAACTCCAGTGGCTTCCTAATATCGAAATTGAAGAGCGTTCCAGACGGCCGCAGAAGCACACCTGCGACTCGGTGACCGTCTTTGTTCGATGGCCAGCCAGCGCATGCCATCACCGTGCACATGTTTAATGTTTAATGTTTAAATTCCGCGTCACCGTTAGCCAACAGCCCTGGCGAAGGATAGGTGCACTGCAAGGCATCGATGTGCCTTCTTAACCACCCCAAAGGCAAGCATTTCACTTCCTCGCTCATTCGAAACACATTTCTGCCGGATTGATCCAGTCTAGCGCTCAAGGCTCACTCGCGGCGACAGCCCAGCGTCACGGGGGGTGGAGGCGGGGGAGGGGAAGAAATGACTTTCAAATTAGTCATTACGGGATAATTTTCAAATTTGGCAAATTTAAAACCAAGCAATCATTGTCCAATTGGCCACACTTTAGCATCAGATGTTGCCCGCATGGTGAATTATCCTCGGTGCTGCGTGCGTCAAGGCCATGCTGCGTGAGCGGTAATTTGTAGGGGGAAAAAAATTGTCGGGTAAAAACTACCGACATTTTTTTTCACAACCACTTTGTAAGTATGCACGTTGAACTGCGGGTCGGTTCTAAAGAAAAAAAAATAAGTTTTCAATCTAAGATGATTTAAAAGTGCATCGCAGCAGTGGCTTCCTAACATCGGAAGGCAGAGCGTTCCAGACGGCCGCGGCGACCGTCTTTGGCTCAGCCACTGCTGCTGCGAGGATGGCCGAAGTCACGTGATGGTTTATGGTTCTCGCGCGGGGGGAGGGGTTGACCTCCATGGCGCAACGCTCAGCACACTTTTCCACGGTCTTCATCCAGCAAGTGGATTGACCACGGCAGGTGGTGGTGTGCATTGCGGCATTCGTTGTCTTGCGCTCGCTCGTAGTTGAATACGACGGCAGACGTTCGTTTCCGAGCTGTCCGAGGCATCGTTACAAATGAATGCTCGCGAGTCATTATCAACGGACCATGATCAATCCGCTGCTGGATGGAGGCCTCCTGAACGTTCTCCGTGAGATGGGGAGGGATTTGTGTGACCAACACTTAACCGCGCTGCTCAGTGTGGCTTGGTTAAGACACCTACCAGACTATGATGTAGGGAACCCCCCCCCCCCCCCCCCACACTAATTGGGCAGGCTGTCATCCAGCAGTGGATTGACCACGGCTAGTGATGATACGCGATTGCGCACATTCGTAATTGCCTATGAGAATGTATTTTCGCGTGCTATGAAGAAGGACCATTGCCCGAAACGTTGCCTACTGTATACTTTTTTGCTTTTAAGGCCGCACGGTGTTCCTGACGAACGAGCTGATTTCATCTGCAAAATTGTGCTTGTGCAGTGCTGTCAATGCAGCGGTGGCAGCAGCGTCGTTAAAACGATTCGTTTAATTACAGGGAAAGTACATCCAGTTAGGCTGGAGGGCTTCAACGAAAAACTGTGTTGATCGCAAGTGAAATTACGACATTTCCACTTTGCGATGGACACCCCTTGGGGTCTGCACACACCTGATCCACACGCACAGCGATCGCGGGCGCCGCTCGGAATCCCACGAACCTGTGACGTTTTGACACGGGGCCACCAAGAGGCACGTGCGGACCAGATGCGACGACGCGACATAGGAGCAGCCCAGAGAAATGTACGCGTCTCCAATTCCGTGTGCCCCGAGTTTTCTCTTTTTAAATACTCAAATGTGGAAATCGCGATGCGGCGACGGCGCAAGACGAGCGGAGCGGAGCGGCGAATCGAACCCCCGTCAGCCGCGCGACGTTTTGGGCACCCCCCCTCCGCGTGGACGCCGCAAGAACCGTGGGGGTGGTGGTGGCGGCGGTGGCCTCGCTCGCGGGAAGCGGGGCGACATCTGTTCGTAATGCCAAGTCTCCACCACGGCCTTTGAAACTCAGAGCGAAATCCGCGGATGTCTCATTTCGTTTGCCAAAAACCACATCCAAACGCACATCGGCGTCAGGGCCCCCATCCTCCCCGCGCTCCATCAAACCCAGCGCCATCCAACGGGGAAGTAGCGACGAGGGGTGAGTCGGCCCACGCGTGTCTTACTGGCATGCTCCTGCTTTAGCGCCACCGCCACCATCATCACCGAAACCACGGTCACCACCACCGTCACCACTACCACCGTCACCACCATCGCCACCACCATCGTCGCCACCACCGTCACCACCACCACCACCACCGCCATCACCGCCGCTGTCTCCGCCGCCACCACCACCGCCACCACCACCGCAGCACGCCGATGTTGTCCCGTTCAACGAGCCTCACCGCTCGAATGGGTAATGGGGCAGCGCTTAACCGTGCCGAAGGCCCGCTTGCGATATCAGTCAGCAAGTCGGTCAGTGGAGGAAATTCCACATTCCCGTGACAATGGGAGTGATGGTGACAACGGTCGTTGCGCGTGTCAAAAAAGGGAGACTTTTCACGAACGTGGACCAATGGAGGGAAAGCCCCCCCCAGCCTGCCCCCCCTCTCCCCCCCCAGCCTGCCCCCCCTCTCCCCCCCAGCCTGCCCCCCCTCTCCCCCCCAGCCCCCTTCCAGATTCCGGCGCCCACGTCGCGTGTTTCCAATGCAAGGGCTGTTGAGTGATTGATGAGTCGTCCCCATGCAATCCGCGTTACCCGTTATTGAATACAGTCGGCCGTGGGATTCTCCGTGAGATCCCCGGGGGGGGGGGGGGCTCACAGTCTCTGGGCTTGCCGCGCGTTGGACTGAGGCGCTCCCTTTCTGCACCCCCCCCCCCAAATTCTGCACAGCGAAGCGTTTATCTCAAAGGATGAGAGGTTCGCCCTCTCTGCCCCCCCATCGGGGAAGTTTTGAGATGACGCCCAGTGGTTATTATTTGGCACGCAGGCGATGCACCCGTTTCCTATTTCGCGAAGATCGTTTTAACGATAAAACATCCAGTAATGTTATTTCCAAAATTCGCTGCCACCTTCTTCCGTTGCGAGGTAAACATCCAGCCCACGTTTAACAAAGGCGACGCGTGCACGCGCCTGTGTTGAACTTCTTTCGCACCGTGCGTAGCCAACCGTGCTGATTGGACGATAACCAATATCTCATATTCTTAGGTTGTTTTCGGTAAAGTCACGTAGGTAAAAAAATGTAAGTAATAAAAGTAAAATAAAAATAAAATAAAAAATTACGACGTTTCAGAGGCAACACAAGCTTCCGTCTTCAGGTGGAACCGCCACAGCACGCTTGCTGTATCACTTGTAGATGTATTACTTGATACAGCTATCGTGCTGTGACGGTTCCACCTGAAGACGGAAGCTTGTGTTGCCTCCGAAACGTCGTGATTTTTTTATTATTTTTATTTTACTTTTATCAATTTTAATGTTTTACCTACGTGACTTTACCGAAAAAACCTAAGAATATGAATCCTTGCAGTCACGAAAGCTTCAAATCTAGAACCAATTTCTCCCCCCACCCGCCTATTTAACAGCCCACCGTTGGATGAAGACATTCCCCAATGCAGTGTTGGTCACCGAGGTGCTGTGACCATAATTCACCACGTCGGTCAAACGTGCGGGTTCGATTCCTGGCCACGGCATCCCGTGAGCGGTGAGTGATATACCCGAATGGGCGCCTGGGCTAACCCCTTCATCAACCCGTAGGGACCGGAATGGTGAAGTATGGCCCAGCAGCACCCATGACCAGAGCAGCAGTAGCTTGGAAAAGGTCGGAAATTTTGTGCTTAATCTGAAACGTTGTATGTAATTGGTTCATGTGACCTCTTCAGCCACCAGAGGCCGCTACATTCACCACGATGTAAAACAAAACGAAAAAGCGCGTGTCTCTTCAAGCTAATCGTGACCGCGAATCACAACGGCTCGTTGAATTTCCGATGCGCGTGAATCGATGCACCACAGACGTGGGTCACGAGCCACAACGCAAGCGCGTCTCATCTCTCCGGGGTCGACGCGATAACCGGTTCGCATGTGGGGATGTCGAGAGTGGCGCAGAGGTCAGGGCCGCTGGGCTGGCACGGCCGAGCGAATCCAGGCCTGCATATTTTAGCTGCTGGTTCTCAAGCGCAACCGGCCTTCACCAATGATTGCACACACAAAAGTAAAGTGGTACCGGAGTTTATTCGGCTACGATTTCACCTCTGTGGCAGGGTGGGTGGGGAAGTGCTGCTCCCTGCTGTGTGGGCCAGGTCACTTGGAGAGGCCTTAGAAGTAGTTCTGCAACATTTGCTTCTGCGAGAGTTGCCGATGGATTCTTCGTCTGAAGGGGCGTCGATGCCGATGAGCTTTCTCGGGATAGAATTGCGGTAAAATAATATTTGTGTTTCAAGACAGTCGCTGTCCGACGTCTTTGACCCCCCCCCCTTTTCCACCCCCGTCATAGGAATGTGCAATTTCCACAACTGGCTCAGGGCAGTAAAACGGGAGGCGATCACCGCACCAAACTCACGAGGCGAAGGGGGAGACACGTTTCAGAACAACGACAACCACCACAACAACCGTTCTCTCGACAGCTCTACACGACGTATTAAAATGTTTTTTTTAATTAGGTTTTTACCCTTTAAACTGGTACAAAACTGACACCTTTATACAAGGCATCATGTTTGCAATAACCACAACACAAGCAGTCAAAATGCAAACAAAAAGAAACAACTCTGATAATGGTAATGATATGCACTGTCCTTGAAGTTGATTGCTCCACACCTGAGACAGCTTTTCATCTGGTCCAACACCAATGGAGACTAGGTGTGGACCATTCAACTTCAAGGACAATGCATATCATTACCATTATCAGAGTTGTTTCTTTTTGTTTGCATTTTGACTGCTTGTGTTGTGGTTATTTCAAACATGATGCCTTGTATAAAGGTATCAGTGTTGTACCAGTTTAAAGGGTAAAAACCTAATACTATATTTTGCCACTGGTAAAGGAGATGTCTCATAATGTTTTTTTTTGTTCAAACGGAATCGGTTTCTCCGTCGCTGGGGCGGAAGGGGCGAGTCGTTGGTCAGCCGACCGAGACAAAGGGAGGGAAGGCATCCAAGAGACTTTGTCTTGGACGACGGCCGGCGGGGAAATAATTAATTGGAAGTTTTTGTTGGAGGCGCTCGCGCGGAGAGACACCGACGTTGCAGGAATCCAGATCCCAATCGGTTCCCCGATTTTGATGGATTTCTGGAGCGCGCGCGATGAGCCAAGTGGGCTGAACGTTGCACGCCTGTTATTCCGCATTTGTACTTCTCAAACGTGATTTCTTTCTCTCTCTCTCTCTCTCTCCCCCCCCACCGTAACACAACTCGCTTGATATAAACATCTGAGTAAGAAGAGATTTGAAAGAAAAAAAACAGACAAGTGGAACCAAAAATAAAAAAAAAACTCCCACGCGGCTCGACACGATTCGCGTGCAATGTTTCCGTAAGTATCGCGCTGTTTACATTCACGCTACAATCCATGCTACGACTACATCTTTCAATGCTACGGCTTTTTTGAGGGGGGTGGGGGTAGAGAGGGAGGGGGTGGTGGGCAGTGCCGGATAAAGCGAGTGCGGGGCCTGTAGCATATCTTATAAAGGGTCCCTAAATTTTAAATAACACAAATATTAAAACACAATTTTTTTACTTGCATAGTAACGTAATTGTATCTTTTCATTTGCTATTAGCCAGATAATACGACAAATCGCTAACCTTAAACTACCAGTCGTTCATAAAAATTGAAGGCAGTATAGTACTATAGTAATAGAGCAAGTGCAGAATCATTTAACCGGAATTGAAAGTTTGAAAGCATTTAGCAAGTGCGGGGCCCGTAGCATACGTAGCTACTTTTGCTACTAGGATAATCCGGCACTGGTGGTGGGTGGGTGGGGTGGTGGGGGTGGGTGGAAGGGGTGGTGGGGGTTGGTGGAAGGGCGTGGTGGGGGTGGGTGGAAGAGGGTAGTGGAAGGGGGTGGTGGGGGTGGGTGGAAGGGTGTGGTGGGGGTGGGTAGAAGGGCGTGGTGGGGGTGGGTGGAAGGGCGTGGTGGGGGTGGGTGGAAGGAGGTGGTGGGGGTGGGTGAAGGGCGTGGTGGGGCTGGGTGGAAGGAGGTGGTGGGGGTGGGTGGAAGGGGGTAGTGGGGGTGGGTGGAAGAAGGTAGTGGGGGTGGGTGGAAGGAGGTGGTGGGGGTGGGTGGAAGGAGGTAGTGGGGGTGGGTGGAAGGGGGTGGTGGGGGTGGGTGGAAGGAGGTGGTGGGGGTGGGTGGAAGGAGGTGGTGGGGGTGGGTGGAAGGGGGTAGTGGGGGTGGGTGGAAGAAGGTAGTGGGGGTGGGTGGAAGGAGGTGGTGGGGGTGGGTGGAAGGGGGTGGTGGGGCTGGGTGGAAGGAGGTGGTGGGGGTGGGTGGAAGGGGGTAGTGGGGGTGGGTGGAAGAAGGTAGTGGGGGTGGGTGGAAGGAGGTGGTGGGGGTGGGTGGAAGGAGGTAGTGGGGGTGGGTGGAAGGGGGTGGTGGGGGTGGGTGGAAGGAGGTGGTGGGGGTGGGTGGAAGGAGGTAGTGGGGGTGGGTGGAAGGGGGTGGTGGGGGTGGGTGGAAGAAGGTAGTGGGGGTGGGTGGAAGGAGGTGGTGGGGGTGGGTGGAAGGAGGTAGTGGGGGTGGGTGGAAGGGGGTGGTGGGGGTGGGTGGAAGGGGGTGGTGGGGGTGGGTGGAAGGGGGTGGTGGGGGTGGGTGGAAGGAGGTAGTGGGGGTGGGTGGAGGGGGTGGTGGGGGTGGGTGGAAGGGAGTGGTGGGGGTGGGTGGAAGGAGGTGGTGGGGGTGGGTGGAAGGGAGTGGTGGGGGTGGGTGGAAGGAGGTGGTGGGGGTGGGTGGAAGGGAGTGGTGGGGGTGGGTGGAAGGGGGTGGTGGGGGTGGGTGGAAGGAGGTAGTGGGTGGAAGGGGGTAGTGGGGGTGGGTGGAAGGGCGTGGTGGGGGTGGGTGGAAGGGCGTGGTGGGGGTGGGTGGAAGGGCGTGGTGGGGGTGGGTGGAAGGAGGTGGTTGCCACAGCGGTGGTGTCATGGTTAGCAGCACAACGGCCTTAAGCAATCCCAGGAGGTCGCCAGTTCGATTCCGTCTGCTGCACCTTTGCCTTACAAGCGCACGGATGCCTGCGCGTTTACGCCGCTCTCTGACGATCTCGACGCCGCATCTTCGTGCCTCTGTTTCTCGCTGCGTTTGCCGGAGTCCATGAATTAATGAGTCCACGAAGACAGACCGGATATTGCGCTCGTCGGCTCCACTTTAGGTGGCATCTCGTGTAGTTGTTTCAATCCATTCCGCTGTGGCCCGACCCTGACGATGCCTGGTATGCAGGAGGTCGTCGGTTCGATCCCGACCCTGACGCCTGCTGCTGTATATTTGGAGTTTGCGTCTCTCAGAGCTCCACGTAATGGTCTCGTTTGATTTTTTCCTCCGGATCCTCCGGGGTTTTCCCTCCACAATTAGAATCAGCATGCGTTTAGATTACTTAGATACTATTGCTGCCATAAATTTGCACATGATAAGCCACTTCGTTGAGCTATCATTTGTGGCAAGGTCGTTTCCGAACAATAATGTAATAGCTCATTGGTCTTTACCTGGTAAGATAAAGAAATGCTGTATTTGTATATATTTCTAAGTGATTTGGTTACCTTCCCTATGCATTGCACTCCTATCGTGTTTTCGTATTGTTTATTGTTGTAATGTTCTGACCTCGTGCCCCTACTGGACATCTGTGAAAAGAAGTTGTCCGGCTCGTTGGGTTCTGCCAGTATAAATAAAAATTCTCATGATTCTGATTTGGTCAATAGCGGTGAATTACGTACTAACTATATCACATGACTGGGTTTCTAAATAATTCACGCTTGTCAGCCGTATAATTAAATCGGGCCCACGAAGGCCTTGCCACCTTATGTGTACGGTAATCAATTTCTGCTGTGACCCACAGACTAAACGGGCTGTCACGAGGTTTTTTAAACCAAGCTGTCAAGCCAGCCCATCAACGGAGGCTCAGTATTTGATTGGGGAGTTGACTGCACGACGCAGTGTGCTCCCAAAAACACGAAGACGCACGCGTAAACGGATGAACGTGTTAATCTTGCGACGCTTACGGGCACATGTTCGTATTCTAACTCACAGAAACTATTGATCAGTTAAAAAAAATACTTAAAAAAAACTTAGCATATCTGGCCAATGGCATCGCTAACATGTGCAGGGAGTTTTATTGTGAGTGGCTTTAGGGAGCAGCTGCAGCTACAGCAGTGATAGCGACAGCATCGTCGTCATCAACATCATCAGCAGCGACATTAGCAAAAGCAGCAGCAGCAGTAGTGGTAGGAGCACCATTATCATTAGTAGCATCGTTAGCAAAAGCTGCAGCAGCAGTAGCGGCAGCAGCATCATAAGCATCAGCTGGATCATCAACAGCATTAGCAAAAGCAGCGGCATCATCAGCAGCATTAGCATCATCATTAACAGAAATAGCAAAATGCAGCATCATCAGCAGCATTAGCAAAAGAAGCAGCAGCAGCAGTGGCAGCATCATCAGAAAAAGCAGCAGCAGCAGCCGCAAGCCACCGTACGACCAACGATCCCTCCCATCGCCAAAATGCCGGCACCGTTAGCCGAGTCGGAATTTAAGGTATCACGCAGCAACCGGCTGTCGATTTTACCGGCTCGCGCGGCAGAAAGAGACGACAGAACAACATAAAGAACCCCCCCCCCCAACCAACCCACACACACGCGCGCGCGCATGCGAGTCTCTCTCCAATGACATCATGCGGGTTTCCAAGAATGAAACCGCGGGCCGATTGCCGCCAATTTGGCGTGCTCGTAGCAATCGGTGCTGGGAGGCGAGGTCCCCCTGAAGCTCACGGCTCTCTCTCTGCCAGAGGAGCGGCCGACCGGAAAAGGGCCACGTCTCCACGTCTCTTTTCCATCGCGGCTCACAGGGCCAAACAAAAAAAAATTAACCCGTAAAAACAAAGTTTTTCACTATAGATCCTTTATATGCGTGGCGGCTAGAGTCCTCTCGTCCTCTGGCTTGAGATGGCTGCCACCTATGGGTCAGATGATTGCCTGCCACCATTAAGCAATTGGTAATTAAATATACATTTTTTTTCCCTAAAAAGTGTAAAGTTTTGGAAAAAAATTTTCACGAAAATAAATTGTCACGCACAACGAGTCTGTGTGCAAAATGTCAGCTCGATTGGATCACGGGAAGTGGGTTAAAAAACGACCGAAAGATTTGCACGGTCGTAAGCGCGCAAGCAAGCAAGCAAGTGAACTTAATATAAAGGATTTAAAATAATGAATCTGCGTCGGGTGGGTTTGCATTGACGTGGGTGGCGAGCCGCTGTTCATGTTAAAAAAACAAAACAATTGTTACCAGGTAAGGGCCCACCGAGCTATTAGCTACTTATTTTTTTTTCACCCGAAGCGAACCGGGCTAGCGCGAATGGTAGGTCAACGAAGCGGCTTCATCGTCGCGTGGAAATTTGTAGCAGCCAAATGCTCGAGGAGACGGGTGACGTCGATTCTAAACGGCGGAGGGAAAAACCGGAGGACCCGGAGGAAAAATGTCCACGCGACCACGGGGAAAGAGAGAGAGAGAGACACGCATACTCCAAATACACAACAGGCGTCAGGGATAGAACCCACGACCTCCTGCACACCAGGCGAGGGAGTTAACCTCTCGCCACCGTGGCGCCCCAAAAAGGGCGGTGAATTGGTTCAGGCTACGAGTTCAAATCCCAGCTGTGGAAGGACTCGGCCCACTTTGAGTAGCTTGCGGTGTCATTTTCTCAGCATTGGGGTGTCTGACCCAAGTTAATTTCACGATGCGCAGGTGATTGTATTTCTTTTGTTTGTTTTCTTTGAGCTATGATAAGTAGCCCGACTGCCGAACTGGGGATAGAAAGCACAGCAAACGCCACGCAGATTGGAATCGAACCCGGGGCCCCCTTCGCGCTGCGAGGCGTCACCGCAACCGCCACCGCCCTTCCTCGCTGCTCCGCTGCCAAGCGCTACGCTACACGGCGCGGCGATGTGTTCCGGAGCTGTCGGAGGCAGGGGAGGGCTTGGGCGATGCGGCGTCACGTAAAAACTATGCCCTGGTTTCTGGCCTCTGCAATGACTCGTGGCAACGACTTGGCAACGACTTGCGGCACCAGCTCGCGGCAACGATTCATGGCACCAGGTCGCGGCACACACACTCCCCCCCACCCCCCACTGCCAGCCGAGCTGCCCCAAGAAGGTGAGCAGTCCCACAAGCACAGCCACAGTAGTGCTCGTTTCAAGATCTCCCTTCGACAAAAGATGCGCTTAGTCTAACTGGCCTCTCTTCATCATCATCATCAGCAGCAGCAGCTGTAGCAGCTATGGCGTTATCAACTGTCTGATGAAGATGCTATCTGCATGCCTCACAGTCCCGCATGGAATGAGACTCTACTTGGAGGAAAAGGAAAAACATCTTCTAATCAAGTGACTCTGTCCGCGCTTCGCTATCGCAGTGGCACGACGCCGCGTGTTGTTTTTCTTTCCTTTTTTTTTAAATCCTTTATATTAAGTTCGCGTGCTTGCTTAGGACCGTGCACATCTTTCGGTCGTTTTTTAACCCACTTCCCGTGATCCAATCGAGCTGACATTTTCCACACAGACTCGTTGTGCGTGACAATTAATGTTCGTGAAAAAAAAATTCCAAAATTTTACACTTTTTAGGACAAAAATATTATATTTAATTACCAATTGCTTAATGGTGCAATGCAATCATCTGACCCATAGGTGGCAGCCATCACAAGCCAGAGGACGAGATGACTCTAGCCGCCACGCATATAAAGGATTTATTGTGAAAAATTTGTTTTTACGGGTTAATTTTTTTCTCTTTTGCTGCCGGCGACACGATAGCACGGAAACCGAGGCCGGACTGCAGAATAACAAAACAAAATAACATTAAAAGCCAGCGGGACGACGCGAACGCATTAACGGCAACAACGTGGGGCCGTTGGCAGTGTCAGCCACGTGTGACAACGAACAGAGCTTGACAGATAGAAAAACAGACATACACAATGGCACGGGACCAACGTGTCGAGATCTGATATTTTTTTGCCCTCGTTTTGTGTTGTTGTTGTAGTGGCTGAGAGCTGACACGAGCCATTGCCCCGGACAAGGCCGTGGATTCTATTCAAAGCGTACGCGTGCTAGTTGGCGTACGCACGTGTACGTGCGTTTGCCTACCCGCCTGCTTACACGTGCCTTTATTTACAGCAGACTTACAAAGCCACGAGGCCACGTGTCACCGCCCTGCCTGGTGCAGAGAATTAACACCCTAATACTGTTAGGAACCTCTTGGTTGCACCAGCCCACAGAGGATTATTGTGTCCGTCGTGCAGGGAGGGGCTGGGTGGGGAGGGGCTGGGTGGGGAGCGGAGGGTGGGGAGGGGAGGGTGGGGCTGGGTGCGGGGTGGGAGGGGTGGGGCTGGGTGGGGAGGGGCTGGTCACCCCGTGGTGCCCTTAAAAAACTCAACGTTTCACCTACTCACGCCGGCTTGTGCCCGCCCTCACAGTCGGGCATATTTGCGGAATACACCACGCCGCCGTTGACCCTGGCCATTGACCGAGCAACCCAACGTTCCTACCAGCTCCCTCCGCAGAAATGTGTTTGGGTTCGTCCAAGTGGCTATCAACCCAAGCGATTTGCAGTTCAAACGAAGCATTGAGGCGGTGGCTCATCTCCTGTTAACAGCCCCGAGACAGTGGTGGAAATTGCACATTCCTATGGCCTGGACAAGATTATCCAGAGGAGAACCACTGTTGACTTCCCCCAAAGAGTGGTACGTGATTTATCGACCCCCCCCCCCCCCAATAAGGATGACGAGCTGAGTCAACTCCTCCTCCCCCCCACCCACGACGACGATTTGAATTCGCAAACTTTCCGATCGCGAGACTGCAACTTGTCCGGGGTATTGGTACCGCGAAAAAAGTTG
The DNA here is from genome assembly GCF_965212315.1 of Lampetra planeri. NCBI lineage: Eukaryota > Metazoa > Chordata > Hyperoartia > Petromyzontiformes > Petromyzontidae > Lampetra > Lampetra planeri. The sequence continues at coordinate 10,012,157 of NC_136128.1, read as the reverse complement.
GCGTCTGTGTTCGGGGGGCAGGAAATGATTCGTAGCGAGATCTGCCAGCCGCGTGTTGAACTTTATCACAGCGGCGTTAGCTGCACGGTTCCGACAACAGACCCAGTGGTGGCTGAGAAATAGGTGCGGGTTTAGTCTGCAGTGGAAACGGAGGCAGCCCCTACAAAGACATCCCAACAACTGAACGCACACACACAACACGTCTTTCCATTTAAGTGAAGCTTTCCTGCATATATATCTAAAAGGACATCGTTGTTATTGTGGAGGTTATTATTGAGATTGGTTATTATATTCCGGCACACGGCTTAAACCGTGGATCAAGTGGCCAAAATCGTGATCGCACTCTTAGGGGTTTTCGGTAAAGTCACGTAGGTAAAAAATAATAATAATAAAAATAATAAAATAACATAAAATTTTTATAAATGAAAATAACAAAATTAATTTAGTTATTTGCATTTATTATTATTATTTTATCTACGTGACTTTACCGAAAAAACCTAAGAGAATGAATCCTTGCAGTCACGAAAGCTTCAAATCTTGATTCGTGATCGTGATTTCCAGGCTGAACTATAATGGCCAGCCGTGTAAGTGTGACCTACACGGCTGGCCATTAGCCACCCCCCCCGGCCCCTCCACCCAGCAGATGGGTGGGGGGAGGGCGCTGTGGGGGGGGGGGGGGGGGCGCTGTGGGGGGGGGGGGCATACAAATGCCCAGAGAGGGCGGCACGACATGGTCGGCGTTAATCAAGCTCGAAGCGGACGTCAAGACGCTCAGCAGAATGAGCGACGATGCAATCTGCTTTTGTGTATCGTACATTCTGCCCCAGCCTTGTACATTGTCAACATTTTTTTACTCGAATATAAAAATTTAGAGCCCCCTCCCCCGCCCCCCATGCGACCGACTTACCTACCAAATTATGGAACATTTGTCCGTAAACTGGAATTGAATTTACGAGCCAAGAATTTTGCATCACATCACATTGCAACGCATTCCACCTTAAGATTTATGTTTGTACGCTCATTTATGGAAGCCTTTCAACATCTGCCAACCTCCCGAAGCGTTTTTAACCCCCCCTCCCACTATTGTAAACTGATCTATAAAATCTAAAGATGAAAAGAGGTGCCTGTGATGAAACCGGCTTTTCAAGTGTAGCAAGTTAATGGTCACTAAGGTCTGCAGCCACCAATGCCTTCACATTAAAATTGGATTTTCACTTCAATTTGGAAAACACATGCCAGCTCCGAGAATTATAAACATCCCTTCGATGGTAAAGTCACGTAGAAGGGAAATAATAAAAAAATAATACAAATAAAACATAAAAATAATTGTTATTATTTTATTATTTCCCTTCTACGTGACTTTACCGAAAGAACCAAGAAGATGAATCCCTGCAGTCACGAAAGCTTTAAATCGAAATCCCTTCGATGGTCTCACACGACTCTGCGTGGATCATGGGGGCCACTTGAAGGGATCTCAGAAGCAGTTCCGCGGTGTCTGCTTCAGCGGGCTGCTGTTCTCGGACGCGGTCGACCGCCACTGCTGTGTGAGACCTCTGAACGGTTGGTCTCACTACGAGACGCCCTGCCAATCTAAGCCACTCCGTTTGTGTGCCTTTTTTTTGTAACCGTGCAAAGTGCCATGAGCTAAAGTGCTCTCTCTCTCTCTGTCTATATATTTTCAACAAAATAATATTCCACAATATTGAAACTCTTTCGCACCGTACTTAGCCAAGCCGTGCCAATTGGAGGCGCGATGAATGGACATACAGTACAATTAAAACCAAAAAATGTCCCACCTGGCAAATTGTAACAATGTACGTTCGCTCACCTTCATGCCCTTGGGGCCTCTTGGACCGTGATGTCCTGGCAGGCCATCGATCCCCTGGGGCAAAAAAATAGAGAGGACGCTCCAGCACCCTGTGCAGTGGACACTCCGCATCACTGACAACGCACTTCTCATCATCAGGTTCACTCCTGCGCACATTCCGAGATCCCGGACCCAAGGGGCCTGAACCCAGGTAAAGGGGGCTATCATTTGAAAGTCATATTGGAAATGCAATCGGCTCATTTTTTAGGTGTGAAAACCACACCTGATGATGATGATTGCTTGTGTTGCAATCGAAACGTCGTGAGAATATTTTATGGTTGAATTGTTATTATTTTATTATTTCCCTTCTACGTGACTTTACCGAAAGAACCAAGAATAGAACTCTTATCTAGTACAACATTAAAGGTGCGGTTTGTTGCTGACTGCTTGGAGTTTGGAGGTTTTTAGGCCCGTGCACAGCAGCTGTGATTAATAGTTGTAAATAAAATTCGCGTATTAATTTATCAAAAATAACTCTATTACGTGCTGCTGTGTAGCGTTATGGGCTATATATTCATTCGGCGATTAAACTGTGTTGATGACAAGGCCATCTTGGATGCATTCCATTCCTTGGAACGCATTGGCTGTAGCACAAGGGGCATATTCTCTCGGGGAGCCTTCATCCAGCTGCGGATTGAACATGGCTGATGATGATGACGACGACAGTGATGATGATGATAGCAACGGTGTGAACACATCCATTGAGCCAAGATCCCTCTGATCCTCTGAGTACTGGTCTTTTAGTTGTCCAAAAGACCAGGATCCAAACCCAAGGGAGAAGCATCTTCTAGTGTTGACAGTCCTCGCCTGAGGGCTTCAGAATCATTAAGCACTTTTTAAATAAAAACTTACTTTTTTAAACTTGCTTTCAATTCGGATTTTCATAATGTGTTATTTTGATCATGTCTTTGCTGGAAATTTGTTACAACGTGATTTTATTTTGCCCTACAATTTCACTTTCATTGTTAATGCCTGTAAAGCACCACGCATTGCATTTTTTGCACGAATAGTGCTCTAGAAATGAAGTTTGATTGATTTATTGAAGCGCTGTGCAGTGCATGGTTAAAGCGGGAGCTGGAGGAGACCTCTGTGCAAACCGCCGGCTGAACAGGGGTCACGTACCATCACACCTGGGGGCCCCCTCTCTCCTGGTGGGCCAGCAGAGCCAAACTCTCCCTGTCAGGTGCATCCAGCACAGACAGACACACACACACACAGACACAGACAAATATCCCCTGTATAGCCTTAACAGACTGTAGGGGCAAGTGCTGTTAGTGAGCACCTATGAAGGCCAGCACGACACACGAGGGGGTGGGTGGCCAACGCCACGCCTGGCCGCCTTTGTCTCCCTAGCGGCGATGTTTACACATCGCACTAGGTACTAATTTTAGGCTGAGTCGACCTAGGGGAGGCCCGGCACAGTTTCAGATAATCGTCACTGGTGTTGGCCGTGAGCGGGAATCGAACTCGGGTCGCCGGGTTCATAGCGCAGCGCGCTAACCGCTACACTACCGCTCCCCACTAACACACACACACATTGCCATTTGGCTCTCATCGGTCCAAACAGCATATTTTGAGAGCGCCGCGGCAATTCGACAATGTTTTATTTTTTTTCCGAAATAACGCGAGATCGCATTTGCCGTGACGAATGCACCGATGAGAATGTGGCCAAAGAAGTGCTTCGAAAGAAAGAAAAACGAAGACTCGTGCTGGAAAAAAATGCAGATCATTATTCGGTGACGCTGACGCCGCTGATGCTGCTGCTGCGTTGGCAGCCGATCACAAGCACAATTAACACCATGATGGGCGTGCTACTAAGAAGGGCCATTTGGCCCGGGACATCGTATTATACATTTCTACACAATTTATTTTCAAGCCACACAGGTGAATTGTGTAATTGGCAAGGTAATGCCATCTGTCGGCATACAACTCAACATTTTTTCCCCCGAATCTTTCGTTCCTAAAAAAAAAAATCCGCCTTCATGAATAAATTCCGGCGCTCACGACCTCGGGAGGGACGGGACTCGAAGGGCGATTCCAGATGGGGTGCGGCCGCGTCGAGAATTCCCCTCGTGGGGAAACGCGCCATCGGTTCACAGGCAGCCAGCGCCGCCGCCGTTCCTCCCTGGACGCTGTCGACGCGTGTGGCTCGTGTTCCTCGCACATCTTTGCACCGGCGGCAATAAGCAAAAGCGCGTCCCTGAGAGGTGCGGTGCGTGTGTAGGTAGACTCACGTTCTGGCCCGGAGGCCCATTGCTGCCCGGAATCCCTGGCATGCCCTGGGGAACAAAGACAAAGATTATGCATGTAGCCTCAACAGAATGTTGGGGCGAGTGCCTTTAGCGAGTAGCATCACCCATGGCATACGAAGGGGTGGGTTGCCAGCACCACGCCCGACCGACTCCCCAGTGGCGATGTTTGCACAACCCATCAAGTACTCATTTGAGGCTGAACCGACCTAGAGGAGGCTCAGGACCAGTTCAGATAATCGTAACTGATGATGGCCGTGAGCGTGAATCGATCCCGTGTTGACGGGTTCAGAGCATAGCGCGCTAACTGCTGCACTACTGCCCTGGGGAGCACACACACATATAACATACAACACATAACACACACACACAACATACACACAACACATACGCACAGGTCAGTCGCCACTACCGCCCCTCAAGCAATTGCCCCGACAATGGCTTATCGGTAACGCCCGGGGCTGGCAAAATGCTCACGATTCATTTTCTTAAAATAATAATTCAATTCTCACGTGCGAGTCAAAGTGTTTTTTTTTATTTTGTCCGGCACGAATGAGCATTGCTCATCTACTGCCCGCAGCCTCTGATGCCAGCGGTGGAAATTCCACTTATCCTCATGGCGGGGCCGAGTCTATCCGCAGGATGGCCACTGTTGACTTTTCCACCAAGGGGGCGACTCCTGTTTGATCGACTCCACGGCAGGGATGACGACGGGCTGAGTGAACCCTCAATGGGGCCGTCGAACGCGCCGCAGATCACACTTTTGCCCTCTCATGGAATCTACAATTACTTAATAAAAAAAAACTGTTTCTTTATTTATCATTTATTGTATCTAACACTTTCCTTTTCCCATGCTACTCGTTGCGCACACGGTAGCACTTTATTTTTGTGCGCGGTTCAAATGTACCTTTTTCTCGGGCGGTGCCTTCGCCGTTGAGGTTCGCGGCCGGTTTCTATTTTTAATTCCCCTTGCTCTATTGCACCAATTACCGTTCCCGTGCCGCCGTTGTGTGCAACGATGCCTTCTTTATTGAGGGCGACGTTGGCAAATGAAATAGAGACTGAGTGATTGATTGAGATCTCTGAAGCGAGACGAAGTTTAGCCTGCGAAGTGCTGCGACCGATGGGGTGCCGTGGTGGCGAGATGTTAACTACCTCGCCTGGTAAGCAGGAGGTCGTGCGTTTGGTCCCGACCTTGACGCCTCTATATTTTGAGTTGGCATTGTTCTCTCCTTGGTTGCGTGGACTTTTCTCCGGAGTCCCCCAGTTTTTGCCTCCACGTTTAGAAACGTGTGCGTTTGGAGCAGATGGTTGCTATCAATGTTAACGTGGTCAGCCGCTTCGTTGAGCTATCATTTGTGGTCAGGTCTCTTCTGAAAAAGTGCAAACATAGTTCAGTGGGCCTTAACTGGTAAAACAAAAAAATTGTTCATATTTTAAAAAGTTTATAGACTCATGGCAGGCTCGTGCCGGGCGAACCGCGGTCGAAAAACATTCGAGCGAAGCGCGAAAACAAGCCGCCAATAAAAGGGTGGCAACACGATTGAACAACTGGAGTCATCGCATCGCGAAATATTCCGCCGTGTTGTTCCGTCGCGACGACGTGATTTGCAGCGACGCCTCGGCAAACAGTTCCTGCCGTGGCGCGGGGCCGACAAGGCCCCCAGCGGCCTCTCGTTGCCGAGAATCGCGCGGTCCCCAGTTGCCCCGTTCGAATACGCCGCCGCGGCTTTACCGGCTTACGCCGCGCGAGTGTTTGCCTGAGCGTGACAAGCAATAAATAACGATAAACCCAGGGGCGCGTTTTGTTCCCGCAAACCGGCTGTCCCGGATGCGTTCTTCGAAACGCGAACCAAACGATCGTCGTTGCGCTCGTTCGTCCCGCGGGGTGGTCGACGCGGGTTCGCGGCCGTAAGGGATCGAGAGGGAGCCCGTCCGTCGGGTACAACTCACAGAGGTTAAAAGGGGGCGGCAGTTTACATCCCTCGCTGGAGGTCACCGCTGGCAGAAGGGCTTCCAGGAAAGGTGGGAGCTTAGCAGGGCGCTCGCAGTGGGTCGTTTGGCCTACTCTTCCACGCGCACACGCTGGCCGGACGTCTTGCAAGAGGTGCGAGTACCCGCATCTTAACCGTCATACATTTCTGGCAAGCCTGGAGACCACGGCTAACAGCAGTGGCACGCGATACTTTTCAGCCGGTCCCGGATACCATATCTTACCCACAATGCTCGCTCCGACCAGTGCGGCGAAGAACGACGTTCGAAACAACCCCCCATGGGGGCCTTCGTCCAGCAGTGGATTGACAAAGGGTGCTGTACATCTACTCAAATCACGTTAACCAACTTTTTGGATGCCAGCCACTGTTGGCTATGCAAGTCCGTATGCGACTGCTGATGCTGTGTCGCTTGCCCCCTCACCCACCACACTCGGGAGAAAACGCGCGGCAAGGACGAGAAGGGTGGCAGAGAGGGGTGGGATACGCCGTGGCGTGGTGGGGTATGACTCTATCCCCGTACAAGATGGACACGTGATGGCGATTAGTCCACTTGCTGCACTGCCGCCCCCTGGCGAGCCAGGGTATGGCTCCTCCTGGATGCACACGGGAAGGGAGTTTGACGGCATCTGTGTGGGCGCAGTGATCCATCAACCCTCGCTGCTGCCTCTATAAGTGGCAGCAGCGTAGCCACAACCGACCAATCGATCTGTGATTTCACTTGTTCTTTGGTGAATTGACAGATGTGGGAAATGTTGCGAAATTGTACTCATGTCTGTTGTACGTATGGAGCGGTCGCGTCGCGGTTGGAGAGCTGCACTAAAAATCCGGCCACCCGAGTTCGATTCCCACTCATGGCCAACGCCAGTGACGATTATCTGAACCGGTCCTGGGCATCCCCTAGGTCGACTCAGCTTCAAATGACTACCCGGGTGCGGTGTGTGTAAACATCGCCACGAGGGAGATAAAGGCGGCCTGGTGTGGTTCTGGCCACCCACCCCCTCGTGTGCTGTGCCAGCCTTGATAGGTGCTAGTCGCTAAAAGCACTTGCCCCAACAGTCTGTTAAGGCTGCACAGGGGATCTTTGTCTTTATACTCTTAGGTTTTTTCGGTAAAGTCACGTAGGTAAAAAAAATAAAATTAAAATTAATACTGTATTGATACAGTAAATCTGGCTGTGACGGTCCCACCTGATGACAGAGACTTGTGTTGCCTCCGAAACGTCGTGATTTATTATTTTATTTCTATTATTACTTTTTTTATTATTATTATTTTTTACCTACGTGACTTTACCGAAAAAAACCTAAGAGTATGAATCCTTGCAGTCACGAAAGCTTCAAATCTAGAATCGATGTCTTTGTATGTTGAACTTTTTTTGTACCGTATTTAGCCAACCATGCTACTTGGAGAGCTGTAAAAAAATGCCTCACCCCCCCAAAATGTGTTTTGCTGTCTCCTGCGCAGTTATCGGTGACGAGGCTGGGACCGCGGTTAACTAACTCGGTGTGTCATCACGGGCCGGCCGAACCTGAGATCCAGATGCGGGATCTCAGCTGGAGCCAGCTCAGAGACGCCTGGATCCCCTTGAGCCACCGGCGGTCACCCCGACCGCTTCTACTTTTGAAGTCTGAACCCCACGTTCCTGGCAGGAGCACCATACCTCCCTGCTCAGGTGTGATATACAGCCTGGCCTTGACAAAGATAACATCAACGTTCTATCCATAACAAAGTTTTTTTTATGGCGCGTGCGTGTTTTTAGGTTAGATCGTGGGAATATAAATGCCTCGTTAAACCCACCGCCACCCAACACGGCCAATTTGTCAGGTTTGTCACGTTTGTCACGTACGCAAAAACGTGCCAAATGAGCTACTACTTAAGCACACCGGTTGTGTGTTGGAGAGTAAACCGCGCAAAATTTACACCTCGAGTAAGGACGTTCTCCCGAACGTACAACGCGTAGTCACGGTCGGTCGCAAGGTGACGAAACGCACTTGGCAAATGACACTCGTAAAGTTGAAGATGGTGCCAGGGTTTCCCGCTGGAGAACATTGGTTTGGTGGCGTCGCTATCGAATGTAGAGGCGGTGGTGCAATTGCACCAGGCCCGATGGGCCAGAGAGGCCCTGGTGCCAGGGTCACAAAGAGGGGTGAGGGGGGTAACTGGGCAGGGCCCTCCACCAATTCATTCCTTGCACCAGGGCCCATGCCAACCACGCTCCTATGCCACTGAGAATGCCCAGAGGCTGATTTAACAGTTCGTGGCCCGTTTGTTATACGTACGGTGTCGAAAGAAGTTCAGCGTACGTACGTACGTACGCTATTTTATTGCACACCATTAATGTGTTCTCTTAGCCGTGGAGCGAGGAGATGGAGCGATGAAATCGGCTCATGCGAAGGCCCCGGGTGGATTGTTACATGGCAGAGAGATGGCGACGGTGTAGGGAGGCATTAATCCAGCAGTGGACTGACCATGGCTGGTGACGATGAAGCTACGGAAATCAGCCGCTTGGCTTTCAACCCATTTTTTGCAAGCATCGTGTAGAGCACTTAACTCACAAACGGAAGGTCGTTTTTGGTCAATTGTGGCCAGCGTTCAACTCATCATCACTACGGATGGACTGATAAACACTTTGATGATCGTTTAGAGGGAATGCCTTCACCATGGGAGTGTAAAATTTCCACCACTAACCTGGGGCCACCACAGAATAAACGTTTCGTCTCAAGGGTATAATGAAGTTAGGGTATATATGAATGTTGGTGATATTAATACAAGTGTACAGCCCTTTACCAATCCACTGCTGGATGAAATTGAACAGTGCTGCAAGTTATGATGGCTCTGTTTAAGCGACGTGTTGGCATCTTTCAGATCAATCTTACATATCAAGTAAATGTTGCCGAGTTGCAACCCCCCCCGAAAAAATAAGTTTTGATTGATCTTAAACGTGTGAAGTGGCTCCAATTCCCTGACGTCACATTCGTCGTAGTAGGTTTTCACCCTTTAAACTGGTACAAATCTGACACCTTTATACAAGGCATCATGTTTGCAATAACCAAAACACAAGTAGTCAAAATGCAAACAATAAGAAACAACTCTGATAATGATAATAATATGCACTGTCCTTGAAGTTGATTGGTCCGCACCCGAGACAGCTTTCCTTAGAGCCTAGTCTCCATTGGTGTTGGACCAGATGACGCCAAAAGGCGTACAACTCAAAAACAGTGCACTATCAGAGTATTGAGAGCTCGGGGTAAGCATTTACACTATGAGACCTCCTTTACCAGTGGCAAAATATAGTAGTAGGTTTTTACCCTTTTAAACTGGTACAAAACTGACACCTATATACAAGGCATCATGTTTGCAATAACCACAACACAAGTAGTCAAAATGCAAACAAAAAGAAACAACTCTGATGCCTTGTATAAAGGTGTCAGTTTTGTACCAGTTTAAAGGGTAAAAACCTACTACTATATTTTGCCACTGGTAAAGGAGGTCTCATAGTGTCACATTCGTCGTTTGTTTTACTGACTGAAGTTCACGCAAACAATTCCAATTCAAGGTTTGATAATTTAGAAATATAACTTCCCCTCATCAATCTCGTCCATCAACCATGCCAGTTGTAGCAATGTGATCAAACTGCCGTCTGCAAAATACTAAATTCAAATTGGACATTTGGAAATGTGCCGTGAGAAAAACGAAATGATGACATCCGAACCTCATCCCACGTACGTGTGATATGCACCGCCCACACCCACCCCCCCCCCACGCTCTCCTTAGGTACGGAGAAACCTAAACCCTGCCAGTTGTCCAGGAAATACGCGCACCGTGCGTACGACACGCGGACCGTGTCCGCCCTAGCGGGGCGGGGGGGCGTGGGGGTGAGCCGGATAATTTCCCACAGGCCTCCCCAATGGCCACGGCACCACCGTCATTTGTCCAGGAGGATTGCAGTCGAGGAGTAATTAACTTTTCCCTTTCGCCTGCTGCGATCATTAACCTCCATTAACTTTAATTCCACTCTCGACTTCTTTTTCGGTCAGGGCAGAACTTGCGTCAAAGAGTTTTGTGGGCTTTTTAGAAAGAAAGAAAGAAATAAATGAAAAAAAATCATCGTCATCCTCACAGCCACACGCCAAGTAATTATACGACGGAGAGTTCTGGCAGAGCCAGCGAGAGAACGAGCGAGCGAGAGCAAGGGCCGTCTGCGGTGGTTTAAGCTGCGGGAGTTTGCCTGCAGATGAACAGACCTCCTGCTATACGGCGGTGGTGCCGTGCTCGTAACGTTATAATTAATTCAAATTTTTAAAAAATACGATATTTATATTTGGGTTGGTGGCGGTTGTGGTGGCGGCGGTGGTGCATGCTTATAACATTATTTTTAATTATAATTTTTAAAAAATACGATACTTATATTTGGGTTGGTGGCGGTTGTGGTGGCGGCGGTGGTGCATGCTTATAACATTATTTTTTATTATAATTTTTTAAAAATACGATATTTATATTTGGGTTGGTGGCGGTTGTGGTGGCGGCGGTGGTGCATGCTTATAACATTATTTTTAATTATAATAAAAAAAATACGATATTTATATTTGGGTTGGTGGCGGTTGTGGTGGCAGCGGTGGTGCATGCTTGTAACATTGTTCTTAACCGTAATTTAATGTAGTCATACAAATTACAATGGATATCTATTTTGGTTGTTTTTTTCACAGTTAATCAACATACATGATACATCGTGCATGCACATCATGCACGCACACCACGTATGTGCACTATGTGTGTGCATTGTGCCGTTTTTGGGTGCAAAAATCGCAATACCTGTGGAATATATTTAAATAATTTTGATTCCGTTGTTTGTACTTTAGTGCTAGACAGAGGCGATGAGGGCAAGCGACGTAAGTGAGCGCCTATCAAGGCGACAATTCACACGTGATGAAGTGGTGTGGCCAGCACAGCGCCCAAGAGGCTCCTTTGATGCTTACCGACTGCGTTAGGTCCTCATTTAAGGCTGAGTTAACCCTCGGGGAGGCCCACACCTGGTTCAGATACTGCACTGCTAATGACTGATTTTTTTTGTTGTTTAGCCGTGGCCGGGAATCTAACTCAGCTCTCTGGGTTCCGTGGTGCGGTGTGCTAACCGTGGTGGATGCGACCCACTCCATGTTTTAGTCAGCAACAGCGAGGGACATTGCCAGGCGAATGCTTCCCCACATTGCTCACGAGGGTTATGTGACTATACTTCACCATGCAGTGAGTGTGCGTTGAAAGGGGGGTGGGGCAGTGGGAGAGAGGGAATCTAACTCAGGTGGCCGGTTGTGTGGTGCAGCCTGCGAGGCACACCGCTGCACCACAACTACGCACACACACGCGCGCGCGCGTGCACGGACTAACAGTACATCCAATGCCACCAAACAGAAAACACGTGTTTCAAATTCATGCGGTGGCCACGACCCACAGAGCTAAATGAGACTCCGGCTGTGATCACCATCGGCAGAGTGAAAAGCGGTGGAAAACGTGCAGCGGCGCGGAGAATAGTTGGAGGCAGGAAAAAACCATGTGGGGGGTGAGGGGTATGGGGTCCGGGACCGCCCCCCCCCCCGCCAAAGCGCGGGGCCCAGGGCAGTCTGCCCGATTCGCCCATAACCCTAACGAACGGCTCTGGGTGAAGGCGGTAGGCCTGCGATTGCCCGTTCGCGGCCACTGCTGACAGAAGGGGCTCCAACTAAAGGCAGCGCCTCTAACGAGGACTCACGCTTCACCCCACACACTTCACGCCACCTTATGCCGATCGAATGACCGTGGCCCGACATCATGCCCTTGTACATATGCTGTTGGGTGGACGGAGGCGGGAGCGGGGTTGGAGATTCTCGCACCGTCGCTTCAGCTGCAGCGCCGGGAGGTTGGATTGAACCGGCGACACCGAGCGCTGAGAATCGAACGCGCAAGCGAAGGTGTTTGCGGGTAGCGACGGCACGAGAAGAGGTCACGGGCGAGCGTCAGGGTGACGCGGGAGCAACCATTGTTGGCACGTGCCGCGAAGGGCATTTTGACACCGCTTTCTCCGGGACAATTACCACCCTCTGAGAAAGCACAGAGAACCCCTCTAAAATTACCCGGCGGAGCGTCGGCGCGGAGATTATTACCCGTGACAAATTACCGCTTCGTCAAAAAATAGAAGAAGAAGAGAGAAACGCATTCCGCTCACGAAGCGTCAATATCGGTGTGTAAATTACGCAAACATCTTCTAGATTCAAGAGCCGAATGGCTCACAGGGCTATACCTAATAAATTAACTTGAACTTGAAATTAAAGTGGAGCACCCGTTGCACATCACTGACTCTTAGGGAACCGACACGAGAGTGCGACCCGGTCACCAGTGGCAGCGGCTGGGCGCGAACAAACCAAGCAACAACGAAAGAATGATCGGGGCACCCGAGCGGCTCAAGGGGCCACAGCTTTGCGAAGACGACAAAGCGATGCACAGAACGGTCGGAGCGCCGACTTCCAAGAAAGCCACGTTGGCCTACAGTTCTCCCGTCGTCCAGGCCGCATCAATACCCCCCTCGGTTCCGTCATCTCGCTCGCGTTTAATTACAAATTGAAAATGGGTTCCCCTAAAGATAATTTTGGCAGCAACCATCACCGCCGCCGCCACTGCCCCGCCGTCTAACGTAGCTCTTCCGTTGTTGCATCGGCGCAGTCTCCGATGTGTGAGGATTCGAGGTGGCTTTGCGTGGTGACGAATTCGTTTTCTCGCCCCGCTGAAATCGCGGTCTGTCTCATTCTGACAGAGGGCCATCTGATTCTCGTCGCCCACGTAAAAAAAAAAAGACGAGCCGTCGGTAGCTGATAATGTGCATCTCCAAATGACTCCATCAAAAAGCTGAACCAAAGTAGCTACTTCAATAAATAAAACATGGGAATGGTTATGGGTTGAGTTTTTTTTATCCTTCTTTTTTATCTTCTGGAAGGTCACATAATGATTTGCAGATTCTGGCAACTGAATAACATTTTTATTTATTATGGCATTTTATATATATACACACAATTTTTTTATGCACAGCACCGCACGAGGATCGCAAAACAAAAAAATGCTACTGCTGCAGAGATGCATGCTGCGTGCACGTCACTAGGATTTGGCGATGGTTTTCATTAAGACCTCCCCCCCCCCCAAGAGGCACGAAACACACACGAACACACACACACAAACGAACACATACACACACGAACACACACACACATACACGAACACACACACAAACAAAGATCTCATTACGCACGGAAAGATTTTTTTTTTAATTTTTTGCGCACAAGCATTCATAAAAAAAAGTCGAAACGACCAACAGAAAATTCTGTCCGACGCGAGACCTTTTAAGACGCTCCTTGAGGTGCACGTGTTTACCCACGTGATTTATAGTTTTGTGTAAAGTCTGCCCTTATTTATTTATTTATTTCCACGCTCACTTATGCGTCCACAGGGGTTACTAACTGCCCTGGTGCAATGGTTTACGGCACTGGACTTACAATCCAGTTTCATTTCCCGGCGCGGCATTTGAAGCAATTATTGAATCCCACCTCGCCCACCGCCTTTATCTAAACTACGAATGTTTAGGCCCACTGAGCTATGTAGCTCTTTTACACAAGAGACCTGCACACTAATGATAGCTCAACGAAGTGGCTTATCAATGCTCTGAACGTGTGTTGTTGATTCTAACTTTGGGGGAAAAAACCGGAGGACCCGGAGAAAAATCCAAGCGGCCACGGTGGAGAGAGACACGCAAACTCCCAATATACAGCAGCAGCCGTCAGGGTCGGGATCAAACCCACGACCTCCTGCATACCAGGCGAGGGAGTTAACATCTCCTAGCCACCGTGATGGTGATGAGAGAGAGACACACACACACAAACTCCAAATATACAGCAGCAGGCGTCAGGGTCGGGATCAAACCCACGACCTCCTGCACACCAGGCGAGGGAGTTAACATCTCGCCAACGCCTCTGTTCCCCCGGTGGCGTGAATGGGTTCACCACGGTTAGTGGAACGCAGGCCGCGTGTCGCGCGGTACGTTGTGGGTGCTCCCAACTCTTCCAAGGCGTCTGGCAAGCATGGAAGAGGAGGCCACAATAAATATAACCCTTCAGAGGCTCTTCCACCAGCAGTGGCTTGAGCAGAAACTTGCAGGGCTGCGCCTTTAATTTATATTTGTCCGTGGTGTATAGGGGACGATGGGAGGCTTCTTTTTCCAGTTCCCCACCCCGGCCCCCCATCCCCCAGCCCCCCCCCCCCCGCGCCATCCCCCCTTTCTGGAGTCAATTTATTTTGGCTGACGTGGAGTTGGCTGAAAGTGCCGTGCGATTGTTGCTGTTCAAAAAACATAAACCCAAGTGACAGAAACTGAGTTTATAGATGACCCTAAACCCATCGTGGAGGTAACGGAAGGGGCTGGGTATTAAATGCTATCGATAATACGTAGCACATTTAGGCTCAAGGACGAACGAAAATAATGTCTTCGTTTCAGAGCACGGTACATGTGACAGGGGTGGTGAGCCCCAGGTTTCCGAGCGTGGTTAAGCATCAGCCGGTGAGTGACATCTCGACGGGACGAGGGTTCCGGCAATCGACCCACACCGCTGGCCAGCGCGGTGAAGTCCGGCCAAAAAACAAAGCCCGGCAAATGACACAGCATAGGGGAGGCCTTCATCCAGCAGTGCATTCACAAAGGGCTGACAAAAACCCATTATTGTTATTATTTACAAGCACTGGGTTGCTGAACGATAATCGGTAACCGTTTACCGAGCAGGTTACCGGTTCTGAAAGTCAGGAACCTGTAACTGATTCCAAAGCAACTTCGGTAACGAACACAACTGAATGGAATGTACAAACCCACACGGTGGCCGAAATCACCACGTGGTCAGTTAAAAGGCAAAAGCGCAGCCCCTGCAATCGCTCGCGCCACCGCTGGTGGAAGGGCGCCTCCGTTAGTGGGGGCTCTGGAAGTGGAATTTGGGTTTGCTCTTCAACGCACATCCAGGGAGATGGGTTGGAGCATCCACGCGACTAGGGGTCGGCACGGTTTGGCTCAAACCACCAAACCGCGGTTTGAACCGAACCAAATCGGTTTGGTTTGGCTCTGTTTGAACTGGTTCGGTTTGGTTTGGGGCTACGAAAACCGACTCGGTTTGGCTCGGACAGGGTGGAACCGGCTCAAACTAGTTTGGTTCAAGCCAACTTAAGAGGTTTGGTTTAGCTTAGTTTGGTTTGGTTTTGGTTTGGTTTGGTTCAGTCGTCGCTGGTTTGGTTTGGATTGCTCAATTTGAAACCAGTTTGAGTCGGTTCAAACCGTGCCGACCCCTACACGCGACCTGCCGCCGATCGATTCAACTGCGGTGTTTATTACCGCTGGGCTAGGTGGACAGAGGCAGGGGTGGTGGTGGTGGAGGTGGTGGGGGTGGTGCAGGTGGTGGTGGGGGGGGGGGGTGGTGGAGGTGGTGGAGATGGTGGTGGAGATGGTGGTGGGGGTGGTGGTGGTGGAAGTGGTGGAGGTGGTGGTGGAGGTGGTGGTGGTGGAAGTGGTGGAGGTGGTGGTGGAGGTGGAAGTGGTGGGGGTGGTGGTGGAGGTGGTGGAAGTAGTGGAGGTGGTGGTGGGGGTGGTGGTGGTGGAAGTGGTGGAGGTGGTGGTGGTGGAAGTGGTGGGGGTGGTGGTGGAAGTGGTGGTGGTGGAAGTAGTGGAGGTGGTGGTGGAGGTGGTGGTGGTGGAAGTGGTGGAGATGTTGGTGGAGGTGGTGGAGGTGGTGGTGGAGGTGGTGGTAGAGGTGATGGTGGAAGTGGTGGAGATGGTGGTGGAGGTGGTGGAGATGGTGGTGGAGATGGTGGTGGAGATGGTGGTGGAGATGGTGGTGGTGGTGGAGAGCGCAAGTCCAGGCACCCCAGCGTTACAACGTAGTAGCAATTCGCTTCAATCCTTAGTTTACAATGTAAAAAAAAGCTAACGTGTTGTGTTCATTACTCTGCGTATTGCTAAATGCGTGGCAAGACTGGGCAGCCGTGGTTTTTTTTGCTGTTGTTAACATACGCTTAACGGTTAGGCACAATTTGTTTTACCTTACGTAACAAAGCAGATGATGAAGGTGCAAGATTTAAGTCCTCCAATTATTACCTCCTGTCACCTGGAGCTCGATATGGCTCCCTCTGGAGTGTATATTTTGGCACTACACTTCAAAGCTATGAGGCTACGGTATGTAAACAAAACACTGTGTAAATATACAAAAATAAATTTCGATTTAAAGCTTTCGTGACTGCAGGGATTCATCTCCTTGGTTCTTTCGGTAAAGTCACGTAGAATGGAAATAATAAAATAATAAAAATTTAACATAATAAAATCATTCTCACGACGTTTCGGCCACAACGCAAGCAGCCGTCCTCAGGTGAATAACAAAAATATACAATCGAAACTAACCAATGTGGAAAATATTAGTAAATTTGATGTGATAACGTCGCTGTGAGTTATTCAAGTCGAACAGCAATGCCGACGCCGCTGCTCTGAATTAGGCTGCCGTTGGACACACATCTGTCCGTCGCCTGATGAAGCTGGTTGTAATTACCGGCGAAACGTCGTACTCCGATTATCAATGTTGTGGATTTGCTCTCCAACACACCGGTTAGTGCTGTACCAGTCACGAATTGGCACGTTCTGTTTTACGAAACCTTACTAATTGGCTGCGTCGGGCGATGGCGGGTTTAACGACACATTTATATTTTTTACGCGATCTAACACAAAAAAAGCACCGATAGTATGGATCGTACAACGTTTTGCACCTCCATGGGTTTCTTAAACAAAGCGCAGTGTTGTGTTGCATCTCGTTCAATGCAAAATGGCCCTAAATCGGCGAAGTAAGACCGTAACCCACACATCACATTCCCACATTCCCACATTTGAAAGCGTCTCTCCCCATAAAACGGAACATTTTCACATCTTCGCGTTCACAGATGCCCTACTACGCTGACCATTGCTCGATTGTGTGCTCTGCGTGCGTGTGTGTTTTTTTTGTTCTGCCACAGTTAATTGTTGTCACATGGAGTGACCGTACGAAAAGCGGGGAGGAGACAACTGCAGAGCTGAACGGGGAACTTTAAAGCGCGTCTCCGAGTGAGCGCCGCCGAAACGCGGGGAAAAGCTAAACAAGAATGAGGCAGGAAGTGAATAACTCACAACTTCAGAAGCAACACTGGCAATCTCTGACAGTGGAATGTTATTTTTTATTTTTTTAAACGGTGGAACGGACTCTGCCGAGGAGACCCACGAGGTCAAAACATTGTCCCGATAGTGTTAGCTTAAACATACTGGACAAATGCTGCCGGGTTAATATTGTGCATGGAAAGGCGAGATGTCGCTTTGGTCTGAATTGAGCTACGCTACAGAACCTCCTTCTGCGTGTATGCAGGAATCGGAGGGGATTAGTTGAGTTACTTAGTTGTCTTCTTGGTTCTTTCGGTAAAGTCACGTAGAAGGAAAATAATAAAATAGTCAAAATAAAACATAATAAAATAATTCTCACAAATAATTCTCACGACGGTTCGTGAGAATTATTTCATTATGTTTAATTTTTATTATTTCATTATTTTCCTTTTCGTGACTTTACCGAAAGAACCAAGAAGATGAATCCCTGCAGTCACGAAAGCTTTAAACCGGGATTTACTTAGTTGTCTTTAATTATTGCAACACGACGCGAGCACGGCACCATTACGCCGAACGCGAACGGGCGGAGAAACACCGAAACTCCGCGAGCTTGGACCACGAAATCGGCGCGGCGGGACTGTTAGGATGGAGGCGAAGTCCGCACTTCGCTGCTCCGCCCAAGCGGGGATCACGTGCGGCGACGTGGAGATTTATACTCGGTGATGTTGGCTACTGGGGTAGCGATGGGACAAGTGCTATGAGTCCAGCAACTGGAGTGCGATTATTCCTGGCCGCGGCTAACACCAGTGGCGAGTGACATCCGCACGGACTGTGTGCCCCCCCCCCCCAATCCCTTCACAACGCGGGGAAGTACGGTCAGATAACCCCGCCCCGTCCACCACACGGGATGGAGACATATTCATCCAGCTGTGGATGGACAAAGTTGTGCACGTCACTATCATTATTTTGCATTTCGCACTTTAAGATGTTTTTTTTAAATCATGTTTTTGTTTTTTGTTGTTGCGGTTGCACCCGATTCAAGAGCCGAATGGCTCACAGGGCTATACCTAATACATGAAACTTGAAACTTGAAACCGTGCGGAGCCAACCGTTGACACAATACGTCGAGTTTGTTTCGTCGGACGAGAACCGACTTGCGCAGAGCGCGACATCACACCCAAGATGCCACTCGCGAGAAAAACGCCGCCTCGAGCACTCTCGTTTGTAAAACAACAACTACAACAACGACAACAACAGCAACAACGGAAACAACGGCGGCGTTGCTGCAAAATGAGACCGACTCTGCGGAGTGGAACGAGACTGCGAGCGAAGCGCTTCCAACGGGGGGAATAACGGACCGAGGTGGTGGACACCCGGCAGGCCCACTGGACACGGTTGCGAGGGGGTCCGTTCCTGAGTGACTCCTTTGCGCCGGTTAAAACATGAATATTAAATTGAAGAAAAGGGCTGCTCTCGGCAGAAGTCCAGTGATGACGGCGAAGTAAAGAACAGCGTTCTCCCGGCACCGCGGGGAGCTCTCGAAAACATCCCGCTAGAGAGGAGTTGGCCTACTCTTCCACGCTCCGCAATCTCGCAAGTGGTGGGGAGTGCCCACACTTCACCTCCATCGCAGGTGACCTGCCGATGGACTAACTGCGGTGTTGGCATGGGTGGGGGGGAGAGAGGGGGTGGGGGTTCAGGATCTCGGACCAGGTTGGCTCAACCCATCACCTCACGGCAGATGATAAAATAAGTACCACTTTGTGGGTTCGTCAATACTGTTTGTGTCCTATGGATGGACTCTTTCCACACCGTAGGAATGTGGAATTTCCACCAAAGACTCTAAATGGGGGGGGGGGAGGGGGGGTGACCACCACCTCATTACTCATTTGAGCAGGAAATCGCTTTGATTTTCTTTTTAGTTTTGCCGAGGCTAATAGCATAAGCCCTTCATGCCTAAGTTATAAATCAAAAGCAAAGCCACCCACCTTGGCTTTTTTGTGGAATGCAGATTCATCCGGCGCCGTTCACGACTTCTCGCGGAGTTGGCCGTGCGCGCTGTGCCAGGGACCGGTGGCGGAACGACGCCCCGACCCAAATGTGTAGTTAGGTGTTGCCGAGGTCGGCATCAGTTGTACATTCCCTCGAGACTGTGGCGCTTAAATACGGGCCCCCTTCTCGTTGATTTTTGCAAGTTAGTACCTCCCCCCCCCCACCACACTCACCCATATATGTAAATAAAGGCATTGCCGTTGATAAATGGACGCAAATTATACGAGTGTCGAATTTAAAGCAACACGGAAAATTAACGCTCAAAAACACTTGCGACTCTGTTACCCACTCTATAAATACGTGTTATCCCATTACAGCGGCGGCGTATTCGCACCGTAAATTCCACGTTTGAATAACGACCCAAATTTATTAAATTTTTCTGTTCCAGCATTTTGGTTTCGCGTTATAAAAGAAAACATTTCAATGAATGGGCTTCTTGGGGGGGGGGGGGGGTGGAGGAATGGGGTCGGAGCGGTGGCGCAGCCCGCCGGCTGGAACGATGTCAGAATCAATTGTGGCCCTCCACCTCACTCGCCAAACGAAGAGTCGAAAACGCGCGAGAGAGAAAGAGACAGAGAGAGAGAGCGAGAGCTCGTCCGCGGGAGGAGACGGAGTGGCGAATTCGGTGAACGTCCACGGCGCTGGGCGGATTGTTACACCACAGGATCGCGGGGCGTGACGGCGGCTTGCGGGAGAGACGTCGCTCCAGCGGTGGACTTGAGCATGGCTGAAGCTGATCGTGAACGCATTATACATATTTAAAACAACTACATGGAGTAAATATATATTAGGAGGCTTTGCAAGGTTCCGCGATATTCGCCCCACAAGAAGCAAGATCACACGTGCTCCTTTGTGCGTACGTACGGAGGGTTGAACTTATTTCGCACCTACACCTGTCAACGCATACCGTTTACGCGTATTCTCGTACAGGGAAATTGAGTTTTCAGGTCCATTCGGCGTACAGCCGTTTCAATACGGGCAAAACACAATTGTCTATTTGTTTGTGTCTCTCCCTTGTGATGGGACTTTGTAGGATGAACGTTGAGATTTATAATGGGCACGGGGGTGACCAATAAGATCTGAATTAGTCTGTAATAAGGTAGGGCACTGATAAGGGGTTGACATGTATGCGCAGCGTACGTAGCCAACCGTGTTAATCGGAGGTGCAGTGGAAGGACGAACTACAACTACAACAACAACAACCTACCCACGACGTTACGCAACGCGCACGCGTGCACAGGTGGGCATGGAGGAATACCATCCATCAGCACTCGTACCAGTCCTCTCTTTCACCAACGCGCACTGACCAGCGCGGTGAAGTATGGTCAGACAACCCCCACGGCCGACACAGCAATGGGGCCTCATAAAAAAAATATTAATAATAACGATGATTGATTGATTTAGCATTATTATGCAATCCAGCAAGATAAATGAGTAGTGATATTATGACCAGCGGAATATAAAATAAACCAGTTTTATCCATAATATTAAGTACCGGGAATAATTCCGCCACTTGATTTTTACGACAAGTCACCCACAATTCATGTATATGTTACGACAGCCATGACGAGGCTTGCTGGAAGATTCCAGCAACGGCTTCTCCGAGCCCAGAAGCGACAGCGGCTGCTACCCCACATTGGTTTCCAGGGAGTCAAATCTGCCCTCATTAAATTCTTCAAAGAACAGCCCGGGCAGCGAGAGCTCTTGAAGCCGCGAGGCGCGAAGGTTGGCAGGGCAGAGTGGGTTGCTGTGACAAGTTGCTACGCCAGTGAGACAACCATTCAACCCACGTGGGCACGGGAGGGGTGGTGGTGGTGACAGGCACGTGACAGTCGGTGCTGGACCGCGCTGATGACGCGCCCGTCGATGTGACAGCTCTCGCGAGACGTCGCCGACGATTATTCTGCTGTTACTTTTTTGGCAACTCACAGCTGGGGCGAGTGACAACCCCCCCACCCAGTCCGTGTTGAACCGTCGGCGTTGTGTGACCGCGCCCTGCGCGCACGTCGGGGGTGGAAGCGGTGGCGGAACGTCGAGCGCTACGCTGCTGCTGCTGCTACGAACCCCGGCGAACAACACAGATTACACACACACATTACACGTCACACACACACATCACACACACATCACACACACACACATACATTACACACCACACACACATACATCACACACACACATTACACACACACACCACACACACACATCGCACACATCACACACACACACCACACACACATTACACACACACACACATCACACACACATTACACACACACGCATTACACACACGCATCACACACACGCATTACACACACACAGACACATCACACATTACACACACACATCACACACATTACATACACACATTACACACACACATCACACACACACTAATTACACACACACACTAATTACACACACGCATCACACACACGCATCACACACACCACACACACATCACACACACACACATTACA
This sequence comes from Lampetra planeri, assembly GCF_965212315.1. Lineage (NCBI taxonomy): Eukaryota > Metazoa > Chordata > Hyperoartia > Petromyzontiformes > Petromyzontidae > Lampetra > Lampetra planeri. The sequence continues at coordinate 9,990,348 of NC_136128.1, read as the reverse complement.
CACATTATACACACACATCACACACACACATCACACGGCGAACGCCAGCGACGATTTATCTGAACCGGTCCTGGGCCTCCCCTAAGTCGACTCAGCCTCAAATGAGTACCCGGTGCGGTGTGTAGTAAACATCGCCACTGGGGTGACAAAGGCGGGCGGGCGTGGCGCTGGCCACCCACACATGTGTGTGCCGTGCCAGCCTTGATAGGTGCTCGCTAACCACTTTTCCCAAAAGTGCTATATTGGGGATCTTTGTCTTTATAGTACATTGTATACAAACTCGTAGTTGTGCCTTGTTGTGTAACATCATCGGTGGCGGTATATATGCACGTGAGAAGAACTCTATTCGTCTGTCTCCACGATGAAGGTAAATACTTTACGCTGGTCCCTCCCTGTGTGTGCAGCTGTCGCTAGCCGCCACTGACTTTAGCCGCGTTCAGGAGTCGAACTCAAGATTGCGCAGGTAGGGAGTGCGGCGCCCTAACCACTGCGCCACCACTCAACCGCAAGATGCGAACGCAACACGTGACTAACTCACGGCGCGTTTGGAGGAGCCAGACGACAATGTCGATAAACGACATTGATAAAGCGCACTTTCTATCGACTTATTTGCGCTGTACATCACAAATAAGTAAATAGATACAAAGAGAGTTGGCCAAGGGAATGACAAAACGAAGGAGTTTCAGGAGATAATTGAGAGAACCGAAAGCGAGAGAGAGAATGGACGCGTCTCGAACCGCAGCACCGCCTGCTCCAAATCACGAACGACACTGGGCAAGGCGCTGCCCTACCAGAGGGCAGCAGCAGCACAATACTGGGCAAGGGGTGGTGGTGGTGGGTGATGGTGGTGGTGAGTGGTGGGTGGTGGGGTGTGGGCGGTGGTGGTGGGTGATGGTGGTGGTGAGTGGTGACTGGGCAAGGGGTGGTGGTGGTGGGTGGTGGTGGTGGGTGATGGTGGTGGTGAGTGGTGGTGGTGGGTGGTGGGGTGTGGGTGGTGGGTGTGGGTGGTGGGTGATGGTGGTGGTGAGTGGTGGTGGTGGGTGGTGGTGGGTGGTGGTGGGTGGTTGTGGTGGATTGTGGTGGTGGATGGTGGTGGTGGGTGGTGGTGGGTGGTGGTGGTGGGTGGTGGTGGTGGGTGGTGGGTGGTGGGTGGTGGTGGGTGGTGGTGGTGGTGGGTGGTGGTGGGTGGTTGTGGTGGATTGTGGTGGTGGATGGTGGTGGTGGGTGGTGGTGGGTGGTGGTGGTGGGTGGTGGTGGTGGATGGTGGTGGTGGGTGGTGGTGGGTGGTGATGGTGGGTGGTGGTGGGTGGTGGTGGTGGTGGGTGGTGGTGGGTGGTTGTGGTGGATGGTGGTGGTGGATGGTGGTGGTGGGTGATGGTGGGTGGTGGTGGTGGGTGGGTGGTGGTGGTGGTGGGTGGTGGTGGGTGGTGGTGACGCGGTTTGAACAGAGCCCTGGGCGGCTGCGTTTGGCTGGGGCGATGGCACGGAGTGAGTGAGTGAGAGAGTGAGAGAGTGAGTGAGAGAGTGAGAGAGTGAGTGAGAGAGTGAGTGAGTGAGTGAGAGAGTGAGTGAGAGAGTGATTGTGAGAGTGAGTGAGTGAGAGAGTGAGAGAGTGAGTGAGAGAGTGAGTGAGAGAGTGAGTGAGAGAGTGAGTGAGAGAGTGAGTGAGTGAGTGAGAGAGTGAGAGAGTGAGTGAGAGAGTGAGTGAGAGAGTGAGTGAGAGAGTGATTGTGAGAGTGAGTGAGTGAGAGAGTGAGAGAGTGAGGAGAGAGTGAGTGAGTGAGAGAGTGAGTGAGTGAGAGAGTGATTGTGAGAGTGATTGTGAGAGTGAGTGAGTGAGAGAGTGAGTGAGTGAGAGAGTGAGAGAGTGAGTGAGAGAGTGAGTGAGTGAGAGAGTGAGTGAGAGAGTGATTGTGAGAGTGAGTGAGTGAGAGAGTGAGAGAGTGAGTGAGAGAGTGAGTGAGAGAGTGATTGTGAGAGTGAGTGAGTGAGAGAGTGAGAGAGTGAGGAGAGAGTGAGTGAGTGAGTGAGAGAGTGAGTGAGTGAGAGAGTGAGTGAGTGAGAGAGTGAATGAGTGAGTGATGGAGAGAGAGGAAAGCAACTTTGGGGTTGCTTTAGCAAAAGGGAAAAAGAGTTCGTGAAAAAAGCATGGTGTGGCATGGCGTGTGTGGGTGTGTGAGGGAGCTCCTGAGGCCATGGGAAGGCGATCGCGGCCCGGGCCGGTCCTGAACATGGATCACGTCATCAAACTTATTGTATGCCCCACGCGTGTGTGTGATGTGTGTGTGTAATGTGTGTGTGTGATGTGTGTGTGATGTGTGTGTGTGTGATGCGTGTGTGTGATGTGTGTGTGTGTGATGCGTGTGTGTGATGTGTGTGTGATGCGTGTGTGTGATGCGTGTGTGTGATGTGTGTGTGTGTGATGCGTGTGTGTGATGCGTGTGTGTGATGCGTGTGTGTGATGCGTGTGTGTAATGTGTGTGTGTGTGATGCGTGTGTGTGATGCGTGTGTGTGATGCGTGTGTGTGATGCGTGTGTGTGATGCGTGTGTGGAATGTGTGTGTGTGATGCGTGTGTGTGATGCGTGTGTGTGATGCGTGTGTGTGATGCGTGTGTGTGATGCGTGTGTGTGATGCGTGTGTGTGATGCGTGTGTGTGATGCGTGTGTGTGATGCGTGTGTGTGATGCGTGTGTGTGATGCGTGTGTGTGATGCGTGTGTGTGATGCGTGTGTGGAATGTGTGTGTGTGATGCGTGTGTGGAATGCGTGTGTGTGATGCGTGTGTGTGATGCGTGTGTGTGATGCGTGTGTGTAATGTGTGTGTGTGTGATGCGTGTGTGTGATGCGTGTGTGTGATGCGTGTGTGTGATGCGTGTGTGTGATGCGTGTGTGTGATGCGTGTGTGTGATGCGTGTGTGGAATGTGTGTGTGTGATGCGTGTGTGGAATGTGTGTGTGTAATGCGTGTGTGTGATGCGTGTGTGTGATGCGTGTGTGTGATGCGTGTGTGTAATGTGTGTGTGTGTGATGCGTGTGTGTGATGCGTGTGTGTGATGCGTGTGTGTGATGCGTGTGTGTAATGTGTGTGTGTGATGCGTGTGTGTGATGCGTGTGTGTGATGCGTGTGTGGAATGTGTGTGTGTGATGCGTGTGTGTGATGCGTGTGTGTGATGCGTGTGTGTGATGCGTGTGTGTAATGTGTGTGTGTGTGATGCGTGTGTGTGTGGTGTGTGTGTGATGCGTGTGTGTGATGCGTGTGTGTGATGCGTGTGTGTGATGCGTGTGTGTGATGCGTGTGTGTGATGCGTGTGTGTGATGTGTGTGTGTGTCATGTGATTGTGTGATGTTATTGTGTGATGTGATTGTGTGATGTGTGTTATGTGTGTGTAAAGTGTGTGTGTGATGCGTGTGTGTGATGTGTGTGTGTGATGTGTGTGTGTGATGTGATTGTGTGATGTTATTGTGTGATGTGATTGTGTGATGTGTGTGTGTGTGTTATGTGTGTGTAATGTGTGTGTGTGATGCGTGTGTGTGATGTGTGTGTGTGATGCGTGTGTGTGTGGTGTGTGTGTGTGATGTGATTGTGTGATGCGTGTGTGTGATGTGTCTGTGTGATGCGTGTGTGTAATGTGTGTGTGTAATGTGTGTGTAGTGTGTGTGTGTGATGTGTTTGTGTGATGTGTGTGTGTGATGTGTGTGTAATGTGTGTGATGTCTGTGTGATGTGTGTGTGATGTGTGTGTGATGTGTGTGTGTAATGCGTGTGTAATGTGTGGGTGTGTAATGTGTGTGTAATGTGTGTGATGTCTGTGTGATGTGTGTGTGTATAATGTGTGTATAATGTGTGTGTGATGTGTGTGTGTAATGTGTGTGTGCAAATTGTGCGGAGCGGTAGTGTAGCGGTTAATGCCCTGCGCTACAAACCTGGCGACCCGAATTCGATTTCCCGCTCACGGCCAACATCAGTGACGATTATCTGAAACCGGTCCTGGGCCCCCCCTAGGTCGACTCAGCCTCAAATTAGTACCTTGTACGGTGTGTAAAACATCGTCACTAGGGAGACAAAGGCGGTCGGGCGTGGTGTTGGCCACCCACCCCCTCGCGTGCCGTGCCGGCCTTCATAGGTGCTCGCTAACAGCACTTGCCCCAACAGTCTGTTAAGGCTATACGGGGGATATTTGTCTTTGTGTTTATACAAAAGTGCGTTTCAATTCGTAGAACATTGCTCGTGTTGAGGCGCACTGCCTGTGTGTGTGTACCGTGTGTGTGTGTACACGTGTGTGTGTACCGTGTGCGTGTACACGTGTGTGCGTGTACACGTGTGTGTGTGTACACGTGTGTGTGTACACGTGTGTGCGTGTACACGTGTGTGTGTACACGTGTGTGTGTGTACACGTGTGTGTGTGTACACGTGTGTGTGTACACGTGTGTGTGTACACGTGTGTGTGTGTACACGTGTGTGTGTGTGTACACGTGTGTGTGTGTACACGTGTGTGTGTGTGTACACGTGTGTGCGTGTACACGTGTGTGCGTGTACACGTGTGTGTGTACACGTGTGTGCGTGTGTACACGTGTGTGCGTGTACACGTGTGTGCGTGTACACGTGTGTGCGTGTACACGTGTGTGTGTACACGTGTGTGTGTGTACACGTGTGTGTGTGTACACGTGTGCGTGTACACGTGTGTGTGTGTACACGTGTGTGTGTGTACACGTGTGTGTGTGTACACGTGTGTGTGTGTACACGTGTGTGCGTGTACACGTGTGTGTGTACACGTTTGTGTGTGTACACGTGTGTGTGTGTACACGTGTGTGTGTACACGCCTGGCCATCTGAGAGGTGGCCACATTGGCAGTTCAGTACAACAACAACTACATGATTATAAATCTCCGCGTGTGATTATGAACGGTACCTCCATGGAGTGCGCCCGTTGAGTCTATTTATTTGTACTTTCTCTCTATTTTGCTCCGCGTGAAGCCAAAGCACTCAATAGTTGGTTTGGCAACAACGTCTCGGATGCAGCATGTACGTTTTCCCTGCTGCAAGAGAGTCTTGAGATGATAATTGGTTTTTTACCCTTTTCTATCTGGCAACAAAACTGACACATTTTGTTGCCAGATAGAAGGGTAAAAAAACAATTATCATATTTTTAATTGGCAAATGAGGTTCCAATGGTGTAGAGTCTTGAGACTCGGCGTGGCTCGTCCGGGCAAATGTCCGACGTTTCGTTGCACGTGCTGGGCGGAGCTTGTTCAGGAACTGGAGTTTCAGTTCCTGAAGTTTAAGCTCCTTATCCGGGGATGAGTTTCAGTTCGCGTAGCTGTCAAACCCGACGGTTTACCCCGTATTCTTCTGCAGGGAAATTGAGTTTTCAGGTTCATACGGAGCACACAGCCGTTTCAATACGGGCACAAAAATGTATCTGTGTTTCTCCCTTGTGATGGGACTTTGTAGGATGAACGTTGAGATTTTCAGAGGCACGTGGTGACCACATAGATCTGAATTGGTGGGTAATAACGTAGGGCGCTGATAAGGAGTTGACAGCCATGCGTTCAAATATATATCGACGACCACTGAGAATTGAAGGTTCAGCTCCTTTGCTTTTGAAGTGTCCGATTAAAGTCTGCGAGCTGACGGGCACAACGCCTACGCCAACAAATGGTTTACGTTGTTTGCTGTTGTTGTTGATAACAAAACAAAACCCACCAACACGAGTGCTGGGCGCGTTAGCGACACTCTGCAACGCGCATCGATGTATATATATATATTTTTTTACAAAACAAAGCGCTTGAGTTACGAGCGAAGGGGAAACAAAATATAAACATTAAACCCATAAAACAACGCAAACAAGTTGCGAGCCGCGGGGGTGTCCCGGATCCCTCCCGGCCAACCCAGACAGCCCCAACATCGCCCCCACTTCTCGAGGAGTCGAGCTGGTGGGGGGACATCAATCACGAGGGAGCGCTCGGCTCGGGAAGACGTGGCAGCATCCCCACCACCAGCACCACCTGCACCACCAGCTCGGCGAAGCATACTGAGAGTCGCAGTTGAAGCAGACTGACAATCGAGATGAGGCAGACTTACAGTCGAGGTGAAGCAGACGGACCGCCAGGAGAAGGCGGTACAGCAAAGTGCAGACTGATATCGTCTTCCCCTGCTGTATGGGATATAGTGTTGCCCCCTCGCACGTGCGGTTTGTCTCGGGGTGCTCCGGGTTCCTCCCACACGTAAAGGCTCATCATTGATCGACCGACAACACCTTCATATACAGAGGACTGCAGAGCTTTGATGCGGTGGGGTTGGGGGGGAGAGAATGTGGTTCCTCCTCTCGTCTCCAAGTCAGTCTCTTAGAGAGCGGCGGCGAGTTAAAGATCAAACTCACTATATTCTCGGTTCTTTCGGTAAAGTCACGTAAAAGGGAAATAAAAAAAAGAATAAAATAATAAAGCAATACATTAAATAATATAAATATAAAACAATAAAAACAATTTATATTTATTTTATCTTATTATTTCCCTATATAAAATATAAAGCAATATTTTTTTATATTTATATTATTTTAATATTTCCCTTCTACGTGACTTTACCAAAATAACCAAGAATATATATCCCTGCAGTCACGAAAGCTTTAAATCAAAAAATCAAACTCATTGTTATCTTTGTTTGACTTGTCTATTTAAACGTCGCTGCGAGGGGGGGGGGGCCCGTGGTGTGGGCGGAAATAAATCGCCGTGGGGCGAGGGGGGTGATGGTGGATCGAGTGGCTGCCTCCCAACGCCACCACTCGTCCAAGCCCAGCGTGTTCCCGGGCACCGCTTGCGAGGCCGACTCCAATCGCTTCAGCCCGCACCGCCGTCGAGGCACGGGTTGGCCACGTGCGCTGTCGCGACACGAAGCTCAAACGCACGTCCGTACGCGCGTGTGCAAGCGCTGAGCCCAGCACCCTTGGCTCGGAGACACTTGCAAAGCGTACCCCCCCCCCCCCCGATGCTTACCGTGCCAAATTTATTTTGTTAATTTTTTTTGCGAGAGTTCGATGTACTTTGTGCATTTGCACACAATCTTCGCGGTGGATAAGCGGCGGGGGGGCGGGGCGGAAAGCGTCGTCTTAAAAGACACGGTGAGATGAATTTTTGGGATTCGAAGTGAAAACTGCTGAGACGGACGGCAGTGATTCTAGATTTGAAGCTTTCGTGACTGCAATGATTCATACTCTGGGCCCGCCCACGGTACGTAACGTGACAGATTCCTGTTGATTTAACTTGGCCCTCAGCCCGCCAAGTAAATGTTTTCTTCTTCTTATTCTGCATGCCTTCATTTACTTGAGTTTTGTTTGCTTTCGCACGGAGCCCGCAGCGTTCGAAACAAAAGCAATCGAACTAGATTCGAAGCTTTCGTGACTGCGGGAATTACTCTTTGGTTCTTTCGGTAAAGTCACGGAGAACGAAATTAAATTAAACAATAATAAAATTCGACGTTTCGATTGCAACACGATGCAACCATCATCAATCGGGCTCCGTTTTCTTTTCGCGATGGCCGGGAATCCACGCAACGCCTCTCGCGGACCGCGCTGCCGTGTTCGACGCGCAGAAATCAACGCGAATCTCTTTTGAAAATGCGTTTGGAATGTTGGCCCAATTCCCCATTGGCGAGGCCCAAAAAAAAATAAACCCCAACACACTCAAATAATGGGATTCGCCCAAATGTCCCGCAATGTAGCAGGGCCCTTCCAACGAAGAGTCGTGACACTCGTTGAGGCTTTTGTAGGTGAATAAAAGGTAAATAAAAGACACTTTCAATAATAGAAAGGTCTTTTGAGTTAGAACGCGTATGTATAAATGTGTCGTAACCCTCTACCACCCGACACAGCCAGTAAGGTTTATCACGCAAAGACACAACGCACCAATTAGTTTACTAATTCAGCCCACCAGTGTGTTGGATAATAAATCCACAACATTTACCATTTGAGTAGTACGATGTGTCGCTGGTAATTACATCCAACTAACTGGCGCGTTTTCTTTACGTGACAAACATTACTGGATGTGTCGGGTGGTGGAGGGTTACGACACATTTATACTTACGCGATCTAACCCAAAAGACATTTCTATGATGAATAATCTTTGTCGCGAAAGCCGACGTGTTAAAAATACACTTTTATATCTTCAAAACACGTGATCGGATTGAAGGGAGGAGGTCGGGGGGTAACGGGAAGTCCAGACACACAGACGCAGAGCTTCATGGGCAGCCTGACAGACACACAAAGACTACAAAGGGGCCGACGGACTGACGGACAGGTGACCACACGGACACACGGACTGACGGACACGTGACCACACGGATGACGGACACGTGACCACACGGACAGCTGCCCAGTGATCGAGTCGAAAGAGGTCCGCTGCCGATCAGCCATCTGACCACCAAAGCGCAAACAACGCCCGCTAGCGTATGCACGTGCAGTGAGGTGGGATTTTTTGTTGTTCATTCCGTCAGCTCGCACACGAACTGTGTGCCCTTACGGAACGGGATGTATGTATCCACTTAACCTTTCCGTCGGAAACAAAAACTCGCACTTTCATGAAGCCCCCCCCCCATCACTCGAGGCAGAGACGCAGACAAAAGGCACCTGAGCCCGAGGCGTGAACGCGGCCTCCCTTCCCGATGGCTCTGCGAGGGTGGGGGATCGACATTTGAGAAACCGCCAAATTCTAATTCATTACTCGCAACGAAACAAAAAAACCCGTCAGAAAATCAAGCTTCGAGCTCGTGCCTCTGAATTGGCAGTGTGAGCCGTGGGGTTTTTTTTATAATTCCATGGACTGCGTGTTTGTTTTTATTACATTCCCATTGTGCTGTCCGCATTGTGTCATGAGAAAATAAAACTTCCACCAGGAAATCTCACGTGTGAATTGTTTCACCGATTTGCTACACGCACGACGATCCCGTGACGCCAGCTGCCCAGCTATTTTACACGCGAGATCCGTGGTGCTGTGTGGACACGTCAAGAACAACAAGATCATTGATATTCTTGATTCTTTCGGTAAAGTCACGTAGAAGGGTATTAATACAATAATAAAAATATAAAACAATTATTTCCCTTCTACGTGACTTTACCGAAAGAACCAAGAATATGAATCCCTGCAGTCACGAAAGCTTTAAATCAAAGATCATTGATGTCGCAGATAATAAGTACAGGGCCTGCACAACGAACAAACGGAGGTTTGAGCGTTGCCCATTTTGCACCACACGCAGTGTTAGTGCATATCTCCGGAAGAGGCGACATCCCAGGACTACCACTGATTCCAACATCCACATGTCCCTTGCCCACTCTGGCTGGCCCACGTTGTATAAGCCCTGCGCCTTCGATTAGCGCGGTTGGCTACGTACGATGCGAAAGAAGTTCAACATACGTGCATGCATACAAAGAGCGCATGTTGGTCCCGCCCGTGAAATCAAACCACAAAGCGTTTCACCCTCTCTAACGCGCCCCGGGGAAGCAGGCGAATCGAGAGACAACGTCAAATCCGCACGCAACGGGCGCCATGATGTGCAATCCCATCCGCCAACTCTCCGCACGCTTGAAAAGCCGGCTTTGGGTCACCGGCCAGAGAGAGACACCCGCGTTACCGACCCAGGCTCTCAGAGCGTCGGATTTCAGAGCCGCACTCGGCCACAAACAAGAGAGCCGGCAGATCGTGATTTTTCACAGCCGCTGTAAACGTCCGCGTGGTTACGATCATGGCGATGAGCCACTTCGTCGATGGCCAGGTCGCTTCTGGAAGAATAAAAAATTAACCCGTAAAAACAAAGTTTTTCACTATAAATCCTTTCTATGCGTGGTGGCTAGAGTCCTCTCGTCCTCTGGCTTGAGATGGCTGCCACCTATGGGTCAGATGATTGCCTGCCACCATTAAGCAATTGGTAATTAAATATAATTTATTTTTTCCTTAAAAGTGTAAAATTTTGGAAAAATGTTTTCACGAAAATAAATTGTCACGCACAACGAGTCTGTGTGCAAAATGTCAGCTCGATTGGATCACGGGAAGTGGGTTAAAAAACGACTGAAAGATTTGCACGGTCGTAAGCGCGCAAGAAAGTGAACTTAATATAAAGGATTTAAAAAGAGAGCTACGTGGCTTCAGTAGAGCCTTGCCTGGTAAACAAACAAAAAAAACCCAATGTTTTAAAAGAGAACACGGCGAGGGGGGCGATGGGACGTCGCTTGAACGGACCACGTTTGAGAGACTCAACTCTGCGCGATAACCGGTAACCAGACCTCGGTGCAAATGAATTCGTGTCGTCACTTGAACACAAACGCCAAACCCTGAATGGGTAGCGAGTAAGTAAGAACATTTGTTATTGCGCACTCTTATGGGTCGAGTCCGTTATGGATGCGCATTGATCACAAGTTGAAGTGGGCTCTCTGAAACAACAACAACAACGACAACAACAACAACGACAACAGCAACAAAAACAGCAGCAGCAACGTTTTGAGTCTGTTTCAGAGCTGGCTCAGACTCAGGGATGGATCCCGAACATGAGCCGGTCGCGGTGTTCCAGCTCTTTGGGTCGGAGATGACGTAACTCCTCTGGCCGTATTGCGCGAAGGTTTACACGTGGGTAACAACAGCAGGTCGCCACGAGCTCGTGAAACGTAGGGCTGCTTTTATTGTTAAAATTGCTATATTAAGTGCTGATTATTCTTGGTGACGTTACCGAAAGAACCAATAATATGAATCCCTGCAGTCACGAAAGCTTTAAATCAAAATTTAAGTGCTGCTTGTTTATCAAGGAAAGCATCACACTCCGAGTCACGGTGACCCCTGTTCAGGAAGGGTCATGTCAAGTTTTTTTTTTGCAGTCGAGGCACGACGATTTCAATGCGCTGCATATTCCAAACGAGTAATTTTTTTGGGTGATTTTATAAAAGATTTTTCTAAATAAAATGTGCACCCTGAAGCGGCCGCACAGTCAGTGGCCTACTCTTTCGCTTACGACATCACGGGATCTCAGTGGACACTGTGAAGCAGGCGGTGCGCAGTATTCTCACGGTCGATACACAGACACACGTGCGCAGCGCAGCATTAACCAGGGTGGCCTGCGGGAATCGAACCGCGATCGCCTCGCCGCAAGCGGTGAACGCGCTACATCTGGGGGGCCAGTCGTGTTGCTCTTTGGTGACGCGGTGTGCGCGCACTTACCGGTCCGCCCCTCTCCCCATCCATCCCTGGAATTCCAGTCTTTCCAGGCTCACCCTGCAAACAAAGACAAAAGACAAAGACAAAGATCCCTCGTATAGCCTTAACAGACTGCTGGGGCAAGCGCTGTTAGCGGGAACCTATTAAGGCCGGCACGGCACACGAGGGGGTGGGTGGGCCAGCACCACGCCCGAACGCTTTTTATTTCCTCAGTGGCGATGTTTATTACACACCACACGAGGTACTCATTTGAGGCACAGGACCGGTTCAGATAATCGTCACCGGTGTTGGCCGTGAGCGGGAATCGAACTCGGGTCGCCGGGTTCATAGCGCAGCGCGCTAACCGCTGCACCACCGCTCCCCACTGCAAACAGAACACACACGCGGGTTCCCCCTGATGAGCTTGATAGAGAGTCGGCGCAAGTGGTCGTTAGGGGGCGCCTATTCAGGGCCAGCCCTTGCGCACAGGAGGGTTGGTGTTGCGAGACCCCCACAACTGGGTCGCCTTTGTCTCCCCAGTGCCGATGTTCGCAGCAGAGCACCAGGTGCTCGCTGAACAAATCAACAACAACAACGAGTAGCGCGTGCTGTGAAGACGGGTCATTGGCTGAAACGTCGTCAATTATAAAAAAAAAAGTATCTCTCTTTTAAGTCAGTGTTGTTGACAAGTGCGCTGAGATTGTTTTAGTTCGTTTGCTTTGTCAACCGTCATTGTGCAGCATCCCCACGGTAGTTCGTCACAGTCACTCACTTCAGGGCTGAGTTGCCCCCAGATGAGGCCCACGATGCAAGGATTCATCTTCTTGGTTCTTTCGGTAAAGTCACGTAGAAGGGAAATAATAAAATAATAAAATAAAACAGCCGTTCTCAAGGACGGCTGCTTGCGTTGTGGCCGAAACGTCGTGAGAATGATTTTATTATGTTTTATTTTTATTATTTTATTACTTTTATTATTTCATTATTTCCCTTCTACGTGACTTTACCGAAAGAACCACGAAGAGGAATCCCTGCAGTCACGAAAGCAGCAAATCGTGATGCAAGGTTTATTCAGAAACCCGCCCACCCCGTGAGAAATCTCTTTTAGTGGGGGGCGGGGCTGCTGCTCCTCCTGCCAGATGTCAAAGCGACGCGCACCTTCGTGGCCTCGTGACAACAAACGCCAACGGGGCGTTTTGAAAAACGTTCAGGACGAAGGAAACGTGAACCCGGCGATCGCTGATTATAGGAGGAAGAGATGCCGCTGTCCCATTAGCCGCCACGGTGGCGAGATGTTAACTCCCTCGCCTGGTATGCAGGAGGTTGTGGCTTCGATCGAGACCCTGACAACACCTGTATATGTGGAGTTTGCTTGCTCTCTCCGTGGTCGCGTGGATATTTTTCCCTCCACGTCTAGAATCGTGCGTTTAGAGTATTCGGCTGTTATACATTTTCACGTGATAAGCCACTTCGTTGAGTTATCCTTTGCGATTGCCAGGCCGCTTCTGAAAAGGAGCTGCATTGCTCAGTGGGCCTTACTTGGTAAAATAAAACATCGTTTAGTAATAGTCACCACATTGGTGGGGGGGGTGGCGACGATAATTTGAAATGAACCCAGAAATGCCTTTGTCTGTTTGTGAGAACCATTGTCTCAGCATCACGTAACAAGCCTTTAACAAGAAGACATTCATGAGATCAAAATGTCCCCTTGCTGTCAACTGGGATCGCATTAAACAAGACGGTCTGAATGAAATCTATTATCTATTTATCCAGACAACCGCCCAAAAATGACCGGGGGGGGGGGGGGGGGATACGTTTTCCTAATCTTTTTTTGATAATGCTTGCATGGCATTAGCGAAGAAGGCTTTCAGTGTCATGCATCTGTTTCATACTCAGACCGTGTCTCAAAAAACGTCAAGGTCTCATTTTTCTTCAGTAGGCATTTTCTGAGCCAAATACGAAATAAAAAGTCTGCATTTCAGGACACAAAGCATGCACGCTTTATCCCCCCCCCCACCGAAAAAAAAACTTTACACATTCGTCGTTTTATATGAATGAGCCTAAAAAGTGCACAGCTTTTGTGCGATTCGACGTTTTAAAAACTCTGACATTTTAATGAATAGGGGGCGTCTCAGTTTTACATGTTCCCATTTATTTTGCGGTGTGAATCATCGCGCGATGGGAAAAGTTATTTATTTGTTCACTTTTAAATGTAACCCCCCCCCCCCGGCTGCCCCCGCATTATACATATTTATTTATATATTTCCAAAAGTGTCGTTGTGCCCTTGGCTAAACATTTGAAAGAAAGGCAGCAAAGCATGAGGTTGGCATTGAACGCCATTGACACGGTGCAATTGCGCTCAAGGGATGCAATCAACTCCATTGTTGGACATTGTGCGTGTGTCGCAGTGTCGCGTCGCGGTGAGTCGCGGCGCTGCGCCACGAACCCGCCACCCCCAGAGTTTGAATCCCGGCCCATGGCCACCGACAACCAGTCACGATTATTTAAACCGGTGCGTGTGCCTCCCCTAGGTCGCGTCGGCCTCGAATGAGAGTAGCTGGTGCGATGTGTAAATGTTGCCAACTCGGGAGACGAAGGCGGCCGGGCGTGGTGCTGCCAACCAATCCCCTCGTAACGCCGTGCCAGCCTCCATAGGTGCTCGCTAACAGCACTTGCCCCGCAAATTCTGTTAAGGCTATAGGGGGGATCTATGCCTTTGGATCTTTGCATGAGGCGGCCAAGTGGCTCAGCGGTTGAACGGGCGGCTCGCAATCGGAGAGTCGTGAGTTCAATTCTCGTTTGGGGGGGTCACTCGGCTCATCATCCCTGCAAGGGTCGATAAAATGAGTGCCATCTAGCGGGGGAAGTCAATAGCAGTTGTCCTATGGGCAGACTCGCTGCTGCCATAGGAACGTGGAATTTCCACCACTGGCTCAGGGCTGTAAACAGGAGTTGAGCAGCGCTCCGATGCTTATTTGAGTGGGGATTCACGTGGATTTGCATTCGCACGCCATGGAATTTCATGGATATTTCTATTAATTTCATACTTCATTTCCAACGCGTGCATTTGTTCTATTGTTGATAATGCTGCTCCACGAAATGCACCTTCCCCCCCATCCCCAACCCTGCCCCTTCTGCCGTTGTCAGAAATTATTTTTTACTTTAATTCAGGGTCATTAAATCCACTGCTACATGAGTGCCTTCCAGTGCTGCGTCCATGCCGTGGTGGTTGTTTGACCATACTTCCCCACGCTTGTAAGCGGCGAGCCCAAGTTTCAGATATCAGTTGTCACTGCTTTTAACTGTGGCCAGGAATTCAACTTCAAGTCACTGGACTCATAGAACCGCTGGTTCCACCAACTGACAATAAAATGTATTTGATCAATTCTCATTGACAGCCGTTTGTTAATCCACTGCTGGATGAAGTTCCTAAGCACACACTTTTTTAACGGTTATTTGACCATACTTCACCATACTGGTCAGGGAGGGTTGATGACTTAGCTTGCCAAATTATGTCGGCCGTGGCCAAAAATAGAATTCAGGTCACCGACTTAACGGCGCAGTGTGCTAACCACTGCACCACCGCTCCACTACGAGTCGCATTTCTGAGGGTTAATAGCAAATTAAATACGAAGGGATTCTCAATAGTATCATGATCATCCTCGCCATCATTGATATCATCGTAACATCGTACACCATTCATGTTGGGCTGTCCTAAATAACTTGTTCCATACATACATATTTTTTTACGACCGCAAATGTGAGAAAAGTTACTGCCTTCCCAGAGGCAGCTGACGCCCTCAAATGCGATTTTGCAGAAACGATTTAATCGCAAGGGTCTGCACAGTTTGTATTTTGCTCCTCACAGTAAATCCATCACGGCATGTGGAACACACACAAAAAACAAAGATCCCCCATAAAGCCCACAAGAGACTGCTGCGGCAAGTGCTGTTAGCGAGCACCTATTAAGGCCGGCTCGGTGGCACACGAGGGTCTGGGTGGTCAGCACGACGCCCGGGCCACCTTTGTCTCCCCAGTGGCGATGTTTACACACATTGCACCGGGTACCCATTTAAGGCCGAGTCGACCTAATGGAGGCCCGGGACCTGTTAGAGATATCCATCAGCAATGCTGCCTGTAAGGGTGAATCAAATTGAGGTCGCCTGGTTCACAGTGCGGTCTCGCTAACTGCTACGATACAATGTGGAGGGCACATGGACGCGCAACTTCCATTCCGACCTCGCAGGGATAGCAACGTGAGCGATGTAATGCCTCCCATCAACACACATTCGGAGATAAGAACGCCGATTCCGTCTGTAGCATTGGTCTCGCGAATCTGGTTGCGCGACACGTGATCAGCGGAGGAGTGCGCAGGGCAACGATGTACATCTGTGGGATATTGACTTTTCACCCCCACCCCCCCGGTTATATACTGTATACATCTCCATATATATAGAAGGCAAAATTGTGATTATGTGTGCCTGTTCAAATGTTTAGCGTACTTCCCGACATGCAACAATCTTGAAATTTGCCATGTGGGTACTTTCCAGACTGTACACCATGCAAACATTATAAAAATACACTTACCTTTTTTTGGGGGGGGAGGGGAGCTCAATAATGCATATATTTTTTGCACGGCAAGTGAGCTGTGACGTCAAATCTGTCACGTGACCCGCGCACGTGGAAGCGTCACGCGTTGTAGTGTAGCGGGTAGCGCGCTGCGCTACAAACCCGGCGACCCGAGTTCGATTCCCGCTCACGGCCACCACCGATGACGATTATTTCAACCGGTCCTGGGCCTCCCCTAGGTCGACTCAGCCTCAAAACGAGTAACTGCTGTGGTGTGTGAACATCGCCACTGGGGAGACAAAGGCGGCCGGGCGTGGTGGATCCAAGTCCCGGGCGAAGCCGGGTAGTACAGCTAGTGTGTATATGTTACAATCGTGGCAACAATGAATGTCTTGTTAATTTGGTGCAGTCATTGGTGACTCTGTCTGAAACCATCAACCTGCTAAGCTTGGAAAAGCAGATTTTAAACGTGGGCAGCGAAATCCCAGAATCAAATCCAGGCTTTCAGCAGTGCTGGCTCCACGCTGCATTACAGCATTTACCCCCCCTCCCCCGCTGGACCAGCATGAGCCAGTTCACAATGTCACAATCTACAATTCCGTACTGAAATGCGTTTGGGATGCCTGTTGCCAAAACGAAGGACAACACTCCAAGATGTTGTGCAAATAGAGCGGGGCATCTTATATTTTGGTCGGTTGGCAAAAATGAGAATTTCGTTGGTAAGTTTTCATTGATGAGATAAAATTAGAAGAGAGGAAGACGGGTAAAAGGCAGAAAGGGTGGTACGGCGATGATGATACGGTAATGCCGGGGAGAGAAGACACGTGACTGGAGACAGTCGTGGACAGGGGAGGTGTAGGAAAACTTTCGAACTTGGACTTGAACAGCGGAAAGGAGTCTCAAAAGGCGGACAGATTGTTTTCCAGAAACACGCGAGTCGCATCGGAGACAGACGGCCCGGCAGAATACGCGCGCACCAACAATCCTCCATTGGCCATCAGTTTAAGAAACAAAAAAAATGTTGAATTCATTTTCGACCCAAGTGCCTTGGGGCACCCAATTATGACCATCATTGGCCCCAAGCCCAGGCTCATGTTGACCCAGAAGTGAGGACGGGTGGGGCGCAAGCATGTGACTTTGTGCGGTTTTTACGCAGCCCCTAAACACAATGCAAATCCTGGAATTTATTATCCAAGTTTCCTCGGGGGGGGGGGGGCGGGGGGGGGGGCTCTATGTCCATTCTGCAGGGAAACCCTTTCACAATTTCCAATGCCGCGGCCGCGCCGTCCACGCCGTATAAGGCGGGCGGCCTTGAAACCTTTAGCGCTGCTAATGCCCCAGCCCTTCGATCGCGCGTCCCGGACGGTGAGGCCACCACACAGCACGTGCAGGCAGCGCCAGGGTCCGCACTCAAGGGCCCGCTCCGTGCGGTCTAATGCGAAGCACATGGCCGGGCGAGGCGCGGTGGGGGGGTGGGTGGGGTGGGTGGGGATGTAGGCGGGATGCCTCCGTTGGAGGTGCAGAGCACCAGACGTTCTCAGCCAGAGGTGGGACAAAGTCATGGTTATGCAAGTCCAAGTCGAGTCGCAAGTCATCAAATTCATGACTCGAGTCTGACTCGAGTCCAAGTCACATGACTCGAGTCCACATCTCATAGGTGGGACAAAGTCATTGTTATGCAAGTCCAAGTCGAGTCGCAAGTCATCAAATTCATGACTCGAGTCTGACTCGAGTCCAAGTCACATGACTCGAGTCCACATCTCATAGGTGGGACAAAGTCATTGTTATGCAAGTCCAAGTCGAGTCGCAAGTCATCAAATTCATGACTCGAGTCTGACTCGAGTCCAAGTCACATGACTCGAGTCCACATCTCATAGGTGGGACAAAGTCATTGTTATGCAAGTCCAAGTCGAGTCGCAAGTCATCAAATTCATGACTCGAGTCTGACTCGAGTCCAAGTCACATGACTCGAGTCCACATCTCATAGGTGGGACAAAGTCATTGTTATGCAAGTCCAAGTCGAGTCGCAAGTCATCAAATTCATGACTCGAGTCTGACTCGAGTCCAAGTCACATGACTCGAGTCCACATCTCATAGGTGGGACAAAGTCATTGTTATGCAAGTCCAAGTCGAGTCGCAAGTCATCAAATTCATGACTCGAGTCTGACTCGAGTCCAAGTCACATGACTCGAGTCCACATCTCATAGGTGGGACAAAGTCATTGTTATGCAAGTCCAAGTCGAGTCGCAAGTCATCAAATTCATGACTCGAGTCTGACTCGAGTCCAAGTCACATGACTCGAGTCCACATCTCATAGGTGGGACAAAGTCATTGTTATGCAAGTCCAAGTCGAGTCGCAAGTCATCAAATTCATGACTCGAGTCTGACTCGAGTCCAAGTCACATGACTCGAGTCCACATCTCATAGGTGGGACAAAGTCATTGTTATGCAAGTCCAAGTCGAGTCGCAAGTCATCAAATTCATGACTCGAGTCTGACTCGAGTCCAAGTCACATGACTCCAGTCCACATCTCATAGGTGGGACAAAGTCATTGTTACGCAAGTCCAAGTCGAGTCGCAAGTCATCAAATTCATGACTCGAGTCTGACTCGAGTCCAAGTCACATGACTCGAGTCCACATCTCATAGGTGGGACAAAGTCATTGTTATGCAAGTCCAAGTCGAGTCGCAAGTCATCAAATTCATGACTCGAGTCTGACTCGAGTCCAAGTCACATGACTCGAGTCCACATCTCATAGGTGGGACAAAGTCATTGTTATGCAAGTCCAAGTCGAGTCGCAAGTCATCAAATTCATGACTCGAGTCTGACTCGAGTCCAAGTCACATGACTCGAGTCCACATCTCATAGGTGGGACAAAGTCATTGTTATGCAAGTCCAAGTCGAGTCGCAAGTCATCAAATTCATGACTCGAGTCTGACTCGAGTCCAAGTCACATGACTCGAGTCCACATCTCATAGGTGGGACAAAGTCATTGTTATGCAAGTCCAAGTCGAGTCGCAAGTCATCAAATTCATGACTCGAGTCTGACTCGAGTCCAAGTCACATGACTCGAGTCCACATCTCATAGGTGGGACAAAGTCATTGTTATGCAAGTCCAAGTCGAGTCGCAAGTCATCAAATTCATGACTCGAGTCTGACTCGAGTCCAAGTCACATGACTCGAGTCCACATCTCATAGGTGGGACAAAGTCATTGTTATGCAAGTCCAAGTCGAGTCGCAAGTCATCAAATTCATGACTCGAGTCTGACTCGAGTCCAAGTCACATGACTCGAGTCCACATCTCATAGGTGGGACAAAGTCATTGTTATGCAAGTCCAAGTCGAGTCGCAAGTCATCAAATTCATGACTCGAGTCTGACTCGAGTCCAAGTCACATGACTCGAGTCCACATCTCATAGGTGGGACAAAGTCATTGTTATGCAAGTCCAAGTCGAGTCGCAAGTCATCAAATTCATGACTCGAGTCTGACTCGAGTCCAAGTCACATGACTCGAGTCCACATCTCATAGGTGGGACAAAGTCATTGTTATGCAAGTCCAAGTCGAGTCGCAAGTCATCAAATTCATGACTCGAGTCTGACTCGAGTCCAAGTCACATGACTCGAGTCCACATCTCATAGGTGGGACAAAGTCATTGTTACGCAAGTCCAAGTCGAGTCGCAAGTCATCAAATTCATGACTCGAGTCTGACTCGAGTCCAAGTCACATGACTCGAGTCCACATCTCATAGGTGGGACAAAGTCATTGTTATGCAAGTCCAAGTCGAGTCGCAAGTCATCAAATTCATGACTCGAGTCTGACTCGAGTCCAAGTCACATGACTCGAGTCCACATCTCATAGGTGGGACAAAGTCATTGTTATGCAAGTCCAAGTCGAGTCGCAAGTCATCAAATTCATGACTCGAGTCTGACTCGAGTCCAAGTCACATGACTCGAGTCCACATCTCATAGGTGGGACAAAGTCATTGTTATGCAAGTCCAAGTCGAGTCGCAAGTCATCAAATTCATGACTCGAGTCTGACTCGAGTCCAAGTCACATGACTCGAGTCCACATCTCATAGGTGGGACAAAGTCATTGTTACGCAAGTCCAAGTCGAGTCGCAAGTCATCAAATTCATGACTCGAGTCTGACTCGAGTCCAAGTCACATGACTCGAGTCCACATCTCATAGGTGGGACAAAGTCATTGTTATGCAAGTCCAAGTCGAGTCGCAAGTCATCAAATTCATGACTCGAGTCTGACTCGAGTCCAAGTCACATGACTCGAGTCCACATCTCATAGGTGGGACAAAGTCATTGTTATGCAAGTCCAAGTCGAGTCGCAAGTCATCAAATTCATGACTCGAGTCTGACTCGAGTCCAAGTCACATGACTCGAGTCCACATCTCATAGGTGGGACAAAGTCATTGTTATGCAAGTCCCAGTCGAGTCGCAAGTCATCAAATTCATGACTCGAGTCTGACTCGAGTCCAAGTCACATGACTCGAGTCCACATCTCATAGGTGGGACAAAGTCATTGTTATGCAAGTCCAAGTCGAGTCGCAAGTCATCAAATTCATGACTCGAGTCTGACTCGAGTCCAAGTCACATGACTCGAGTCCACATCTCATAGGTGGGACAAAGTCATTGTTATGCAAGTCCAAGTCGAGTCGCAAGTCATCAAATTCATGACTCGAGTCTGACTCGAGTCCAAGTCACATGACTCGAGTCCACATCTCATAGGTGGGACAAAGTCATTGTTACGCAAGTCCAAGTCGAGTCGCAAGTCATCAAATTCATGACTCGAGTCTGACTCGAGTCCAAGTCACATGACTCGAGTCCACATCTCATAGGTGGGACAAAGTCATTGTTATGCAAGTCCAAGTCGAGTCGCAAGTCATCAAATTCATGACTCGAGTCTGACTCGAGTCCAAGTCACATGACTCGAGTCCACATCTCATAGGTGGGACAAAGTCATTGTTACGCAAGTCCAAGTCGAGTCGCAAGTCATCAAATTCATGACTCGAGTCTGACTCGAGTCCAAGTCACATGACTCGAGTCCACACCTCTGGTTCTCACCACCTGAAAATCACCGTTTGTAAAGTAGCATTCGCGGGCAGGTATTTACGAGGGTAAGGTCGGCTGCCACATGCCGGCTTCTCGCTGGGAAATGTTTGCCTCCGTGTGGATAAGCCGTAGTTGGAGTGATCGAGGAGTATTTTGGCCTCGCGTTGTTGAGTGTTTTCTGAGTTGCCTGGGAGTTGCATCCCGGCTGCAATTGCCTTCCTCGTGGTGTGTAGGTTACATTCCGGACAGGATCCGCGATGTTCACTCCACACTTCGTCGTGTGATCAGAGGAGTTCCGCTGAGCTATGATTATATTTAAATCTACGCAACCAATGGCGACTTGACTTAGTACTGAGCCTGCTGTTAAGTGTGCGACTACCACGTACTTAGACGGAATGTAATCTGCATAAGCAGCATTTCCGTCGCTTTGTTAAAAGGAGAGAAACGCGAACTCATAATATCGCGGACTCACAATATCACGTGGAGGTGTCTCGTAAAAATGTTTAAACATATTTTTGGTGGTGTTCAGAGAGACCCAATGAATCCCGCAAGTTTCTGACGCCCTCGTGCATCGCGCGACTAACTTTTTCCGGCGAGATTTTTAGAGACTGAACCGAAGTCCGAAGGGAAATGACATTTGCTGAATCTTTAGGGAGAGAGGGGCACTGCCAAGACGCACCCACGCTCCAAACGTTGGCTCACACAAATCTGGGCATTTGGAGTTGTTCGTACAAAATATATTTAAATCTTAGGAAACATGGGAATCTGTCCAAGATGTCTGTGGCCAGATTGTGAGCGAAGGAGACCCTGAGTCTGCCACTACGTCCACTGCTCCAAGTTCAAAGTAAACTAATAACATTTCACATCAGATGTCAATTACATTTTTTTCACGCTTTATATCTTTTTTTTTTCCAGAAGCCACATGGAACAGTTTAATTTGGTCAAAGCTACCTCGCAAGTGTTTTGCGATTAAGAATTATATTTAAAAAAGCTGAACTAATTCAGGCACCGTATTTGATTCAGATGTTTTTGTTAAATTGCCACAGCTTCGGACGGAGATCTCGAGGCAATCGCGCGCGAGCTGATGGCATCAGTGCGGGAGCTCCGTAATGAATCGAGCGCTCCGTAATGGGACCATGACTTCCGCACGTGATCCGGATTTAATTATGCCGCCGCATTTCATTCATTACGGATAAATGAGACCAGACAGGCTCGCACGTCACCGAGGAGCATTGCCACCCTTGCACAACCTTACTTCCGATATCGACTCCAAAATCGCGGAATTCGTTTTAAATCACACGGCAAGGACAACTCACGTGGTCATTGCTGAGCCATGGGAAAGTTCGCTCCGGGACAAATTAAATCAAACATAGATTTACCCGCAAGGAACAAGATGACTCGCTTGAGCGATGAAAGTAGAATCGCACACTAACCCATGGATTCGTATGTGTAATCAATTATTTTCGATTATTTTGCACAGGGTAAAGGCACAGCCATGCAATTGCTTGTTCAGAGCACCGCTGATGGATAGGGCTCTACTAGGGCGAACTCTGAAGCAGTTGTTTTTTTGGTCTGCTCTTCCACATTGACCGCAGGTGTTAGTAGAACGAGGAGGACGTAGCCACACTTTACCCCACTACATTGCCACCTACCGATGGACTAACTGCGGTGAAACCCATTTATATGGCTGGGTGGACTGCGGTGGTAGTTTGGGCGATTTTAACATTTTATCAGGTAAGGTCCACTGAGCGATAGAGCTCGTTTTAAGAAGCGACCCGGCCACAAATGATAGCTTAACGAAGTGGCTTATCACGTGAAAATGTATAACAGCCAAATACGCTAAACGTCTCTTGATTCTGGACAGAAATACCGGGGGACCCGGAGAAAAACCCACGCGACCACGGGGAGAACATGTGAATTCCAAATAGACATTAATCAAGGTCGGGATTAAACCCACGACTTCCTGTATCCAAGGTGAGGTAGTTAACATCTTGCACCACTGATGCAACTGCTAGAAGTGTGGCATTGAGCCGGCGACCTGTGCTTTGCAAGTTCAGTGTGTTATATTCTTAGGTTTTTTCGGAACAGTCACGTAGGTAAAACATTTAAATTAATACAAGTAAAATAAAAATAAAATAAAAATAAAATAAAAAATCAAGTAAGAGATGCAGCAGTCGTGCTGTGACGGTTCCACCTGAAGACGAAAGCTTGTGTTGCCTCCGAAACGTCGTGATTTTTATTTTATTTTTTTATTTTTATTTTATTAATTTAAATTTAAAAATTTTACCTACGTGACTTTACCGAAAAAACCTAAGAATATGAATCCTTGCAGTCACGAAAGCTTCAAATCTAGAATTCAGTGTGTTAACCGCCACACTGCGGCAGCTCGCGTCAATTCGAAAAACTGTTTGTTGGAGGTAATGGATTCAGGTGGCTGCCCCCTCACCCCCCTGCCTCCTGCTCCCTCCCCTACAATGTTAAAATCTCGATTTAAAGCTTTCGTGGCTGCAGGGATTCATCTTCTTGGTTCTTCCGGTAAAGTCACGTAGAATGGAAATAATAAAAAAAGTTAAATAAATGTTTAATGTTTTTTATTATTATTTGATTATTTCCATTCTACGTGACTTTACCGAAAGAACCAAGAAAATGTTAAAATAATCAATAGATCCTCGACCTGAATCGCATCCCAGAATCGCACCGTGCCAATTCCTCGAATCGCGTCCGAACAGAATTGCTACGCTCATTATAGCTACGCACCGATTTTTTTTCATACGTATTTTTTTATTTTCTTCAAGCTTGCGCTAGTTAGGAACTGCGTTTTTTGCAATGTGAGGACGTTCGCGCGAAACTTTGGCAAGCGACAGCCTATTGTTCTCGCTGGGTCCAACATGACCGGCCACTGCTGTTGTGCACGCCAGCAATTAGGTGCCAGACGACTGTTCGGCACGGGCGGGGAAGGGCAAAGCCAGGGTTTGTTTGTTGCAAAGAACGGCCGTGAAATCGTAACGTCTTGAAAACGTCTGCACGAGCTGCGCGCGAGAGATCCGTCGCGTAAGACGCGAGGATGTTTGTCGAGATGAAATGTAGAGCACAACAAGTCCTGTTGCAAAATTGGCTCGTGGGAAATGAAACAACGAACGCGTTTTACGGTGCGCGGCGTTGGGGTCTCCGTTCCGTTTTGTTGACGGCTCTTCGTGCCGGAGGTGTGTTCAGCTTATTCGAGGAAAGTGGACAACTATAAACTTTAGACTTTAGGAATGGACGTTTTTTGACATCTGACATCTCGGGGGAGGGCTTGGTGGTGGGCGATGAGTAACACTCGCGTGCCTCGCTGGAAGAAGGACCTGCGTTCGATCCCCGGCGCCTTCCCGCGTGGAGTTTTCATGTTCTCCTCCCATTCTGCACGGGCTTTCTCCGCCTTCTGTGGCTTCATCCCATCGTTTGTGACATGCAAAGATGCCGATGTCGCAGGACACTCTTAAAGTTAAGGCTCCTTCGAACCCATCGTGATTTGCCCTGGAAATTAAGTGAACGATGTGACTAAATACGCTTGCCAGGCGCAGAAAATGTGCTTTCGTGACGGTCTACCTGACATAAAAAAACGCGCCCGTTGCCATTGCTGTTGTCAATATTTTTTTAGTTGTTATTAAAATATTGCAACATTTTCCAGCAGCCCTTTGTCCATTTTCCGCCACGGGGAGCGGGGGTGGGAGGGGGGAGGGAAGACATCGGGACGGTGCCGTGCATCTGCCTAGCGGATAACGCTGGGCTCCAAACGGCTCAAACCACTTGCACCACGCTGGAACATTTTTGTTTTCAACTCCCCGACGCGATCACCCCCCCCGCGGCTCGCGCGAGTGCAGGCCTGTCCCACTTCCCCATACTAATCCCCCTTGCACTGCAAACGCTTTCCAGAGTCATAATCGTTCGCGAGAGAAAGCGCGGACTCGCGCAAGGAAATTGCAAATAATACACTTGAGCGTATTTAGAAGGACAAAGGGAGGGATGGATGAAGTTGAGGAGGAGGTTTTTAAATGAAGACGATTCACGAAAAGGAATCTAACGGGGGCGCCTGATTTACATCCGTCACGTTGGCGGAAACCGCAAAACACCGAGTAAAAATCAGTTTTATCTCGCGGTGAAAGAGGATCGCTGTTGGCATGAAGATGCCATGAGGGGAGGTGCCCAAGTGGCTCAGAGGCCATGGTAGGCCTAGCCAGCGCAGCTGAGAACCTGGGTTCGATACCGGGTTTTAGCCGCCTCTGACTAAACCGGATTCTCAAGTGCAGTGAGTTGATGGTCTTGGCCCGGTCAACAATGACAGGTCCAAAAAATCCCACCACATCAAATATGGTTTTGCACTTGACTTGGGATAAAGTCAAGCCCTCCCTGAGAATTAAACACTTCAGTTTGATGGACGTGCCACAAACACTCTTGGTGGGGCATGCGTTCAAGACGTGTCCCTCTTGTGGTAAAATTGCGCTCGGCTTGGCTACTATTCAGCTGAGTTTGGCTGTCATGCAATGAAAATAATCTCATAGCAGAGTGTACCGAAGAGTGCGAACCCCCGACTGTTTAAAGGCTTTTTTTGTTGTGTCCGGAGATGTCTTGTGAAACAGCAATCATCCTATGACCTATTGGGTTGTGGTGCTCTGTTGGAATTTCCACAGTGGGATGTTGTAATCTCGGCACAATTGGGAATGCTTCGGGATAGAGGGAAAAACATCAAAACACCACTTCATTACTGAAAGAAAATATATTAAAAGAAGACACCGAAAATTTAATAGGGCCTGCCCTGTGAATGTTCATTTACCTTGGCACCAGGAATCCCAGGAGATCCATTCGTCCCGTCGGAGCCCGGCTGACCCTGTCACAGATTCAGAACAAGAACAGAGCCATCGTGAGCCTGGCGAAGCAAAATACGGAACACAGCGATGGTCTGACGATGACGACGCGAAATAACTTTGTGAATGTCAACACGGGAAAGCGTCAATTTATTTCTGGCAATTTTAAGTCCGTGCCAAAGTCCCCATTTGTCAACGACACGTTTTTATCTTGTTTTGAAAATCTTTCTTACAAAATTATTCCCAAAGCTCACGGTAAAAAATTACAGCAGTGGGACCAGAGTTTGTCAACATCTATAACGCCCCGTAAGATTAACCCAAGTGAAAGTTTCTGGCTATGTGGCGTTTTGGTCATGGCTAGCTCAACCAGAGACCCATGGTCACCATGGGTTTTGATTTCCAGTCAGAATGTATCCTGTCTCGAAGTGCCTACTGATGATTTACGAACATACCATACGCGACCATATGCGCTCTTGCTTTTCAGCTGTTCCTTGGCTCAAAAGCAGCATGCGCACGCCTCGGTTAAAGCGCTGGGTGTAAACGGGAGGTGTATGATGCCGCGTTTCCACAACCGATAAAAAGCAAGCCAGCCTGGCGTAGAATAGAATATATATTGTTTGACTCTTACACCAGGTAAGGCCCACTGAGCTATGCGGTAATTTTGTTTCAGAAGCGACCTGGCCCCACAAATGGTAGTGCAACAAAGTGGCTTATCACGTGGGAAATGCATAGGAGCCAAATACTCGAAACGTACGTCGATTCTAAATGTGGAGGGAACAAACCGGAGGACCCGGAGAAAAGTCCACGCGAAAATATGAGGAGAGAGACATGCAAACTCCAAACATACAGCAGGCGTCAGGTTCGGGATCGAACCCACGACCTCCTGCATACCATGTTGAGGGTAGCTAACATTCCCCAGCCACCGTGGCGTTTGACCCTGGTCAAGCGGAGCTCAGCCCGAAGTGCGACAGCGTCGTCGCTGGGCCAAGGCACGGCCCGCTCCAACCGGGGGGTCGTGTGCGCTTCGCTTCGCCAAGAAGGGGAACCGGGCGGAGCTCTTTCCGCCCCGGTCTGCCTGCGCTCGTTTCGGGCCGCCGCGGTCGAGGTCGCAGCTCGCGCGGGGTCAAAGTGGACAGAGCGGGGGAGGTCGTCATGCGACATCTCTCGAGCGGTTTAACTCGAGGGCGGTGTTTTATTTCGTTTAAAACCCGGGTGGTGGAGGGAGGGAAACAATAAAAAAGGCACGGAACCTTGGGATAGCGTAAGTTAATAAATCAATCCAAAAAAACAACTAATGATCACTTCCCTCTCTGGGTGTGAAGAGGAGCATGGGGAGGGTCAGAGTGTTGGGGCCGTATCCACAGAGATTTTCCTTCCCCGCACCTCTGATTAGCACGGTTGGCTACGCACGGTGTGAAAGAAGTTCTACATACATGCATACAAAGCTGCGTGTCCACAAAGCACTGGGGCAAGAAGCGAGCGGTGCAGGCCCCGTTATACTACCGGCACTTGGGCCTGGTGTCTGAATGCCTGTGGAAATGCAGCATGAGTTCGCAAGCAGCAGTTGTGTACAGACATCCCGTACGGTTTACCTCCTGTCCCCTGGGGCCTAGTAGACCTTGAGAGCCCTTGGTGCCACGGTCTCCCTGTGGTCAGCGATAACACAACAAAACAGAAAACACGCGCACGCATAACGAGTTAAAAAAAAAACTGCTTAAAAAAAGGGAATCATTTTTTACGGGAACAAAATGTTACGGCTCTGGGAGGATTTCGCGAAAAAAGAATATGGCATGGAAGCATTAAACTTGGAGTCGCGATCTCGCGACGAAGCCCCATTCGTCACTGCCTCCCATCCTCGGGGGCGTACGTTTCAAGAGCCGACTTTGTTTGGAGGTTGCCAAGCTGCCAAGGCCACACGTGTGCACGCACACCTGCCAGCACCCCCCATGACCTCCAGGCCCGCAGTGAGGGAGGACCACAGTCAGATAAAAGCGCATCCCTCAAATCACCTGCTCACTCCACTGCTGCAGGAAGGGAATTTACTGGAGGGAGCTCTCTAGAGAGAGCCTTTCCCGAGGGGAAATCTAGCCTGCTCTCCGACGCCGGCCAGACCTCTTGGGAGAGGTAGGAATACCCACAACTCTACCCCACCACAAAGCACGCGACCGGCTTGCGAGTTTGAATGGAGCGCTCGACTCTCATAGTCGAGGAGTTGTCACAGGTGCGGGGGGGGGGGGGTTGACATTGGGGGCATCCAATCTGATTTGAAGGCTGAGAGTCGTTGAAATAGGATTTGGTGATCATGGAAAAGTCGTGGAAAGTTCGGAAAGGATGGGGAACAGAGAAGACGAGGAGGGATAGAAGAAGGGGGGGGGGGGTTAGGGTGGTGCCTCAACGGAGCGATCCCCTGGCACGCCGACACGCTGTTCGCAATACGTCACGAAGACGATGTTCGAGACTGACCGTGGCTGGAAGTCCTTTACACACGTGATTATACCACCTGCATTTTTTTTTGTCGTGAGACCCTCCACCGCCCGACGTAGACAACGCAAATGAAATCGGCGCGCAGACGATTGCATTGTTCATGTCGCCGCGGGTCAAGCTGAAGACCAATTCTCCCGGGCACACTTAGCACTTGAGATGCGACGCTATTTCGCTGCAAACTGCATCAAAAGATTTTCAGGTGAGGGACCGTGTAAGTTCAGAATAAAATGTGTCACCTGACCCGGGTTCTTTATTGAATTGTTCTTCAACTTAACTGGCCCACGCTTCGAACAACCCGCACTGACCATGCGTGGTGAAGTATGGTCAAACAGTCCGCATGACCGACATGGTGTGGAGAGGCCTTCATCCAGCCAGGGAAATTGACAGAGAGCTCCTAATTTTAATTATAAGTATCACTCCAAAAAAAAATCTACACATTACACTCGCAACAAAATATGATACAGTATTATAATTAATAGTGTTTAAATCCAATGACGTAACTGAGGTTCACCTTAGCGGGGAAAAGACTAAAGTGATTTAAGTTACTACGGTCACCTCCAATTATGACTAAGGGTGCCGTGGTGGCGAGATGTTAACTACCTCGCCTGGTATACAGGAGGTCGTGGGTTTGATCCCGACCCTGACGCCTGCTGTATATTTGGAGTTTCCGTGTCTCTCTCCCCGTGGTCGCGTGGATTTTTCTCCGGGTCCCCAGGTTTTCTCCCCTCCACATTTCGAATCAACGTCACGTGTTTCGACTATTTGTCTGCTATAAATTTCCACACGATGAGAGGCCACCTCTTTGAGCTATCATTTGTGACCGACAAGGTCGCTTCTGAAAAAAATTGCGATGTATAAAGCTCAGGGGGCCTTACCTGGGAAAAAAAAGTTGTTTTTATCGTTTAACTTTCAAAGCATTCAAATTTGAATGAGGCCGCGGGCGCTTCATGCCACGTGCATTCTCGTTCAACTGGTGAACAATCTACTCGCCGATTCGGCGCCAGCCTTGGGACGACCACCAGAATAAAGGAGAAAAAACCCCCAGAATCAACGAGATTGAGGGCTTTTCTAAGTCGCTCTTTCCTGTCGCAATTCATCAGCCGAGGAGGACAGCCAAGCCCCCCCCCCCCCGGGAGGCTGAACAAAAGAAGTGAACGCTGGACGCGTCTCAAGACGCGCGAGCGAGCGAGCTGGGGCGACGCATCTGTGCACCGCGCGGGGTCAAGGATCTCGCGCATGACGAAGTGATTCCGCGCAGGCCAATTTGTGGGTCTGCAGTGTCTGCGCGCGCGTGTGTCTGTGTGTGCGTGTGTGTGGGTCTGCGGAGGAGGAGGCTCGTGAAGGACGCCGCTTGGTTAGTCGGAGGCAGTCGCCCTCCAGCATCAACGGAGGGCCGAGGAGTGGTACGAATCCAGCGGGCGCCCTGGTTATCGGTGTTCCCGCCCTCCTGAAGCAATGCGCGTGTCCTGAGCGTGGGCACCAATTCGTATCGACGAATTGATGCATCATCGAGTAAAAGTGAAAGCCCTTTGCTATCGTGCAATGCGTCTCTCAAGAATTCGGTAAAGTGGCTGGGTGGTGGAGGGCAAAGCCTGAACTGGTGCTTCTCGTTGCAACGGTTCAGCGGGTCAACCTGCACGGCAGATGTTCAATATGCCGTGATGACATTCGCGGCTCCGGCTCCGTGCCAGGAAAATTGCGTTCGATTTGTGAAATAAGCGTGAGTTGGTTATTGTACTTATTATCGTGGGTGTGGAGCCTGCTCTGCTGTGACTCTGTGTTTGAATTAAAAGAGTTCAGTCGACCGAGCACAGGAATGAGATCCTCTCACCCCAGTCACCAATGACTCCACCAAAAAGTCGTCGCATTCAAATTGCGACAGTTCCGGATGGATTCTCTGGTCTGGGAAAATCGCATCAATGGCAAATTTGAAACGCGAGTGGGAAAAAGACCAAGCATTAAAATTGTATATTTTTTCAAATTATCAATGAAGCCTAAGCCTATTTAGTTTCAAGTACACCAAGCATTTTCTTTCCTTCGATTTTAATACAGCCCCATTCATGTTATTTCTTTTCGCAGGGGTGATCCTACAGTCGGAAAAAAACTAACTTTTTATTACAACACGTATAAGGTTTGTTTAAATTTCCTGATTGTCCCGGGAAACGCTGACGCAGCAACGCACGTGCCAGCTAACGAGCCCGCCAATTCATGTTCATTTCGCGTTGCTTTTTTCCTCCCCTTTCTCTTTTTCCCCTTCTGCTTCCACTCAAAAGTAAACTCGACATGGCGGGCGGGAATTCGAGTACAGCAAATAGCTTCACCCCGCCCATGAACCTACCCCAACCGAGGGCGCCCACTACACGCGGCAGCTGCACCACACTCGAACCCGCGTGGGTTCGACTCGATAATTTACGCCCCGTCATTGTTGTACAGAAATGAAGCCAATGTAAATTACCAACATGCCTTTCTTCCTTCGGGACCAACGGGGCCTGGGTCACCGCGGCGGCCAGGTGAACCCTGAAAGTCGGGGATGGAGGAGGGGGCACAGGGTGGTGGGGGGAGGGGGTAAAAGGAGAGGTGAGAGGTCAGGCGTTGGCAGAATAACATAATCAAGTTCCATATGCCGCCCACGCAGCTGGCAAGACGATGTACGGTCATCGTCGTTATCGTTGATCGTAGTCATTCATCATCATCATCATCATCATCAGCTATCGTGATTTGATAATCCACCCAGCAACCGCGCGCGGGCTGATTTCATCGCTCCATCTCATCCCTTTTCGATGCGCTCCATTCCTTTGCCGTCACTCCGTTACTTTCGACCGTCGGCCATCGCCCCCCTCTGCCCGTCACGCGCCCTGCCCAAGCCCGCTCACGTTTCTTCGCAGTTTGGATGATGTCGTTGATTCACCTGCGTACGTTCCCTGATCCCGCGCTTTCCTCGTCCGACACTGCTACCGCGTACACGGCGACCCGAGTTCGATTGCGAACTTCGTGGTGCGGAGTTGGTTGCCCTTGCCCTGCACTGAGCTACAGACCCGGCAAACTTGAGTTCGATTGGTTTAACACGGAGTAGAAGGCTTTCGCGACCAATATAATCCATAATACAGGTTTTTTTTGGGGTTAGAACGTGTACATATGAATGTGTCGTTAAACCCTCCACCACCTGACACAGCTAATTAGTGAAATTTTCACGTAGAATGAACATGCCAATTCGTTGCTAGTACATCACACCGGAGTGTTGGAGAGCAAATCCAATGTAAATGTTGTAAATGTTGTGGATCTGTTCTCCAACACACCGGTGTGCTGTACTTGCGACGAATTGGCACGCTCTGTTTACGTGACAACCCTTACTAGTTGGCTGTGTCGGGTGGTGGCGGCTTTAACGACACATCTATATATTCACGCGATCTAACGCGAGTTCGATCATTACCAGCCATGGCCAGCGTCCGCTACGGGAGATATAAAACGCCGAGCTGGGTCTCCCCTTGGGATAAGCCGCCCATAAATCGGCACCTGGTGCCAATTTCGGCAAAGGCGTCAGCACTGGGGGAGACAAAGGCGGCCGAGCGTGGGGCTGGCCACACCACCCCCGTTGTCCGCTGGCGCCGGCCCCTAATAGGCGCTCGCCAAACCCAACCGCTCCAATATTCTGTTGGAAGCTACAATTAATGACCTTCGTACGTTACTTGTGTATGTGCTTAGCAGTCGCGTAACTTAGCGTGGCGGCACGCGGGTGCCTTGCCCCCCCCCCCCACTCTGGTGGCCAAAGCTACGAGTTGGGACCCCCTAGACAACCACCATGAGAATGGTTTTCAACAACAGTTTAAACACAACAACAACAACAACAACTTATTAGACGAAGACGGCACGCCCCGACAGCGTTAAATGTTCTCGAACGCGAGCGTAACGACGATGTGATTAGGGCAAGAGAAGCCGTGATACTTATTGATATAATAACAGCCTCGAAGTGCGACCGTGCGAGACAAATCAAAATATCCCCCCCCCGTGAGCTGCCAATGTTGGTTTACTATGCCCATTGATGCGCGACACTCAAACGACGGCGTCTAAGAGTTAAACTCTTCCCGGCTCTATGATCCTGATTTACAGGGCAGCACATTTATGGGCATTTTTTTTGGCACCGTTTGAAGGGATGCAATAACCCCCCACCCACCAACCCCGCCACCGCCACATGTGCAACTCTCATTGCGTCGCTAGATTTCTTTAAATTGTAATAAAAAAAATACGGTCCCTGCTTATAATTTGATTGACAACTAAAAATGACGAAAAAAACCCAATGCCGAGTAATACATAAATTCTGAAAAAAAGGGTCACGATTTGCAATATCCAATAAAGTTTAGCTGCGTCGTTCTTTAAGAAGAACTTGTGCTGCTTTTAACTCAAGCAAACTGCGTATTTTCTTTTTGCCATCGTTCAGATGCAAATAAATAGTAAACAAAAAGTTACGACTGGGGAAATACGAACAACTCCCGGACCGTTTGTGTGTTTGTTTTACGGCTAAGCTACATTCCCCTTGAAGACCTTTGTCTAGACCTCTGCGCAATCAATGAAACAAGGGCTTTGGCAAAATCATTCTCCCCAATTTCCCCACTGCACCTCCTTAGTAGGAGCAAGCAGCAGCAGCAGCAATCCCACTCAAGCGCGCACGCTTTGAAAATCAAAAACATGCCCCTGCAAAGCTTCGCACGTGTGCACATGGACGCACACGTACAAAGACAAAGCTCCCCCGTATAGCCTCAACATACGTTTGGGGCAAGTGCTGTTAGGGAGCACCTAGGAAGGCCGGCACTGTGGCACACGTGAGCGTGGGTGGCCAGCACCACGCCCGGCCGCCTTTGTTTCCCTTAGTGGCGACATGTAGATATCGCACGAGGTACTCGTTTGGCCCAGGCATTGTTCAGATTATCCATCGCTGGTGTTGGCCGTGAGCGGGAATCGAACTCGAGTCGGTAGCGGAGTGCACCAACCGCTACACTACCGCTCTCCACATGCGCAACGCATGCACGCACCCACACGCACACGGAGATTCCCCAGATAGCCTTTACATACATAGCCTGACCTAACTAACCTAACCGGGAAACATGAGCAGTATGTTTAAATATTTCACATTCATATAATTGAATGGAATTCATACAAAAACATTAACCCCCCCACTGGGTCCTTCGAAGTTACAGGCGCACAGTGATGACATTACTGAACCCTAATTAAGATCGAGAACGGGAGGGCACCTTCACAATTCTGACAACCGCCTGAGGATGCTGGTGGCTGTAACCGCCAGCAAAACGTCACCAGCGCTCGATTTGTAAATGTCGTTGTGGGTTTGCTCTCTGAAACGCACGACCGGTGCTGCTGAGGTGGTCGCGAATTGATCGCGTTTTGTTCACGTCTTGACAAACCTTACGAGTCGGTGGGCCAACCGCCCCCCCCCCAAAAAAAATAAAAACCCAACGTGATCATGAATAAACATTGGCGGAAAAAAAGTGTCGTTGGCGATCAAATGTCGTGGCCAGAATGTAGCACAAACAACAATGGTGTTGTGGCCAGTGACCGCACGCCTGGTCGCCTTTGTCTCCCCAGCATCGATGTTTCATACGCCGCACCGAATGCTCGTTTAAGGCCGAGCTGACCGAGGCGAGGCCCAGGACCGCGGTCAAATCTTCGTCGCCGATGTTGGCCGTGAGAGCGGGAATCGAACTCGGTTCGCACAGCGGTTCCTAACAACGCCAGCGCGCTCATCACTTAAGCCACCGCTCCCCACGACACAAAGACAAATATCCCCCATATAGCCTTAACAGGCTGTTGGGGCAAGTGCTGTTAGCGAGCACCTTTGAAGGCTGGCATGGCACACGAGGGGATGGGTGACCAGCACCACGCCCGGCCGCCTTTGTCTCCCTAGTGGCGATGTTTAAACACTCCACCAGGCATTCATTTTAGGCTGAGTCGAACTAGTGGAGGCCTAGGACCAGTTCAGAGAATCGTCACTGGTGTTGGACGTGAGCGGGAATCTAACCCGGGTCGCCAGGTTCGTAGCGCAGCGCAGCGCTAACCGCGACACTACCGCTCCCCACGACATACAAACATGCAACACCCACGCGTGTGCACACACAAGCACGCGTGCATGATCACATGTCAACCCGTCATGCACGACTAAAAGCAGAGCAACAGATTTTTATTTTCAGGCAATGTATAGACCAGACTTTGTGGCGTCCATCTGAAGAGTTTACGTACACACACGGCGTCCCGTGCCTCGTTAAGACTGAGTAAACCAAGGCTAAGAGGCCAGCCCCAGGATAATCAGACGCGTCAAGAGACGCACACACACACACAATAACAAATGCACAGTTTCCCTAATGTACACATTCAGATACAAACCAAACTGACGAATGCCTGCGAATGCACATGTGGACACATGCGCACATTTGTTAGGCTGCTGTGGGTGTCATGAATGGGGTGAGTCTGTATATTGGTGCGTGGTGTACGATGGTGAGTGATGTCGAATGGTCAGTGAAATATGATGGTGAGTAATATACGATGGTGTGTGATGTACAATGGTGAGTGATATTTGATGGTGAGTGATATACCATGATGATCGTGAACAATGGTGAGTTATATACGATGATGATGAGTCGTGAACAATGGTGAGTGATATACGATGATGATGATGAGTCGTGAACAATGGTGAGTGATATACGATGCTGATGGGTCGTGAACAATGGTGAGTGATATACGATGATGATGATGAGTTGTGAACAATTGTGAGTGATATACGATGATGATGATGATCGTGAACAATGGTGAGTGATATACGATGATGATGATGAGTCGTGAACAATGGTGAGTGATATACGATGATGATGGGTCGTGAACAATGGTGAGTGATATACGATGATGATGAGTCGTGAACAATGGTGAGTGATATACGATGATGATGAGTCGTGAACAATGGTGAGTGATATACGATGATGATGATGATGATGATGAGTCGTGAACAATTGTGAGTGATCTACGATGATGATGATGATGAGTCGTGAACAATGGTGAGTGATCTACGATGATGATGAGTCGTGACCAATGGTGAGTGATATACGATGATGATGATGGGTCGTGAACAATGGTGAGTGATCTACGATGATGATGATGAGTCGTGAACAATGGTGAGTGATCTACGATGATGATGATGAGTCGTGAACAATTGTGAGTGATATACGATGATGATGATGATGAGTCGTGAACAATGGTGAGTGATCTACGATGATGATGATGAGTCGTGAACAATGGTGAGTGATATACGATGATGATGATGATGAGTCGTGAACAATGGTGAGTGATCTACGATGATGATGAGTCGTGACCAATGGTGAGTGATATACGATGATGATGATGGGTCGTGAACAATGGTGAGTGATATACGATGATGATGATGAGTCGTGACCAATGGTGAGTGATCTACGATGATGATGATGATGATGAGTCGTGAACAATTGTGAGTGATATACGATGATGATGATGAGTCGTGAACAATGGTGAGTGATATACGATGATGATGATGGGTCGTGAACAATGGTGAGTGATCTACGATGATGATGATGATGATCGTGAACAATGGTGAGTGATATACGATGATGATGATGATGAGTTGTGAACAATGGTGAGTGATATACGATGATGATGATGAGTTGTGAACAATGGTGAGTGATATACGATGATGATGATGAGTTGTGAACAATGGTGAGTGATCTACGATGATGATGATGAGTCGTGAACAATGGTGAGTGATATACCTGTGGCCCCGGGGGGCCCAGGAGTCCAGGCATCCCCGGGTATCCCCGCTCGCCCTGGACACAGCGGAGCAGAGTGGGACAGAGAATCCATGTCAAAGATTCACTCGGCAGGTGAAGACACAACAACAACAACAACCGCCATTCGCCACTAAGTGGCGGTGACGTCACCACGACGCTTGGGCCAGGCCATGTGCACCTTGAGGCTGCCACGTGAAGTGTCGAAGGTCAAGTCACACACGCTGGACCACTACGCGCAACAAAAATCGTCTCAGTTCCAAACAAGCAAAGTGCGTACATCGGCGACGACGGGAACCTTTGTAGTTTTTTTTTAATTATTATTATTTTTAAAAGTACATTTAAAGCACGTTTTATTTCAGTTGGAAATGGTATAGTTGAGTTCAGTGGGGAAGTCACGTAAAAGGGAAGTAATAAAATAATAAAAATAAAACATTATTTTTATTATTGTGTAATGCGGGCGTAAGCGACCTTCCGGAGGTGACGTCACGGGGGGTGGAGTCATGTGACGTGGGGGTAAGGTTCGGGGCTTTAAGCGGGTAAACCGGAAGGGGAAGGTAGTCGGGGTGTGAGCGGAAAAGAGTGAGGCCACGCGGGCAAGTGTGGAGAGGGGGGGCGCCGACGGCGATCGGGAGCCAACCCCGAAGATAAGAGGAAGCTGCGGAGTGGTGTGCAGCTGGGGAGGAGACAGCCAGGAGGGCTGCGTGTTAGAGGCAGCGGTGTGGCTGCCAGGAGGAGCTGCGGAGAGAGAGAGAGAGGGGGCTGCTTGTTAGAGGCAGCGGTGTGGCTGCCAGGAGGAGCTGCGGAGAGAGAGAGAGAGAGCAAGAAGCTGTGAGAGCTGCGGAGGGAGAAGAGCAGCAGAGAGTACAGCCAAGGGGGGCTGTGTGAGAGAAACAGCAGCGGAGCTGCTGTTGTGGATCGGGCCGACATTGGAGTCAGCACCGTGGAGAAGCTACAGAGTAAAGACAGCCGTGTGGGTGTACAGCACGAACCGAATAATAAAGGACACTGGGACAGACATCGTGGTCCAGACGTTTATTACACTGGTGTCGGAAGTGCAACGGCATGTCGAAACAAGTGAGGAAGAAAGTTAATCCGGCGCCTGCATCGGCTTCTTCGTCCGACGACGATGAACTCCCTCCAACCACGGATCCTGTTGGGGTGGTGGAGGAGAGCCAGGCTGAGGCGACCACGGGAACGGGTGTGGAGGATGTTGGCGCGGTGGCGGGTCCGTCGACATCATCAGACGCGGATCAACGATGGCAAGCGATGGCGGTACAACTGGAGGCACTTCAGGACGTCCTGGCGCATCTATGCCATCTCGTCGCGCCAGGGACGATGGATGATGCAAGTGGTGCTCCGCGGGCCGCCACGTTGCCTGTCCTGCCGCCGCCATTGCCCACGCGGCAAGAGGCCGCCATTTTGCGCGCTCCGTGGCGCCAAACCGCCATCTTGGCCACGCCGCGGGCCGACGCCATTTTGAATTTGCCATCACAACCACCACCATTGGAAGACGGCGGGAAGAGGAGTCGGAGTCGCCACCTTACAACAGTTAAAGAATTTTCCGTCGGTGGGGACTGGAGCGCGTTCGCCTGCCGCTTCTTGGCGGCGGTACGCACAGCAAG
Source organism: Lampetra planeri (assembly GCF_965212315.1). Lineage (NCBI taxonomy): Eukaryota > Metazoa > Chordata > Hyperoartia > Petromyzontiformes > Petromyzontidae > Lampetra > Lampetra planeri. The sequence goes on along the minus strand of NC_136128.1, from coordinate 9,952,784 downwards.
ATGGACCGATGCGGAGGAGTCATTGGTGTCCTTGCGGAAGCGGTCTGCTAGGGACAATGGGAGTCCGAGTACGGCTGTGGGGCCGCAAACCGCTCTCCGAGATGGTCTGCTTATGTGGCGGGAGGGGTTCCAGGAACGTTGGCGCCTGGTGGTACCAACGTCCTTGCGGTTCGAGTTGATTAGAACCCTCCATTGTGACACTCTCTTACATTTAGGGGTGCAGAAGACCTTGTTGACGTTGCAACGTCATTATTTTTGGCACGGCATGGCGACAGATGTCGTAGGGCACGTGCGCGCGTGCCCTGCGTGTGCACAACGTAAGCCGCCGAAACATCCTTACGTGCCGCCTCTCCAGTCGATTCAGGTGTCTCGAGTCAATGAATTGGTGGCACTGGACATATTGGGACCTTTTCCACCATCGGCGAGGGGTAATAAATATTTGCTGGTAGGGGTTGAGTACCTCTCCCGTTGGCCGATGGCCTGGCCGTTGCCCGATCAGTCGGCCGCGGCCATTACCGACGCCTTTTTGTTTGGGTATATTATGGATAAGGGGGCGCCTGAGAGACTCCTCACGGACCAGGGCAGGAATTTCTCTTCTAAATTATTGGCGGAAGTGTGCGCGGGCCTTGGGACTAAGAAAGTACGGACATCCCCATACCATCCGCAGACAGATGGTATGGTTGAACGGCTGAACAGGACATTGTCTGCCATGCTTTGCCATACCGTGAGTGAACAACAATCAGATTGGGATCTGCACATCCCCGGGGTGCTTTCGGCGTACAGGATGACGCCTCATGCGGCTACAGGATATTCGCCGTTTTACCTTATGTATGGTCGGGAAAACGTGCCGCCGGTGGATGTGCAATTGGGAACTGGGGTGAAGGGACCTCGTAAACCACTTCCTGAATACATTCAGGACACGGTTCGCCGAGTCACGGAGGCGCGGGAGAATGCCCGCGTGGCTACGGCCAAAGCCCAGGCCCGGAACGAGCGATATGCGCGACGGTCTGAGGGGGAGTGCCCTTGGAAGGTTGGGGACCTAGCCTGGCTTCATTGTCCACAGGTACGTCCGGGGACCTCGCCGAAATTGCACAAACCCTGGCATGGTCCCGTACGCCTCATTGCGGTTCCCAACCCACAGTCAGCACGCGTCCAGATTGGGTCTCGTCGCTGGGTTGTGCATACGTCGCGCTTGAAACCATATGTTGCTCCCTTACATGATGCGTCATCCCCCAATGTTGCCTTGCCGGGGTCTGTTGCTGCTGACTCTCCCCTGCCTGCGTCCATTGATCTCGCTGGAGCGCCTGTCGTACCTGTTCCAGACAGGCCGGCCGTGACATTGCGGGGGACGAGGGGCCCTGCTCGGAGGACGCCTGCCAGGTCTGCGGGACCTTCGAGCCCTGCAGCCCTTCCGACCCAGCTGCGGGCACGGTCACAGGACAAGCCCAAGACTAACTCTTTAGGGACACGGGACGTCGGTGGACTTCCAGCTGCGACAGGGGGATTACCCCCTGTCATTCCTCGACTTTCATCGCGTTCCCGTTCTGCGAGTGGGCCGCCGACCGTCCGGGATGGGCCGGCGACCCGCACACGTTCCAAATCGCTTACGTTTCGTTGATTGTTGCTGTCTTGTTATTTTTTTTCTTACAGTTGTATTTATTGCATGCTTTTGTACGATCGTTGATGTTGATTGCGTTGTTGTTGTTCTTGCTGTTACATTATATGCTTAGTGTCCTTTAGGGGGGGAAGCTCGGTTCGCCGCATTACGATTTGCTATTGGTCAGCCGAGGTCGGCTGGGATTTTTCTACGGGGGAGGGTGGTGTAATGCGGGCGTAAGCGACCTTCCGGAGGTGACGTCACGGGGGGTGGAGTCATGTGACGTGGGGGTAAGGTTCGGGGCTTTAAGCGGGTAAACCGGAAGGGGAAGGTAGTCGGGGTGTGAGCGGAAAAGAGTGAGGCCACGCGGGCAAGTGTGGAGAGGGGGGGCGCCGACGGCGATCGGGAGCCAACCCCGAAGATAAGAGGAAGCTGCGGAGTGGTGTGCAGCTGGGGAGGAGACAGCCAGGAGGGCTGCGTGTTAGAGGCAGCGGTGTGGCTGCCAGGAGGAGCTGCGGAGAGAGAGAGAGAGGGGGCTGCTTGTTAGAGGCAGCGGTGTGGCTGCCAGGAGGAGCTGCGGAGAGAGAGAGAGAGCAAGAAGCTGTGAGAGCTGCGGAGGGAGAAGAGCAGCAGAGAGTACAGCCAAGGGGGGCTGTGTGAGAGAAACAGCAGCGGAGCTGCTGTTGTGGATCGGGCCGACATTGGAGTCAGCACCGTGGAGAAGCTACAGAGTAAAGACAGCCGTGTGGGTGTACAGCACGAACCGAATAATAAAGGACACTGGGACAGACATCGTGGTCCAGACGTTTATTACAATTGTATTACTTCCCTTCTACGTGACTTTACCGAAAGAACCAAGAAGATGAATCCCTGCAGTCACGAAAGCTTTAAATCGAAATTCAGTGGAGAAGTACACCAGCTGCCCTGTGCAATAGGACCCCGGGGGACTGGAACCCGTGTCCCTGGCGTGTGAGAATGATTCACTCCCTGTTCCCATCCCCCTTGGCTACAGCTCCTCCATCCACAGAATGTGCTCGCCATTCACGACTCTCCACTGAGCCGGGAATCGCACGGCATCACCTCGACCCACATCCTCATGCCCCCCCCCCACCCCGACAACTTGTTAGACAGTGATACGACATCTTCTTGGTTCTTTCTGTAAAGTCACGTAGAAGGGAAATAATAAAATAAAATGAATAAAATAATGTAATATTTTATTATGTTTTATAAAATAATATAATAAAAATTTAACATAATAAAATAATATAATATTTTATTATGTTTTATTTTTATTATTTTATTATTTCCCTTCTACGTGACTTTACCGAAAGAACCAAGAAGATGAAATATTATATTATTTTAATATGTTTTATTTTTATTATTTTATTATTTCCCTTCTACGTGACTTTACCGAAAGAACCAAGAAGATGAAATATTATATTATTTTAATATGTTTTATTTTCATTATTTATTATTTCCCTTCTACGTGACTTCACCGAAAGAACCAAGAAGATGAATCCCTGCAGTCACGAAAGCTTTAAATGGAAGTGATACGACAATTCATCCGCCAATTTGGTAAGACAGCGGCTCCAACCCAGGGCAGCCTGCACTCGCTGTAAGCGAGGCCACGGGAACTGGCTGCACGCTCAGCTGTGCCGGACACGATGTTAGGGGAAGTCGACCTTGGGAGGAAGAGGCAATTGGGATTGCGTTGTTCCGTACAAAATACCCAGTCGACCTGTGGGAGGTTCTCATTATTTTCTCATTTCAGGCAAAGTTGACCTCGGGGGGTGGGGGTTGTTGGGGGGGGGGGGTGTTCCCTTTTGGTGGATAGACAAACGACCGCCAGGACGGGGAGTTAATTTCACGAGCCCCGACGCTCAACAGGCCCTCGAATCGCCCCTAGGCTCGCAGAGCGCTCAGAAATGCGTGTCAAATACATTTGTTATGAGCAGGACACACATTACTCGCTCGCTCGCTCGCATATACGAGCCCACATCTGGTGCTGGCACCGTGCACGTCTCTCCAGCGACTCATAGAAGAGGAACAATGTTCAACCTCCTCCCCCTCTCCGACCACACCAAGATCAACCTCACGTGACCGAACCAAGATCAACCTCACGTGACCGAACCAAGATCAACCTCACGTGACCGAACCAAGATCAACCTCACGTGACCGAACCAAGATCAACCTCACGTGACCGAACCAAGATCAACCTCACGTGACCGAACCAAGATCAACCTCACGTGACCGAACCAAGATCAACCTCACGTGACCGAACCAAGATCAACCTCACGTGACCGAACCAAGATCAACCTCACGTGACCGAACCAAGATCAACCTCACGTGACCGAACCAAGATCAACCTCACGTGACCGAACCAAGATCAACCTCACGTGACCGAACCAAGATCAACCTCACGTGACCGAACCAAGATCAACCTCACGTGACCGAATCAAGATCAACCTCACGTGACCGAACCAAGATCAACCTCACGTGACCGAACCAAGATCAACCTCACGTGACCGAACCAAGATCAACCTCACCAGACCGAACCAAGATCAACCTCACGTGACCGAACCAAGATCAACCTCACGTGACCGAACCAAGATCAACCTCACGTGACCGAACCAAGATCAACCTCACGTGACCACACCGCAGACTCCGGGCATCCTCAACAGCAGCAGCAGCGGCGTCCTTTGGCTGCTCGCCATCGAACAAAGACGACGGCGGTCGCCGCATCGCGCGGCGCTTTCAGATGCGCTTCTGCGACCGTCTCGAAAGGCCCTTCCTTCCGACACGAGGAAGCCACGGGCGCTGTGCACTTTTAAATCATCGGGATTGAAAACTCATTTCTTTAGAACTGCTTTTTGTGTTTGGTTTGCTGTCCTTCCCCCTGCACCTCCGATTAGCGCTGTCGGCTAGGTACAATGCGAAATTAGGTCAACATACGGACATACGTGATCAACCCCCTGTGACCGCACTGTGATCAATCCCTGTGAAACCAATGTGTGCACGACCCAACTGTCAATTATTTTGGTTCAATTCAATACAATTACATTGAGATTCATTGAGAATCTCAATGCAGCTACATTCAGGCCCTCCGTCAAGGTACATTCCCAGCTACGGCTAACATCCGTGGCGAGCGATACCTGAACCAGTCCTGAGAGCCCTCCACCCCCGTCCTCCAGTGTGTACAGAGGAACAATATTCACCCCCCCCCTCTCCCCTTCTCTGAGCACACCAGGGTGGTGAAGTATGGTCAAACAACCCCCAATTACTGCCACAATGGAGGCCTTCATCCGACTTCATCCGAAAGCAGTCGACAGCGGCATTGTAAATTCTGGCCCTCGAAATGATAAAGTACTCGCGTTACTTACTTAGGGACGAGCCACTGAGGCTCACGATTTGTTATCATTTATCAGGAGGGCCGTGCACGCGGACGTACGGCCAATGAATGCCACAACGGCTGAGAGTTTGGTTTTCGTGCCGTCTCACCGGAGGTCCAGTGCTGCCCGGCTGCCCAGAGCTTCCGGCCACTCCCCGCGTCCCCTGTTGAGACAAAGCAACGAGCAGCCACGGGGCGGTTAGAACCACCTCGGAGACGGCACTCGCGGGGGTGGGGTGGGGGGCGCGCGACGTGGTGACGAAGCAAGAGACACGTTGTGTTTTGCGGTACAACGCAACAAAACTGACACCTTTTTTACAAGGAGTCATGTTTGCATAGACCACAATACCTGCAGTCATAATACCTGATTAATGTTCACATTTGCGACGACTGGAAGATCAGCTGCACGGCCTGAATGCATTTTAAGAAGCTCGCGCTTGTCGTTTTGTTCACAATCATAACGTTGATTTCTACTGGAGGAATCCGATGAGCTGTAAAGCTCTTTTTCATACATGTCCAGGAGTTCATCGTCAGTTGCCGGGCAACGCCGCCCCAGAAGGCTCGAGCCACGCCGAGCGGGCAACAGCAAACAACACCATCGACATTGCCACAGGCAAGAAGAGCGAGCAAACGTGTCTTGATTTTATTTGTTTTTATCACAAGAGATTTGCAAAAGCGAGATGACGCGTAGGAGGTGTTGATCAAACCACTCGCGTGTGTTCAAGGTACGGAATAAGGGGGATAACCTCAGAAGACACCCAAGGAGGTTCGATAAGAACCTCCGTGAATTGACATAGTTTCATATTCACTCAAGAGCAGCCCATGTGGCCGTGTGTGCCGTTAAAAATGGCTCATCTCCCAAATATTAAATAAATAAATAATAACAACGTTGAATATGTAGGACTCACAGCTGCTTTGTAAATTTAGCAGCGTGGAACCCCCCCCCACCCCCCCGTTGTGTCCAGCATCTCAATAAATGCAGCAGCTCAGAAACCCCACTGAGATGATCCTCTCTGTGCACAACGTGACGGAACGTTCGACCATAAAACGGGGTAAAGCGTTTGTTAAATCCTTCAATATCTTCACACTGGTGAATGGACCCCGTAGCTGTCACTGCTGAACACGGCCTATCAATGCTTTGGTGTTTGCATTGACCTTGTACCGGTCGCCTTTAGGAGGCATTGGGTCCAGCACTGGTGAGACGAAGACATAGTACAGAGGAAGGCTGTTTCTGGTGCAGGCCAATCAGATTGAAGGGCAGTGCGTATATTGTCAATGCATATTCATATTCTTGGTTCTATCGGTAAAGTCACGTAGAAGGGAAACAATAAAATAATAAAAATATAAAACAGTAACATTCTCAAGACGCTTCGACTGCAACGCAAGCAATCATCATCAGGTGTGAAAAACACACATTTTCTTGCTGAAAAACACACATTTTCTTGCTGAAAAACACACATTTTCTTGCTGAAAAACACACATTTTCTTGCTGTGTTTTTCACACCTGATGATGATTGCTTGTGTTGCAGTCGAAACGTCGTGAGAATTTTATTGTTTTATATTTTTATAATTTTATTATTTCCCTTCTACGTGACTTTACGGAAAGAACCAAGAATATGAATCCCTGCAGTCACGAAAGCTTTAATAAAAAAAATGCATATACCGTTTAATACGTAGGCTTTCGCGACGCGTATCATCCATAATACAGGCTTTTTTGGGGGGGTTAGATCGCTTAAACATATAAATGTGTCGTTAAACCCGCCACCACCCGACACAGACAATTAGTAAGGTTTGCCACGTAAACAGAATGTGCCAATTCGTTACTGTCGCCTGATGAAGCTGGTTGTAATTACTTGCGAAACGTCGTGCTCAGATTGTAAATGTTGTGGATTGTCTCTCTAACACACGGGCGTGCTGTACTAGTGACGAATTGGCCACGTTCTGCTTACGTGACAAACCTTACTTGTTGGCTGTGTCGGGAGGGTTTAACGACACATTTATATATTTACGCGTTCGAACCCAAAAAACCCCCTCTATTATCGGTGCATATTCGTTTGCATTTTTTACCTTAAGCACTGTGACTGATGCAGACTCCATGCCTTGTGATCGGTGTCTATTTTGTGTTTGAACATCTTCACGTCTGTTTTTTACAAGCGAGGATGGGTGAAAGCCTGTTCTTTTTTCTATCATTCAATAGATTTCTCGACACGTTCTATTCCACACCACCGCTTTTACCCTATCCTCCTCCATCCTCCACGTGTCTCCTGTCACTCAGAGCTTCCTCTTAAATCACGACCCTCTTACCACAATTGTACGCCACACATCGTCCGAGTTTGCTTACCCTGTGCAAATTTCCCAGTATCTTCTGCACTCGAGGCCACACGCTTTTGCTTTGTTTCAAACATACAGTGGCTTTTCTGTGGTCCAGCCATCTGTCCCACATAGTGATGCCGACATCGCCATTGTCTGCATATGCCCAGTTCATTCACGGGGTGTCCTTCTCACCTGTGGACCAGGGATGCCAGCTATCCCTTGGCTGCCTTGAATTCCACGAATTCCCTAGAATTCCCAACAGGGGGGGGGAGGGGTGGACAACATCACGACACTTAAGCGGGGAGAGGGGGTGGAAGAGGTGAACGATGCACGGGTGAAATCACGCGGAGCGACGGATGACAATTGGCCTCACTGGCGGGCAAGAGCCAAAGACGGTGATATGGGAGGCAGTGGCTCGGGAATCGAAAACGTGGGAGCCGGAAAACTCCGGAGAACCTGGGTTTGAACCCAGGTTCATCCGCCAAATGGTTAACCTCGGTTTGCCGAGTGCAGGGAGTTTTCTCGACACGGTCGGCAATGGTTGCGCATCTTTAGTCTGTTGTCCTTCACCATGCACCTCCGATTAGCGCGGTTAGCTACGAACGGTGCGAGGGAAGATCAATATGCATGCATGTAGATGTCAGAAAATAACAAAACGTTCACGCAATTTCATTGTTCTTCCTAACTTGGCGAAAGTGATAAACGTATATGATGGTAAATAATAATAATAATAAAAAATAAAACGACCACTTTGATTGCTATGCAAAGATTGTCTCTGCAGCAGGATGTGTGGGAAATGACAGAACTCCTGTTGTGGTGGTAAGAAAAAAAACTCAACTCATTTGTCAACAACTACGTGGCCTTCAATGGAAAAATATATTATCAGTCATGTTTTAGGCATTGTTCCTTCTTCATAGCACATGCCCGAACCATCGCCTATTACGTACACACGTGTTTTTATTATTATTATTATTTTGAGCCAATGTTATTGACAGACTTGCAGAGTGTTGTGCTCGTACACCACTGCCAATGCAGCCAGTATTCACTAATCGATTTGTTCAGTTAGTGAATAAGAGGTCACTGGAACAGACTTCAGAGGTAGCTCTGCCATGTCCACTTCCGTGGGCCATTCTTCCAACGTGGTGGGTACGCTGCACTGCACTCTGAGGGAGGGGGTGCTCTGAATGTGTGCTGTGTCACGTGGCATAGTGCCGACGACACAATTGGAATGAAACCGTGAATATAAATTTAAATTTTTCAATGACATTATTACTCATTGCAAGTTTGTACTTTGCCCATCGATATAAAATGGTGATCCGTGGTAAACGGGGCGGCTCGTTCTGTAAGGTGCGTCGCGTCAATGCTGCATGCTCAGATCGCTCAGCGAGCGGGGACGTGCATTCCATTTTTAAATATATATATACCGTGTTGGCAAACGTCATTGAGGCGTGTTCCGTACGTTTATCCGGTGCTTGGCGGCGGAAATATTCGTCTTGAATTTTGTCCGGAACAATTAGGCACATTCGCGGTGATCGAATTGGTCGACAACGCTACCCGATAAATAACCAACGCCCGTTGTTCAGGCGTGGGTTTAAACGGCGTGTGCCGCTAACAAGCACGGAATGTTTTATTCACCACCCACCCCCCCCCCACGGCGAAAAAAAATTGTGGATATTCTCAAATATAACAGAGTTTCTTTGTGCGAGAGGCTGAACACACTCTCCAAGAGTTGTTATTTATATATATTAAAAAAAATATCTCATCCGCTGCAAGCTCAACAGAGCGAAACACTCACGTTCTGCCAAGGTTGCACGCCGCACCCGCTGAGATAAAAGCCCCGGAGCGTGGCGGGGCGAGAGCGAATTGGAGCGAGGGGTTCTGCGAATGCGTTAAAGTGTCCTCGAGGAAGTAGAAGAAAAAGCCGTCGCGTGCACTCATCGGAGATGTGAAAGGTGAAGTACTCACAGGCTTACCATCAGCTCCCGGGGTACCAGTCTCTCCTTGGGTACCACGCTCCCCCTTGGCACACACACACACAGGCAAACATACCCTCATGTAGCTTCTTAACAGACTGTTGGGACAAGCGCTCTTCGCGAGTAGCACCTCGTGTAGAACGGTACGGTGGCACGCGAGGTGGGATTGGTGGCCAGCACCACGCCCGGCCCCGCATTTGTCCCCAAAGTGCCGATGTCGTACACACTGGACCAGGGACTCACTTCAGACTGAGTCTACCTCGGGGAGGCCTAGGGCAGCTTCAAATATTCGCCGCTGTTATTGGCCATGAGCCAGAATCGAACTCGGGTTGCGCGGTTTCGTAGCGGCATTGTGCTGGCCACTACACTACCGCTCCCCACGCACACACACACACATGCAGGCACACGTATCCCCGGTTAACCTTTGAACTTCCTTCATAGCGATGTTCATTAATACATTAGAAATATACACGCGCACATTGGTATTTAGTTTCTTGCTCAATCCTGTGCTCAATAATTACAACCCACACACAAGATTTTGGTGAATATTTTGTCGGGGTTATTTTTGAGTCCATGCATTTCTCTCCCTTCGACAATGTGACGTGAATGCTGGCTATGACGACGACAAGCTTCTGTAAGTGCACAGTAGTCACCCTAACAGGAGGCACATTTCTAGTCCAAGTGGGGCGAGGAGGACACTCCGGACACCCAAAGTGTGGCTGCGCCCCAAGGGTGATGGGACAGACCCGGCCGTTAGCCTGGGTTTCACACCAGGAAAATACGGAGAACCCCTCCCCCCCCATCAAACGCAGAACCCTTAGCGTGGACCGTGACAACACAAAGGGATGGTCAAGCTGGTGGGCCTACACATTGAGAGCACACCAATACCAATAGCTGGCATTTACCACTAAGTCGCGGTGCCAGGCCAGGTGCACCTTGGGGCAACGTGAAGTGTCGAAGGCTCGCTGACAGGAGGTCTCATACCCAGGTGCCATGGGTTGGCTGATTGAGAGCAACAACAACCGCCATTCGCCACTAAGTGGTGGTGACATCACCACCACTTAGTGGCGGTGACGTCACCACGGTGCCTGTGCCAGGCTATGTGCACGTTAAGGCCACGTGAAGTGTCGAACGCCCGCAGGCAGGAGGTCACGGGGCAGACCCAGCAGGTGCCACAGGTCGACTGACTCAGATAACTGGTAGATGCACCACCTGTGCCCTCTACTGTGCCAACTGAAAGCACACACACACACACTTGCAGCTTTCGTACATCGCAATGCTCGCACAATCTGCGCGCGTTTCTTCCAGCCTAAGCTCGGTGTGTGGGCACCGGGATTCTGGGTTCGTGTTACTTGATACCGGATCCGGGATCAATGTTTACGTGATCTGCGGTTTGGGGGATCCAAGGATTTCTTGAGACCGCCGCGGAATTCGTTGTGCCCGCACCTGCCGATAAGTGAACCACGGTGCCCTGATTACGACGCGAGGAAAGCCACGCCACATGGTGAATACCCACCGATCCGATAATTGGAACGAAAAACAAATATAACAATGGCAAAGCTGCCCTATATAGCCTTAACGGACTGTTGGGGCAAGTGGTGTTAGCGAGCAGCACATTGTAGGGGTGGGTGGGCCAGCACTACGCCCGACCGCCTTTGTCTCCCCAGTGGTGATGTTTACACACACCACACCAGGTACTCATTTGAGGCTGAGTCGACCTAGGGGAGGCCCATGACCGGTTCAGATAATCGTCGCTGGTGTCGGCCGCGAGCGTGAATTGAACCCGGGTCGCCGTGTTCGTAAGCGCAGCGCGCTAAAACAGCTGCACTACTGCTCCCCACACACATATTCACACGTACAAATATATACACATATATATACACAACTCGAAGCCATACTGGGGCTTAGTGTGAAGGTGCCAAACGCTCTGCTGTGCTCTCGCGAATTTGGCGGGGCCCAGCACACGCGAGCGTGCAACAAAGGCGCTCGTTCACGCGCCTCCGTCGACTCGCCCACGACATTGGCCGAGCGAAAACCGAGCGAATGATCTTTTGGCCGGCGCCGACACACGAGCGAGCCCGAAACTCGGCGAGAACCGACCAAGCTGCCGCGCTCTCGTCGCCGCTGATCTGCCGGTCCGAATGGGGGCTCGAGTTCGTATTTCTTTTGTAGCGACGGCGATGCCGAAGGTTGCAGAGCAGCCCAACATGCGCGCTATTGCCGGGGCCGCTGTTGGCACGAACTTCCCTTTCCCCGTGGCCGTCGAAGTCGCCGTACCCTGGGCTCACCAGGAGGTGGCGGTTTACGGTAAGTGGATTGACCCTCCATCTGTTTACATCTGTACGGAGGGAGAGGGGGGTCGTCGATTGTAAGCCCCCACCCCTTCAACTTGCACACGTGGGTTTTCTCCAACTCGTAGCGTACCCGGTATTCATTGATTGGCTGAAAAAAACGATTGCATTTAAAGCCCTGGATAAATAAGTTGAGCAAAACTAAATCTGTACGGGGATTGAGTGTTGCCCCTTTCACCCGCGCGGCCTTTCCCCCCAGGCACTCCGGTTTAACTCCCGCATGTATAAGCAACTCATTAACGCAGTTGGGCAAACACCCCCAAATATATAGGGCCACAGAACTTGGGCAATCGTTGGTGGCGTCGGAACTGACTGCCTTCTTCCCACCTGCATGTGGCTTTTAGCCGCGCCTCCGAATCTGAGGAAGTCTGTGCCGTGCGTTACAAATGCCTAACGGTTTAAACATTCATATGGCAGAACGACAACGATGGCAGTCGTAAGAGCAAATGGCTCGATTATTCATTTTACGAGGGTTGGACAGGTAAATACTCAACCCCCCACCCCCCCAAGTGAATTACAATAATTTTTGCAATTCATGGCCCATGATTAATTTATTGATTTAATGTTCCATTGAATGTTTGCCCCTCTAGTAGTTGCAGGTCTGATTTGAAAGCTCTTATATTGAACACAGACCGACTGAAAAAATAAATATGTTTTTAACACATGGGCACGATGTGATAATGTAAGTAATCGATTATATTCTCAGGTTTTTTCGGTAAAGTCACGTAGGTAAAACATTAAAAGTAATGAAAGTAAAATAAAACAAAACAGAAATAAAAATAAAATTCACGACGTTTCGTGAATTTTATTTTTATTTTTGTTTTGTTTTATTTTACTTTCATTACTTTTAATGTTTTACCTACGTGACTTTACCGAAAAAACCTGAGAATATGAATCATTGCAGTCACGAAAGCTTCAAATCTAGAAGTAATCGATTAATGCATTATAGATCGTCCCACCACCGATGCTCACCGTGGTTCTGTCCTTTCCAACGGTTTGTTTGTTGGTTTGGCAGTGACTTTAAAAAAAGCGTGCTTATTCATTATCTCCCCAGTACAAACTAAAATTTCCCCGCTCGCTTAATTTTGTCAGCAAATTAGGTCAATTAAGTAACAAATGAAAACGCTCACAACCAATGCAGCTTCTTGAAAGTCAGTGGAAAACATTTTGGCTCAGGTTATTTCTTCTCCTTCTCAGCAAAAATAAATAAATGACATCAGCCGGCCAGATCTTACATCATCTTCTCGGAATCCACTGCACAAAACGACAAAAAAAATACTACTTACATGCTCCATTAAAACCCAACACTTGTACCCAATGGAAAATCACGAGCTGTAAAAAATGCATTCACTGAGCCCTCGAATACAATTGTGTCGGACTCTGCGTGAGGTTTATGAGATTTGCTTGGAACCCGATAAGTGCACATGATCTATCCCCTCGGAACTTTCTTTTGTACTTCGGATGAATCCCCTCGCATTTCTGTCGAGACATTCGTGAACAAGATTAAGTTTGCCCTTTCTGCCGGCATCGTCTCCCCCACCTCCACCACGCAAGTTAAGGGACAAATGATCAGCCCCTGCAATTGCCTGCTCACGCTCCTGCTAGCGGAAGGGCCTCTACTCCAGAGAGAGAGAGCTCCAGAGAAGCGCCTCCAAGAGAGGGACATTTGGCCAACTCTTGCACCCCGTGGCCAGACGTCCTGGAGAAGCTACGGAATCCCGCGCGCAACGACCCCAAATCGTGTGACTTGCTTCTCGACTGACTGCGGTGGACACGCTCGTGCCGCTGGGTGGACAGACGCAGGGGGAGGATTGATGAAATGTTAGAATGGCCGTCACCTCCATCGGGTGGCGGCGAGTTTCGGAGGTCGAGAAGTTTGAGCCGAACGCCCGTCGCGCGCCCACAGCGATGAATCCCGCGTCGTGGCAAAAATCCTTTCAGCCACCGTTGAGGCGCAGCTTCGTCGGTTAGAATGAGGATCGATACATTGGCCACGTGTGATCGATTTTCTACTGTGGGGCCCTGACCAAAAAACAATATGGACGAGGAGAAAAAAGTCGAAGTGGAACAATTGACAAGGAGGTTAAAAGATCTGCACTGGGGGGGGGGGGGGGGGGTGGTGGGAGAACCCAGTGCCGAATTATCCTCATAAGAAAAGTAGCTACATGTGTAGCAGCTACTACAAATGCTACGGGCCCCGCACTTTCAAGGGCCCCGCGCTAAATGCTTTCAAGCTATCAATTCCGGTTCAGTGATTCTGCACTTGCTCTATTACTATAGCGCTATACCGCCTTCAACTTTTATGAACGACTGGGTGTTTAAGGTTAGCGATTTGTCGTAATATCTGGCAGTAAAGCAAATGAAAAAGTGCAATTAATTTATTATGCAAGTTAAACATTTATGTTTTAATATTTACGTGTCTTTTTTTTTTAGAGCCCCTTATTAACATATGCTACAGGCCCCACACTTGCTTCATCCGGCACTGGGAGGGTGGTGGGGGGGGGGAAGTCTCGTTGATCGAAGATCTCAAAGGATCGATGTTGGGCAAAAGGCCAACAAGAGGCAGAAAATAGACGGTTCTTCTTCACCGCTCAGAAGGGGGCCCACATCACCGTCATCATCATCATCAATGTTCAGTGTGCAGGATCCTCGTCCCGGGGCCTATCTGGCGCGTCGTTGTTTGACCCCGAAGAGGGGCGTTGGCGTGGCCTCGTGTTGTTGTTGTTGTTGCCCCAGAAACCGGGGGATCGGCGATCGAACGTTGGGTCGCCGCATCGACGGCCGTTCGTCCGCGGTTTCCCACTTGACGGAGGCGGGCCGCGCTCAGGCTGCTGCCGTCTTGCACTCCAGGGGGGCCCACGTGACGAAATGAAACTCGGCAAGGCTGGCCGTCATGGATGGAAGGGGTGGCAGCTCGAACCCTTGAGGCAGGCAGCTCTAGCGGGTAAAGCAGCGCTGTCCAGCGGACGCAAACTGTCCACGGCACCGAATTAGATTGGTCGCCAACACGAAGCCAGCTCGGGCCGCGAGATCCGTTGCTGCGAAACACGTGTCCCACGTGGGGCATGAGGGGTGGAAATAAATAAACAGAAACGACCGCGGAGCAACCGGTTGCGATGCTCCAACCCGTTGAGAGGCGCGCCGACGCTCGCTCGCTGCAACTTGGCGGAGATCGAAACGTGTCCTCCCGAGAATTTCCTTCCCGAGGAACGCGGTTCCGTTTTGGAGAGGTCGGTGGTGGTGGTGGTGGTGGGGGTGGCCAGGAAAGAAAAAATCCCAACAGTTCGGGGAGCTGAGTTGCAACCCCGGTAAAGGGTTTTTGAAACTCTCTGCACTCTGTGTAGATTGCGAAGTTGGATTCGTGATCTCTTTGGGCTGCGTCCAGCTATGCGCTACCGCCTTCACAGTGTCTGCGAGTGCCTGTGACCAGGAAATATACGCACAGTATATATTTTTTGGTGTTTAGTTTGTTGTACTTCCCCCGCACCAAAAATTAGCACATTTGGCTATGTACGGTGCGAAAGAAGTTCAACATACATTCATATTGTGTACTGTATTTGCTGCATATATATACTGTGTATATATATACTGCAGGGGATAAAACTCGTCTGATAGGACGTCCACAGCGAGGAGTTTGAGCAAATAATTACATTTTCGTGCAGGTGCTGGAGTGGATTATTGTGCCTCAGGATCTGCGGCAGCAGATTTTGGGGAGGCTTCATGCAGCAGTGGATTGAACATGGCCGATCATGATGATTCTGCATAAGATAATCATCGCTCAGGCAGCGGGGCTTTCTTCATCACGTGTCTATCCACTGCTGGATGATGGCATCCATACACCACGTGGGACGTGGCGGTTACACTGGCCAGCTCGGGTTAGTGAAAGCCGGGAGCATAGACGTGTGAGTGCAACGGTACAACGTTACATCTGCCCCAGGGGCAATGTCTTCCCAGAGCCGGTATGTATTCATACCGCAGCAGGCACTCATTTAAGGCTGAGTCGACCTAGGGTTAGGCCCAGGACCGGTTCAGATATTCGTCTACTGATATCGTCTGTAAGGAGTGGGAATCGAACTCGGGGCAATGGGTCCGTTGCGCCAACAGACTGCTGCTAAAGAATCCATTCTTCAGGGAAGATATAGTTCATATAATAATAATGAGAGGCAAAAAAATTAGCAAAATGTGCAATTGTCTGCCAGCATAAAGGAAACTTCTAGTCACTGCTCTCAAAACCGAGCCAGGGCACGTAGAACCCGAACTGGGACATTTTATTTTTGAAGGCGAAGAGACGTCACGCCCAGACCCCCCCCCCCCCCACGTGTGCCAAGCTCCGCACGCGTCATTGCTGGAGGAACGAACGCTTTCTTGAATATTTTAGAAACAAATATAAATATATAAAATCTGCCTCGTTGCGGGGTGAATGTAGGCACTCGCTTTTTTTTTTGGCAGAGCGCGGTTCCGGGGGACAATTCTTACGTAACGCGAGGGTAGAGGGCCCCCACGCAAGGCCCTGTCGACGAGCTTTGGGAACGCGCGATGATTTAACACGCCCGGGGTCCGATTCGTGTCGCTGTCTCAAGCCGTAAGTTCGCAGACTTTCGATTTTTTTTCTCTCGCCAGAACGAGGACCCCTTCTCGTGGAAAACGTGGAGGAAAATAAAATGCAAATATTTTTATTCTTCTGCAATTCCCCCGCGCGACAGGTTCCACGCGGCAACGCGATCCCTTTCGAATTGTCGCTGGGGCGGAAACCAACGACGGCGAAAAGATTCCACAAACACGGCCGAAATGTCGGGATTCACCCACTCCGCGTGGGTGATGGTAAACCGTTGCTTCTATAAAAAGGTGGAATCGCTCGTGCAGTGTTTCTCTCGCTAATTCTGCAGATTCTGCTAATTTGTGAAAATAGAGTCAATGTGAAGCTTGAGTTTGATTCAGACCCTGACACCTGCTGTACATTTGGAGTTTTTGGTGTCTCTCTGCTCGTGATTGAATGGATTTTGCTCCGAGTCCTCCGGTTTTTCTCTCCACATTTAGAATCAACGTGCCGTTAGAGCGTTTGGCTGCCGCTATACATTTCCACGTGATAAGCCACTTCGTTGAGCTATTATTTGTGTTCAGGTCGTTTCTGAAAAAAGAACGGTGTAGCACAGCGGGTCCTTACCTGGTAAAATAATGTCTAATTCCATAAATGACTGTTTGGCATCAAGTGGGAAGAAACCGGAGAAAACCAAGCACACGTACGAAAAAGGCAAAAATTCATTATTGCCTGGCCAAACCTCGCAGCCCCACGCCTATCACACCAAGCGAGTCTTAGTGCTGGCCACCCATCATACAATGACTATCCAGGCTCCAGGCTGCTTATCTTCAGGGATCTTGACCATATCCGATGTGTTCATGGTGATGTGGTCATTGGCGCTAGCAATGCATCTCCGCTACATTGAAATATGAACCCACTAAACCAGATTCAGAGATAAATTGCTACTGGCATGTGCGGCCAGGAATTAGACCCAGGTCTTCTAAAATAATACAGAGGATTATCCCCCCATTCCATTACACCACAATATTCGCCTTCGGCGTTATTTTTTTTTTAAGACAGGCAATGCATTTCGATCAGTGTTCGGTTACTTAACGTGATTTAGCGATGGGTTAATACATCCAATCGGACAAAAGTGCTCAAATTTCATCAACAAAAGTCAATCATAACGGCGCTGTGTTGACACAGTACCGAGCGTGACATGAATTACGCGAGCATCTGCCCAGGTCCCCAGGTGACGGCGGAAGGTTCGGCCTCGCGATTGCTTGCTCACTGCCACTGCTGGCTGAACGGAATGGCCTCTGCTAGAGGTAGCTCTGAAGAGGCCCCTTTCGGGGAAACTTTGTTTGGCCTACTCGTCCACTCTGGCCAGACACCTCGCAATTGGTGTATCGCCCAGGGAGCGTTTTGGAGTTTGCCGTTGATCCCCAAAGGCGACGCAGAGCGCCCGCTGCCTCACCACAGGAACGTGGGATTTCCAACATCAGCCTCTGGCTCGGGACGGCAGACGGGAGCTGAGCAAGCTGCCCTCGTTGTGCTCGTTTGACTCTTGACGACGCGAGGGAGAGGTGACAGAAACGAGAAATACTGCGTAATTCTGCAGCCCTACAGACGCGATCGAAACGTGGTGGCGCAAACGGAGGATGACTAAGTACGATGATTAACTAAACTATTTTTTATTTGATCAGGTAAGGCCCCCTGAGGTGTGCGGTTCTTATTAAGAAGCTACCTGGCCGCTGATGGTGGCTCAACGAAGCGGCCGATCGCGCGGACAGTTAGAGCGGCAGCCAAATTAACCTGAGCGCGCGACGTTGATTCTAAACGTGGAGGAAAGAAACCTGAGGACCCGGAGAAAAATCCACGCGACCATGTTGGATCAAACCCAAGACCTCCTTGCATACTAGGCGAGGGAGCTAACATCTCCTAGCCAACGTGATGATGATGAGAGAGAGACACGCAAACTCCAAATATACAGCAGGCGTCAGGGTCTGAATCGAACCCACGACCTCCTGCGTACCAGGCGAGGTAGTTCACATCTCCTAGCCACCGTGGCGTCAGGGTCGGGATCGAACCCACGACCTCCTGCGTACCAGGCGAGGTAGTTCACATCTCCTAGCCACCGTGGCGTCAGGGTCGGGATCGAACCCACGACCTCCTGCGTACCAGGCGAGGTAGTTCACATCTCCTAGCCACCGTGGCGTCAGGGTCGGGATCGAACCCACGACATCCTGCGTACCAGGCGAGGTAGTAAACATCTCGCCACCGCAGCGCCCTCTTACCGCCATGCAAGTAGTAATCCGTTATGTAACAATACACTCTAGGGGGGAAGAAACCACATTATGTCAAGCCGAAGCGTAGCGCGAACACATTAAAAGTGATCCGAACGGCAAAGGGATTGCATAACATGACGTGCGTGCCTCTCATGTAATAACTCCACATGCTCTGGCTTGAACCCCTCCCCCCCTCTCCAATCCCCCCCCTCCCTCGCCCCCCCCCCTCCCCATCCCGTATGTACCAGCATTGAGTCTTGGCAGGATGTCAACCAACCGCAAGGAGGCGAAAGCAATGAACACAAACCTCCGGCGAGGTGCAGGATCCCCAACGATGGTGATGGTGCGAGGGCAATGTGAGAGCCCTTTTGTATCGCTCCACTGCTGGATGAGAGTCTCCCCCCCCCCCCCCCACACACACATACACTTTGAGCTACTTGCATCGATAGAAAATGTTCGGGTCGTCCCATGGAGTTGGGCTCTGGAGGCGATCCCGAGCGGAGAGGCATCACGTTCCACGATAGAGGCTTTTGTTTTTGAGGTGAGATCGCGTAATTACGGGATCTGACCCCAAAAAAACGACCCCTCTGCTATGGATAATATTGGTCGCCAAAACCTACGTGTTAGACATCACGCTTCTCCTTGCCATTGTGGCAATCGAGGACGATTGATTTGATCACGTACGGGTCAAATATATGTGGGGGGAACTTTGACCATAGTCAGTGTGGGTTGGCAATGGCGGGGAGCACGCATGTTGAATCTTAGATGTAGAGTCCAATCTCCTTTCACGCGCGGTGATTTCACAACGCGAATTGGATGTGTAAGGCGACGAATGTATTCGGGAGGAACATTTTTCATAACGCGGATGCCGGTTGCATGCAACGCGATCGAGTGAATGGAACCACGTCGCGCGGGTAGGAATGAGCGGTCAGATCCCGCAAGGCGTTGGGATACTGCTGGATGCTTCTAGATGCTACCCACGCACCCCAGTCTTTGTTCGGCCTGCGTTGCCCATCTCACGTGTCATCGCGGACTGTGCTTTACCCCCTAGATTATTTACCATTCATTATAACGCGATTTTTCCATAACTCGGTGTTATTCAGGAACGCAACCACTACCGCGTTCTAGGGGAACAGAGTGTACTCAGGCGTAGCTCCACAGCTCGTTACGACCTCTTATACGTGATGGTTGCCCATCCATGCACCCGCCAGGCTCAATCTGCCTGTTAGGCTTCCGTGGATCTGACGGACCCGGAATTTTCTCGCGCGTCTCACCTTCTTTCCAGGTGTCCCGGGGGGCCCTGAGGGTCCTGGGGGGCACGTGCAGGGTGGCGCCTGGGCTGGTGGCAAGCGGTCGCCCTCGCACTGCCGGCACGCACACACGCATGCACACACACACGCACACACACGCACACACACGCACGCACACACGCACACACACACGCACACACGCACGCACGCACACACACACACACACGCACACACACGCACACACACGCACACACACGCACGCACACACACACACACGCACGCACACACACGCACACACACACACGCACACACGCGCGCACACACACACACCCGCACGCACACACACGCACACACACACACGCACACACACGCACACACACACACGCACACACGCGCGCACACACACACACACGCACGCACGCACACACACGCACACACACACACGCACACACACGCACACACACGCACGCACGCACACAGAGGGCACACGGCACAGGGGACAATGCATCAGACACGGGGTCGGAGAGCACCGTCAGCACTCGGATATCGCCATTCAAACGTTGGCGAGGTGTTGACTACCTCGCCTGGTATGCAAGAGGTCGCGGGGTCGATCCCGTCCCTGACGCCTGCTGTATATTTGAGGAGTTTGCGTGTTCTCTCTCTCTACCCGAAGTTGCGTGGATTTTTATCCGGGTTCTCCGGTTTTTCTCTCCAGAGTTACGTTGCCATAAATTTCCACATGATAAGCCACTACGTTGAGCTATCATTTTTGGGCAGGTCACTTCTAAAAGTGAGTTATAAAAAAGAGTTTAGTTTAATCTTGATTTGAAGCTTTCGTAACTGCAGGAATTACTCTTTGGTTATTTTGGTAAAGTCAAGTCGAAACTAAAGTTTAGTTTATAGTTTTAGTTTAAAAAAAAAATTACCGAGTGGATTTTCTTCTCAGCTTAGCAGTACTCACCTCTCGTTTATAACCCTGGAATTCCACATTCCTATGACGGGGATTACTCATGCATTTAACACCCACCACTGGCTTTCCCGGCAATGTGATACCTATTTTATTGACCCCAAAGGGATGATGATGATGATAATGGCCTCCAACACTGCCTGCCGTGAAGCTCCATGCTTAACTTTAATTTTTTATTTCATCTCGATGTCAAAAACATACTTGGAGGATAATTATGGGGGGGTGGTGAAGATTTTAAGACTACATAGGAAAAAAAATGTTTGTGTTTGACTGGCAGTAACACCCTTCTGCAGGACCCCTTTAGACAAACAGAGTAAATGTTGCTTATTATTCTATATCGCTGTAATTTTAAAGTCCCGTGTGTTTTTGTCCGTTAGGAAGTTGTCCCACTGTTCGGGGAATTAGCCCAGTTCTTCCAAAGCAAAGTTACTTATTTGTGTTACCCAACGACCCAGCAACCAGCAGGCGTCTGGCTTACATTCCTACGTGAGCCACGCACGCCACCCATGCAACCCACCCACACAATGCACACAACTCACATCACCCACCCACACCACACCACCCACCCACCAACACCACCCGCATCACTCACGCCAACCACACCGCCCACCCACATCACCCGCACAACCAACCAACTCACCCACAACACGCACACCACGCACCCACCTACACCACCAACACCTCCCACTCACACCATCGACACAACCCACCACCCCCACCACCACCTCATCACCCACACCACACACTCACACCACTGACAACACCGACACCACCCCCACCACATCCACCACATTCACCCCATGGTCCCAGACAGAACAGCATCATCCAAAACATCACCAATGCTACAAACACACAGGACGCGGCCGCTTCTCTCTGCCTGCCTGCACAGGGGTAGCGCTGTTTACCTGGGAATGCACCATTCGCCACGCGTCTGACGGCAGCATTTGAAATCACCAAGAAACTAGAGGGGCTCTAGAGGGAATGCATCTAGAGGGGCTCTAGAGGGCAGTGGTGACTCTCATGATCGTAACCCATAACCCAAATGGGGCCCCGTATGAATTAAGAATGGAGCAGTTGATAAGTAAATGTACATTTTTTTACATGTATGTATATTACATAAAATAAATACATAGTCAAATGTTTAGTTTATAAAGCGTCATTCGTGCAGATTGCGTCTCACAATCGCTGAGGAAGCACAGACCAAGCTGAAATTGAGCTGGCACCAAACAAATGCTCTGCGGTTCTCTACGTAGTAAGATGTTTTCAGCCGATTGTTCAATGTTGTTATGCATGCTGGGAGCAAACCTGAGCACCCGGAGATAAACCCGCACAGAGGGGACGGATGACATCAGTCCACCGCCTTATCCTGGCGATGTCAAACTGCAAGGGAGTTCTCTTCACATTTGTACTGTGATCCACCATCGCCTCGACTCCACAGTGCTGGATTACAGGCGCGCACGGCCACCATCGCCCCGGCTATGTATGACCCTCGTTAACCCAGGAAAGCCTCACTGAGTCTTACGGATTCTTTTACAGGACGGTCCTGCCAAGTGTTTGCAATAGAGGGGGGCGACGTTGCTGCTGCTGTGTGTGATCAGAATTTAGGAATTTGCAGGTAATTCTTCATCGTTGGGATGTTTGTCCAATACCAGTTACATTGTGCGTGTGTGTGTTTTTTGGATATGACAGGAAAACCAGAGAAACTGGAGGAGACCATTGGCAGAACACTGGGAGGACATAGAAACTCCGTGCAGAAAGGCACCCGAGTCGGGAATCAAACCCAGGCCCTGGTGGCTGTAAGGCGCAATTCTACTAACCACCGCATCACCCTGTCGCCCACAACAATGGTGATGGCCGACTCTGTTACGGCCTTGCCTCACCAGCGTTGGACCAAAGAATGCCAAAAGGTGAACGGCTGTTCGCCTATTGGCAGGAGGCTGTCACTGGTGTAGGACAATCAGTTTCAGTCAAATCCAAATCTCTCATTGACATGCTAATTTCTATACCCCCCCCACCTCTCTCTCTGCCCCCCTCCCTCTCTCTCTCTTTATTTAAGGCCACGACACAGAGGCGTTGTTTATCTGTGTGCCTATGTGTGTGTCTCTCTCTCTGTGTTGTCTCTGTGTTATCTCTCTGCTTATGTGTCTGTCTGTGTGTCTCCGTGTTTGTGTTTTGTCTCTCTCTCTCTCTCAAATTTAGCAATCTTTGTAAGAACGTAATCAACCAGGTAGGGTGTTGACTGTTATGTTAGCCGACTCTCTGTGTTGTATTGCATTGTATTTCCAAGTTTACTAGGTTTGTTTTCTCTTTCATTTGTACCTGATGATGATTGCTTGTGTTGCAATCGAAGCGTCGTATGCTATTATTCAATTTATTTTTTCTACGTTACTTTACTGAAAGAACCAAAGAGTAATGAACACATTCTCAAAGCATGTTTGTTTGCATGTTTCACCACAAGCGTCTGTGGTTAATGCAGACTGGATGCCTCGCGACAATAGGCGCGTGTCTATTTGGCGTTTGAACATCTTAACATCCCGTATTAATGCCGGAAAAGGTGAAAGCCAATCATTTTCTTCTTTTCGATTTAAAGCTTTCGTGACTGCAGGGATTCATCTTCTTGGTTCTTTCGGTAAAGTCACGTAGAAGGGAAGCAATAAAATAATAAAAATAAAACATAATACAACAATTCTCACTTTGTGACTTTACCGAAAGAACCAAGAAGATTTTCTTCTTCTGCCTTTCATCATTTTGATACCGGGCAAAAAAAAAAAATGGGTCCGAATCGAATCTAAATAGGAGTTGCGGGGGGGGCGAGTGAGGGGAATACTATTCAGGGACGCTGCTTGTCGGCTTGTTTTGGCAAGCGTGCTCAATGTTCGCCCGCGCATCCCAGGAGTTAACCGAGGCCGGCCACCCGAACAATCCTGCCGCGATGTTACCGGCATCCTGTCACGGTGGGGGTGGGGGGGGACAAACCTGGCAGCGATTTACGACAGGCCGAGTGAGCGCTCTGATAATTGCACAGGCCGCGAGGATTGCGAGCCAGGGTTCTGGCACAATGGTCGCGCTCATTCTCCCGTGATGCCTCCGTTCGTGTTTGAAAAGGAGCTTAAAATAGAGAAGCGCCTCTGCCCTGAAACTTAGCACAGACGAGAGACAAAGTTTCCCCCCCACGTGTAGCCTTAACGGACTGTTGGGGCAAGTGCTTTTGGCGAGGCCGAGGTGGTGGGTGGCCAACGTCGCAACAGGTACTCAGTTGAGGCTGAGTCAACCTAGGGGAGGCCCAGGACTGGTTCATATAATCATCACTGATGTTGGCCACGAGCGGGAGATCGAACTCAGTTTGTCTGGGTGTTTGAAGCGGAGCGCGCTAGCCGCTGCACCACCGCTCTCCGCAGACGGGGCTGGAGTGACGTGAAAGTTTCCCCTCTTCACATTGGAACAAGATCATTCAAGTCCCGAGGTTGCCCCCCCCCCCCACCAGTCTAGCCGTGGCATTGGCCTGTGGCACATGAGTGGCATTTGGAACACAAGGGATGCCTCTGTCGGGCACAGGGCCCTTTTGAAAACCGTGTGGCCTTTCCCACAACGTGAGTCACAATTCCAAAATAACGTCCCCACATCCCCCCTCCACACCACCCCCAATTTAAAAAAAAAAGAATAAAACAAATTATGGCAGCGGTTTTTAAATAACTTTTCTGGCGGGAAAAATAAAATGAAATAACTTTAAGAATGTAGTTACGGGGGGAAGAGGTATTTGTTGGGAGATGTTATCACTATATAAGGAACTTGTCCAAAAACCCAGAGCATTGTAATTCAGCTGTAAGCAATTACGGCCCGATGTTACCAATGTCCTAGTTTTGTTTTTTTGTTTAAAGGCAACCCTTTGCATGTGGGACTACTTTGTAACTTGACCCGACAGGAGGAACGCCATCTACTGTAGTCGACATTGGCACCAGTGGAGAATGATGAAACACGCAAATTGGCACTTCCCATGAGCAGGGAACACCGATAGAGGTGGAATATAAATTGAGCCGCCCTGCCAGATTGAATCAGGCCATCCTCCATCACGGGTGGGCACTGCCGAAGTAAGGTCGGAAAAGTAATGGGCTACAGGCCCTCTAATTAGCGGAGTAAGGGGGGGGGGGGAAGGCAAACTCTTCATCGTCATTATCATCATCAGCCGTGGTCAAATCCATCGCTGGACGGAGGCCTCATCATGCCTCCGCCAACCCCTCGCGATGCTGTGACGCAACGATCGAGGGTCAACTCTAAAGCGCTGAAACCCTCCAAATTAAAATCCCCGGCGGCCTTGAAGGTCGGAGGTTAACGACTGCCTGGCGGCGTAATGACTCGGGGCTGCCTCCCACTTACCTGCGTGGCGTGTAAACTGCGTGCTTTCTACCAAGGTCGCCACTTACCCTTTCATCGTCCTGCAAAAAGAGAGCGGCACACACACACAGAGAGAGAGAGAGAAACGTAGTGAGACACGTGACAAAGAAGGGCAACGGCTGAACAATCGCATTCCCTACTAATAGGGTTTTCCCCTTTTTTCTGGCAACAAAACTGACACCTTTTGCAAGGAATCATGCTTACATTAACTACAATACTTGCAGTCAAATGCAAACAAAAAACAATGCTCTGATAATTTATGCGTTGTCTTTGAAACGGATTGGTCCACACCAGAGACAGCTTTCTTTAGAGCCTAGTCTCATATGGTGTTCGACCAGATGACGCCAAAAGGCGGACAGTTCAAAGACAACGCACTACCAGAGTAATGAGAGCTCGGGGTCAGCAGCTACATCATGGGACCTCCTTTGCCAGTACCAAGATGAAATCGCATTCCCGTTAGCACGGGCAGAGGTTTGTGGCCCTCGCTGCATAGGTAGCGGCTGGGTTTTTCGGCATTGTACCGTGAGGTTGTTTGTGCACGGACGTAACGACAAACTAAACTAAACGTTTTTATTTTATTTTACCAGGTAATGCCCACTGAGCTATGTAGCTCTTTATCAGAAGCGACCTGGCCACATATGATAGCTCAATTAAAGTGGCTTATCACGTAGACATTTACAGCAGTCAAATAATCTAAACGCGTGATGTTGATTCTAAATGTGGAGGGAAAAAAACCGGGGGACCCGGAGAAAAATCCACGCGACCACGGAGAGAGATGGTGTTTGCGTATAATTAAGCCGTGTACACACCGCTCTCCTAAGACGCGTGCAGTTTTCATGACGCGAATTGGATGTAACGCGACTGAGCGAACGGAACTGCGTCGCGCCAGTACGGAAAAGCGGTTGCGCGGCTGCCTCGGTCTAGCACCATCATCGCACAAGGCGGGATGCTGCTGGATACTTTTAGATCCTACCCACGAGCCTCGGTCTTTGCTCGGCCTGCGTACGCATCTCACGCGTTGTCGCGGACTGCGCTTTACCCCGTATATTACATACAATTTATTATAACACGATTGTTGCCATAACGCGGTGTTCTTCAGGAACGCAACTACTACCGTGTTCTCGGAGAACAAACTGTACATTCAGGAATTTCTGCTACTGCGCTTCTACATTCTGACAAAAAAAAACCGAGGTCGGTTGACTTAGATCTCCTCCTCTACATCCCCGGAATGAAGTTCAAATCCATGGGCAGCGATCTCTGGGCCTTCTCTCCCGTGGCATCCGCACTGTGGAACTTTTTGGGCCTTCGCTCCCATGACACTGTGGAACTCTCCGTTGTGGGTATTCTCCCGAGGGCTCCGGTTTTCCCCACACGTGTATCATAAACGCAACGTGCACTTGGCTGGACACACGTCTTTTTCGAAACCGGAGCCAAACGTGGCAAGCGGCATCGGCAGGACCCCTCCTGGAAAAGAGTCCTGCGACTCGGCGCGGTTCGTCAATTATTGTTGCTAACGGCTATGATCGTGACGCTTCTGCGAAGAGATGAAAAAGGACATCAACACGCTAACGCTACGGCGCACGGCATCGATGGGTCGTCATGAAAGGGAAGCACGTGGGTTTTTTTTAAGAAATATTTTTTTACGGAAAATGGTGAGTTACTGAACTTATACGACGGCGCAGAAGAGAGAAACAAACACCCCCTATAATTATTTGTACAGGCGTAGTTATTTCTCCGACCTGTTTTTTTTTTGTAAATCCAATGACATTCTCAGTCGGCGTTAACATGTGACACGGCGCAGTTGTGCAAACATAGGCATTCGTGTAACAGTTGGTACACAGGTGTTCAAACAGATTCACTCATCGATTTCTCCACCCACATTGAGGACCCGGTCGGCCGGACACTGACTGTTCCATCTCATCCAAAGACAAAGACCCCCCGTATAGCCTTAACCAGACTGTTGGGGCAAGTGCTGTTAGCGATCAGCTATGAAGGTCCGGCGCGGCGCACGAGGGGGTGGATGGCCAGCACCACGCCCGGCCGCCTTTGTCTCCCTAGAGGTGATTTTTACACATCGCACCGTGTACTCTTTTGAGGCTGAGTCGACCTAGGAGAGGCCCAGGACTGATTTAATCGTCACTGGTGTGAACGGGACTCAAACTCGGGTCGTAGTGTAGCACACGAACCGCTACACCACCGCTTACAATACCAAAGACACCACTGGGATCACTCACCACCACCACTGGTTCACTCACCACCACCACTGAGTTCACTCACCACCACCACTGGATTCGAATGCGTGGGGAGGGCTTCGCTTAAACGATTAAACTATGTTCGTGTTTTACCAGGTAAGGCCCACTGGAGACTGCGTAGCTCAGTGGGCCTTACCCGAGCGATCATTTGTGGCCAAATACGATAGCTCGACGAAGTGGATTCATCATCGCGCGGAAATCGATAGCAGGCAAATACTCTGAACTCCGTGCTGATTTTGAATGTGGACGGCCCGCAGAAAAATCCACGGAGTGAAAATGCAAACTCTAAATATACAGCAGGCATCGGGGTCTGGATCGAACCCACGACCTCCTGTATACCAGGCGAGGTAGTTAACATCCGCCAGCCGTGATGATCACGACGATGACGACCGTGACGCGGTCGTCATCGTCAATTAAGCCCGGCACATTTAAAATGAAAGAGTAGTTCTCATGAAAATGTCTTCTCTTCTGGGTTTTTTTTTTCGCGTGCGTACTGGCGATGGTGGCTTCCTGCCAGACACCCCGAACAAACCCCAGTTGACTCGGTCCTGCATCCAATCACCGCAATCGCTCTCTGGCTAAAAGCGCTCTGCATGGACTCATCCCTGCGTTCACTCCCCATGTCCCCTCCACCACACAGACACCCCCTCCCCTCCCACAACGTTGCCCCACCCCCCACCCGTCTGGACACAATCTTGGCGATGCGATTGAATGTGCAGCCAGCGAGTCCTGAATTCCTACAACTTGACCAATCCTCTGGCGGATTTGCGAATGCGGTGGTCTGAATATTCTGAACGTCACCAGTAGCGCCAGAATTAATCCGTCTACTGTGGTACATTCTATGCATCTCATTAAATCATTGTCATTCAATCCATTTCATTCATCGATCGTATTCATCCATCTCGTTCATCCATCTCATTCATCCATCACTTTCACACATTTCATTCGTGCATGTCGTGCTCACCTCTCATTCGCGTACTTCATTCATGTAACTCATTCATCGATCTCATTCATCGATGTCAACTCCCAGCCACGGCTACCACCGGTGGTGACCCACAACCGAACCGATCTTGAGCCCTGCCCCTATCACCGATCCGCACAGACCAGCGCGGTGAAGTATGGTCAAACACCCCGCAGGCCTTAACCCAACCGTGGATTGACAAAATTTCCGTAACGTATTAGCACGGTTGGCTATGTACGGTGCGAGAGAAGTGCACCATACATACGTAGTATTATTATTATTGCTACGACGGGTAGACTTCGTTACAGTCACGCAGCTTCGTCACAGCTGCTGTGCACATTGGGAGTTCTGTGGACGATCGCGTTACACCACCAGACGGACCAGCGCCTCCCCGGGGGAATACCAATTTGTAGTGATCCACTCAACTTGATGGTTGGCTGCACTCGAGACGAGGTCGGTGCAATGGGAGAGCTCAGTGCGGTCGGAAATCGACCGGAGTCGTCAGTGGGTGAGTTATTGAGAGGGTGGTTGAGCAGGTGAGTGAGCGAGTGGGTGAGCGGGTGAGTCAGTTAGTGAGCAGGTGAGTGGGGGTGAATGAGCAAGTCGGTGAGCAGGTGAGTTAGTTGTTGGGTGAGCGGGTGATTAAGCTAGTGGGTGAGTGAGCGATTGGGTGAGCGGGGGAGTGAGTGAGTGCCCGAGCGGGTGAATTAGTGAGTGGGTGAGTTGGTGATTGGGTGAGCGAGCGAATGAGTGAGCGAGTGGGTGATTGGGTGAACGAGCGAATAAGTGAGCGAGTGAGCGACCGGGTGAGCGAGTGAGCGACCACAGATTAACACGCTAAGCTGATTCACTTCCGTCACCTGTTTGAAGCCCTTGTGGTGCCAAAATGGGCAGCACGGCGTTTGTTGCCAGCTCAAAAGGTATTCCCCTCCAGTGCCGGATGAGCTGCGGTTAACCTAAGACTGATAAATACCGTCAGCGGGCTTTTTCAAAGCGTCGGGACTCGTATGGCCGTGGCCTCAATGAAGGCGCATGGTTCAGAGGTTCGCGGCCCGCCGTTTGCAACGAGGAAGGGGACGCGACGGAGCGGGGCGGACTCACCACGCTGGGGATCTCGCACGCCGTCTCGCGCTCGTTCTGCTCCGGGTCGCAGTAGATCCGCAGCTTCTGGACCTCAAACTTGCGACGGACGGGGGGGGGGGAAATAACAGCACGCAAAACGTGAGCGGCGTCCGCATTTAAATAGTAATAATAATAAGCACAATGACGATAAGGCAAGCAATGTTTACGTGCGCCTGTTGTTTTAGGCTGCCAAGTGTGTGTGTTGAACTTATTTCGCACAGTACTTAACCAATTGTGCTAATCGGAGGTTCGGGGGGAAGGACAACAAACTCAACACAACAATGGTATGTTCTTAAAGAAATTCGTTTTCAATCTAGATGATTTAAAATTACACATAATATCCGAAGGAAGAGCGTTCCAGGCGGCCAGCAGAAGCGCATCTGAAAGTGCGTGCGATGCGGCGACCGCTCTTTTGTTCGACGGCTGGATGAAAAAAGCTGCTGCTACTGCGAGGATGACCAAAGCAGGTGGTTGAAGCAAGGAGGCAGATTTCTTAAATCCCCCCACCACTCACCCCCCCTCCTTCACCGCCACCACTGTTTCTTTCCACCAAGCGATGTGAGCGGGCCCGCTACAGTAAGTCTACGATCGACGGTTTGTGTGCGGTGGTGGCACGTCCGGTCGGCTAGGAAGAGGAGGCCAAAACACCGTCCATAGGGGCGCTCTCCTCCTAGTGGAGGCTCTTCCGCCAGTAGCGGAGTGAGCAACTATTTGTTGGGCTGCACCTTTTACATTTTGCCAATCGCATGTTGGGACTCGTTAAGAGTGGGCCAAACAGCCTCTCAAGGCGCTCTTCTGAGCTGCCTCCAGTGGAGGCCCTGAACCCTTATCCTATTTTAATTTACATATATATGCAGTGCCTGTGCAAGTGCCGAGTGCATGAGTGTTCGAGTTTTGAGACTTTGTCGAACCAGGGCGAAAACTTCAAGAGACCAGGCTGGGGCATCATGAGCAAGGGAGATCGTTGGGCATCAGTGTGCCAGTCGGGGTTAATGATCATGATGATGATGATGGTGACCATCAACCTCAATGACAACCCATACATTATGAGAGCACGTTTGTTTTGGCACGAGTAATGTGTGGTTAATCCAGACGTAATTCCTTGCAAAAGGTATCTATTTTGGTGTTTGAACATCTTAAGACCTCCTGTATTAATTGCCAGAAAGAGGAAAAGCCCTATTCTTACTTGTGATCATTGTTGATACTGGGAAAAAAGGTCCCAAAGATATGATGGCCATGTAGTTTGCATGGCCATTTTTTTTTCGAATTTGGCCAACTCGATCGTCTAATTCTTCCGAAGGACACCAGGGAACTTTGAACCGTCCACTGGGAAACGTAAAAAAGAACATCGTTTTTTCGTGCAGCCTTTTGTCTTTGTTTGTCCACGTGTTGGGAATGGTAGCATAGCGGCGAGCATGCTCCACTACGTACATTGCACTTTTTTCGCACCGTACATAGCCAACCGTGCTCATCGGTCATCTAACCACCGCTGCAGCAATAACCAGGGCGGGCCGCTGGATCCGAACCGCGCAGCTCTGCGAACAAGAGCGACCGAACGCTCTCGCTCTCTCGCCAGGGTGCGCGCCCGCCGCTCACCGGGATGGAGGCTTCCTTGCCCACGTACTTGCCCACTTGCATCTGCCCGCCCACGTACATGGCGACCACCTGCTCCAGCACCACCCGGCCCACCTCGTCGCCGTCCAGGAAGAGGTAGGCGGTGCCCTCCCGCACCAGCACGCGCAGCTGGTGCCACTTCTCGTTGAAGAGTTTCTGCGGAGCGCGCGCGCGGGCGGGCGGGCGGCGGGGGGAGCGAGCGACCGGTCGCGGGACACAAAGGGGGAGGAGGGAGCTCAGCGGACGTTTGGCGGCAAGCGGTCCTCACCGCTGTTCAACGCGTTGGGCTTTCGAGGCCAATATGTTCCCGTGGTAAATGGCGAACTATCATGGTCGCCTCCACCTCGGCGACAAGCACGGTTGGCTACGTACGGAGCGAAAGAAGTTCAACGCACGTACGTACCGTCGCTGCTACTGATGCTGCTGTTATGCTACGGCGGGAATGGTTACGTTCTTGTACGGGGAGCATCTGCACATGACTGATGAAAACGACGACGGCGATTGACAACGACGAATTCTAGATCAACAAAGGATTGCCTCGGCAAGTTTGAAGTCTCAAAGCGACTTGCGTCGACGGCGGTGACGACGATGGGTGGGTTGGGGGGGGGGTCCGGTGAAAGCACCGGACCCACCCAGGCCACTACCAGCATCAAAGCAAAGGGGTTGGCGGGACTACCAGGAGATAGGCGTTCTACACCACGCTCGCTGCGACGAATTCGCGGGCAGTGGCTCATCTCACCCAGAGCGACGGGCCCGAGAAGCGCGCCGTCTGCACGCCGTTTTGCAGGCTGGGCGACGAGAAGGTGACGGAGCGGTCGGAGCCGTCGAGGGTCACCGCCACCTGGATGGAGCCGTCGAGGGCGCGCACGCGCCACAGGTCCCACGCCTCGCGGCGCGCCGCCCCCTCCAGGCGCACCGTCGCCACGAAGACGTAGGACGGGGGCAGCCCCTCGGGCAGGATCTCCCTGCGGGTGGGCAGCGATCGGCAAGTCGGCGCGTCAGTCGCGAGGCGGCGGATCGGCTGAGTCGCGTAGGAGAACTCGCAGGGAGGGAGAAGGGTGGTGGGGGGAGAGTCGCCCTGCGTAGGCCGTGCAACGGGGTGGGGAAAGGAAGCCTCTCGACTGTGGGTGGCTGCAGTCTTCACCTTGAATGGCGCTCACCACTCGCGCTGAGTGTATAACGGAACAGGGAAGGAAGTGGCGGTGCAGTGGTTAGCGCAGTGGGCTTTGCCTCGTCGGATGGGGATGGTTAGATGTTATTTGTATGTGTTTAGGTGATTTGTTTACTTTTCTTGTACTTTGCACTGCTATTGTGTTTTTGTGTTGTTTGTTGTTGTAAAGTTCTGACTCGCCCCTACTGGACATCTGTGAAAAAGAGCTGTATAGCTCATCGGATTCCTCCAAGCATAAATAAAGATTCTTCTGATCCTGATACATACTATGAGCCAAAAACACCGGAGTTCGATCTCCGCCCCAGGATAACATCAGCGACGAGCGATATCCGAACGAGAGTCCTCGGAAACCGCCCCGCGCTCTCACCGAGCGTGGGGAAGTTATGACCATGCTCATGCACGTGCGCGTGTTCAACTTCTTTCACACCGTACGTGGCCAACCTCGCTAACCGGAGGTGCGAAAATGCAGGTCACCGCGGGCAAGGGCCCTTTCCCACGCCCCGCGTCAAGTGACTCGCATCACGTCCGATCGCAAAACAGTTCGGAGGGTAACCCCTGTGGGCAGCTGTCTCTGCGTGGCACAAGGTGGCTCAGCAGCTGGCTGGGATTTGGGGGGTGGCGGGGGGGGGTGACGATGATTCCTGCGCGTGAATTCCAATTGAGAAATGTTCGGCGTCGTTTTTCGAATTTGAACAAAACACATTTTGGAGCGCGGGCACGTAATGACGTACCGATGCATCGATTGATCGTTCAAATTTGTTCTCGGTCGCTTCAATTCACGACATGTTCAAACAATACGCCAATTATATGGTTACTGTTTCGTTCGTTATATAAAGGGGCAAACAGAACCACACAAGTCGAGATAAAAAGTCAACCAAAAGTTATTTAAAAGGAGCAAAAAAAAATATAACGAAATTAAAGCAATTCATGAGTTGGGCCACGGCCTTCAATCGTGATCATGATTAATTATCACAACCATCAAGCATGATCATTATTCAAATCACTGGGCAAAGGTTGGATCTTTACCCGCCCGCACTCTCTGTAACCTTGCACTTCTTCATGGCATCCACAAGACCCAGTAGTGACCAATCGAATCAGCCAATTTGCTAGAGGGGACGCGGCAAATGAAATATAAAGCCATCAGACGGGGAAAAGCCGGCGATTCTATGTATGTATTACGTTGAATTTATTTTGCACAGTACACAGCCAACTGTGCTAATCGGAGGTTTGGGAGAAAGACATCAAACT
Organism: Lampetra planeri; assembly: GCF_965212315.1. NCBI lineage: Eukaryota > Metazoa > Chordata > Hyperoartia > Petromyzontiformes > Petromyzontidae > Lampetra > Lampetra planeri. The sequence goes on along the minus strand of NC_136128.1, from coordinate 9,919,378 downwards.
GAACACAAAAAGCAGTTCAAAGAAAAATTGTTTACAATCTAGATGATTTAAAAGTGCATCGCCCCAGTGGCTTCCTAACATCGGAAGGCAGAACGTTCCAGAAGGCCGTAGAAGCGCATCTCAAAGCGCCTCAATGCCGCGTCCATCTTTGTTCGATGACCCAGCCAGAAGCCGCCACCGCTGCTGCGAAGATGACCGATGGTTTACGCTCCTTGACGAGACCAGCGGCGTCTTGTGGCCCGTCTGTGGCTCCGTTTTAAGCACCCGGTGTTGCCCCTGCACCCTCTGAAGTCGTCGCTCAACCGGGATTGCGCCCGCGGCGCGGTGCGATGGGCTACGACCGGCGAATCCGAACGAGCAGCTGCGCGGAGGGGGTGAGGCGCGGGCGGGGGGGGGCGAGCGTGAGATGACGGCGTCAAACCACAAAGGAGCTAGCCGAGCACAAAAAAAACTTAGACGCGTGAGAATCGACCCCACACCGTGACCCGCCCCGCGGTTTTCGATTTCACGCGCTTGAACCTCAGCTCTGGCGGCGAGCGTTAAGCCGCCCTTGCGCGCCGTTCCGATCGACTAATCAGCTTCAACTGCGGCTCGCTTCAATGGCATCATTATTAGTGTTATCATTATTATCCTCCACGGTTTTATTCCCGATTCGCGTCGTTACGCGACGCGGCATCCACTCAGAACTGTCGCGGGGCAGCGAAGCCCTTCACGGTGAACGGCTCGTGGAAGTGGATATCACAGAGCTACCTCCGAGTGTACATCAAGTGACCTCTGGTCTGCACAGTGCTGCGTTTAGGCAAAAGCTAAGTAAGCTACGCACTTTTGAATCTAGATTGACATTTTTCTTTGAGGACTGCTTTGTGTGTTCACTTCGCCCCACACTTCCGATTCGCGCGGTCGGCTATGTACAGTGCGAAAGAAGTTCAACATAGATACAGGAGTATGGTCATACTTCCCCCCGCTTGGTAAAAGTTTAACTTACGAGCTACAGCTTAGGGCCTCGCGCGACGAGCTGAGCCTCTAAACCAGAACACCAAATATAAATAATACGACGTTTCAAGTTTGACGTGATCGGTTGAAAAATAAAGGGGACGGGTGGGGGGAAAAAAACGACTCTCGAAAACGGTCATTCGCATTCGGATATGACAAAAATATACGGGTGCCCCTCGTTGTACGAACCCTAAGCTTGACATGGCTTTGGCCTCCAGTGCGTCGTACTCACGCCCCGGGTGTGCAACCATGAAAGGTCAGCAGCGCTTTCAGCTCGCCCCGCGTACGGAAGGTCGGCGTTGCGAGGTTTGCCGCGGGATGGTGAGATCGGTATTCTGCTCAGGGCTGGCGATGGTTCGCTGAGCGAGAATGCTTCGGGACGCGGCGGAGGAAACATGATGAAAGTGCGTATGGGTGTATGTATGTGTGTACGTTGAACTTCTTTCGCACCGTACGTAGCCAACCATGCTCTCTGCAATGGGGAACGCGTGATCTGAGGTGAGAAAAGATGGTCAAAGGTTTCAGTTTGGTGTTTTAACATCTTAACACCTGTTTTGTTGCCAGAAAAAAGGGGAAAACCTATTCTCATGGTCAAAGTTGTTATACACATTTTGGAAAGGGGGCTAAACACAGGCTGCTGGTATGCAGAAGGTCATGGGTTCGATCCCCGGAACCCTGACGCCTGCTGCATATTTCGAATTTGCAAGTGTTTGTTTCTCTCTCTTCCTGTGGTCGGGTGAATTTTTCTCCCGGGTCCTGCAGTTCCCCCCCCCCCCCCCTCCACATTTAGAATCAACGTGCGTTTAGAGTATTTGGCTGCTGTGCATTGTCACGTGATAAGCCGCTTCGTTGGGCGCTACCATTCGTGCTCGCCAAGCTCGCTTCTATAACAAGACCCACGTAGCTCGGTGACCCTTACCTGGTAAAGTAATAAATAATAATAATTGTATCTGTCTTTCATCAGGAGCTGAAGCGTCTTGCAGTCCTCTTTTCACTGTGACGATGGCTGACTTTGCCCGGCCGTTGGTGACCGGGCCGACACCATCGACTCAACCGCATTTGAGGAGCCAGTTTTAAACCGAGAGGTGGCCGACACGCGGATGTCGAACCGGTGTCCTGCTTGGCGCTTCTCACCGCTGAGCCACTGGGGAGGCACCTGCAGGTGCGTCACCGATTAAGGCAGTGGTTCATAATGCAGTTTTTTTTTTTGGGTTAGATCACATACATATTTACGCATAAATATTTACGCGTAAATATCTAACCCTATGGATGATATTGGTCGCGAAAGCCGACGTGATTTAGGCAGTGGTTCATACTCTTAGTTTTTTCGGTAAAGTCACGTAGGTAAAACATTTAATAAATAAAAATAAATAATTATAAAAAATCACGACGTTTCGGAGGCAATACAAGTCTCCGTCATCAGGTGTGACCGTCACAGCCAGATTTGCTGTATCAAGTGAGGCAGGGATTCCAAGATGCAAGTTCTAGAAATACAAGTTAAGTGGGAGGGGGGGGGGAGCTTATCATTCATTCTGATAAGCTCTCCCTTAACTTGTATTTAAGAACTTGCATCTTGGAATCCCTTCCTCACTTGATACAGCAAATCTGGCTGTGACGGTCCCACCTGATGACGGAGACTTGTGTTGCCTCCGAAACGTCGTGATTTTTATTATTTTTATTAATTTAAATTTCTTTTTTTTACCTACGTGACTTTACCGAAAAAAACCAAGAGTATGAATCCTTGCAGTCACGAAAGCTTCAAATCTAGAATTAAGGCAGTGGTTGTTTATCCTGGGGCAGAGATGCGGGAGGTCTCCGCCGTTCTTAAACAGACGAGATAGCCGGAGGGCAGCCTCTGATAAGCGTGCCAAATGGGGGCAGATTAGGGGACGTTGGAGGCGGAAAATGAAATCTCAGAAGAGCCAAATAAATTAACAAGTAAGCGTGCACTTACAAAAGAAGAGGAAAATATTTTCCAACTGCACGCCAGAGATTGCAGATAAATGCGATGCATTCATTCGCTTTGCTGGTTGACCCAGAAAAGGACATGCACATGTGAAGTACTGATGGGAAGAGCGGACAATGTTTACATACTGTATAAGTTTGCATATTGTAAAATAGAATAATAATAATATTTCCCATTATTCGTCAATGAAAATATTGATGGCTCTCGAAACTCCCTTTTCAGAAGAGTTTTGCTGCATCGGGATGTTTGGCCAAAGCCACTAGTGAGTTTTGATTTAAAGCTTTCGTGATTGCAGGGATTCATATTCTTGGTTCTTTCGGTAAAGTCACGTGTCAGCCACCTTGTGTTGCAGTCGAAACGTCGTGAGACTTTTAATTGTTTTATATTTATATTATTTTATTATTTCCCTTCTATGTGACTTTACCGAAAGAACCAAGAACACTAGTGAGTTGTTCGCCTCTTTGTCGGAGAAAACCAGATTAGTCGGAGAAAGCCCACCACGCGCGCGAGAGGGTAATGCGCGAGTCTCCACACGGATGGATCCAAGAATCTTTTGCCATACTGCCATGTTTTGACACCACTTTGTAGCCCAAGTCTACAACAACACCACCACGCTTTTTTCCAGACACTCTGTGACCCAATTACCCACCAGGGCTCAGTGCTGCTTAGCGTCCAATATCAAGGAATGAGATCAGAGTGCATTCAGGGTGAATTGGTCATAGGAAAAAGAACCCGACGATCGATGTGGTCCCACTGGAACCGGAACAACCGCCTTGGAGGCTGAAGGACAATGATGCGTGCTGGTTGGCCTCACACCCACCAGGAACACAAGACGCACAAGACGGAAAAACACGCGCAGGCAAACGCATGGCGTCAACCAAGGTTTACAATGGAGAGTCGGTCCCGGCTGCTGCCGATGATATTCAGTCAATCAGCCTACGACGTTTTTGTCGCAAATTTTGCAACCGTAAATTTGAGTGAAAGTAATGCACGTGCGTTGGCGAGGCACGCGACGATTCAGCCCCCAAAATGGTCGCGGGAATTGTCGTGACTCAAGGAGGGGGGGGGGGGGTGGGTCAAGATTCAATTCACGAAACGATTTTATTTAAAACATTTTACCACCACTACCGTCTCCCGCAGGTTCGGCGCAGCCGGCGGTCGAGTCTAACGGGCGAAGCGGAGGCCCAAAGGACGGAACCGACGCCCAAGGGAACGGCCACAGCGGTAGCCACAGCGACGGGAGCAGCTCGTGCCCGTCAACGCTCCTGTCGCATAGTCGCGAGAAACCGTGAGCGATGGCCTGCAGGGGGTGACCTTCACCCAACAGTGGATAGATCATGACCGATGACGGTGACGACGACGACGTTAATGATGATGAGTAGCACATCCTGGTCAGTGGCTGGCAGGCAGGCAGGCAAGCGAGATATGAGACGCGGCTTTTGCAGATTTGTTTCCATTCGAATTTCCAAAGGACGCAAAGAGGTCAACCCTGGTTGATGTGACAATTGTTCTTAACTTAAACAGGAAACCTCACCAGAGCGGCTGCCATCATTTAGCCATGCGGTTCTATTTGGTTTCAGAAGGAGATAAAATTAATTGCGGTCAATTTTTGCAATGGTTTACAGATAAAAAAATCGCCCGCTGGAATGTTAATGATGTGGATAAACAAGATGTACGTGTTTAAAGTTTAAAATTGAGATGTTAATGCTCCGAATCGGCATCGCGATGTGGAGATACGTGCCACTAATGACACTATTCTTCAACGTGGTTTTTTTCGGTGGTATATAATTGTTATACTTTTTAAATGGCCCGCAGGAAAAAAAAAATGACTCCAAAAAAAATATACATCATGCACCCGCGATCAACAGCCAGGATTCAAACTCAGGTCACCATACCTTCGCAATGCAGCGCAATAAGCAGTACACCACGACTCCCACCGCACATGCTCATGCACGCGTACACAGGCAGCACGATTGGACGGATATGGATGAAGTAGCTTCCTCTCGTTGTGTAAATCCCTTTCTCGGTGACTTCAATTATTGTGGGCATGGGCAAATTGAAACTCCTGTAATCCAACTACCCCATTATCCGAGGCTCCAATTGTATGTCGTTCCCAATCAACCCGCAATAACTCCTGTTATTCGTGGGTCTATTCATTTACCTATGTATGTACGTAGAACTTCTTTCACACCGCACGTAGCCAACCATGCTAATCGGTGGTGTGGTCCTCTGACCCACGTGCTCCTCATCCCTTCTGTCAGTGCATATGCCACGGATGCAGCTGCATACTGTCCGCGGATACATGTCCGGATTTAGTTAGTTTCACGGATAACAGAATGGCAACTCTTCTTGTCCGCACATTTGCTCATTCGCGAACATCCCCCCCCTCCATCCCCTTCCATACAAGTGGGGTGCCCTTCCTACCCCCCACAACGACCCCCCCACGCCCCCCCCCCCCGCCCCGGACCCCCACACTCTGCAGACGTCTCGGCGGACAAGAAGCGCAAAAAAATTGCAGGACTTACGAGCAGACCTCGAACTCCGCTCTCCGCTACATTAAGCGGCGTTCCGTGTGCGGGAGGGGGGGGAGACGAACTGAGGACACATGCCGGCTCGCCCATCATCTCCCGCCACGGCATCGTAAACACGCACACACGCACACGCGCACGCACGCACCCAAGCCGCTCCCAGGGTCGAGCCGGCGCAGATGGGGAACCGGCTAACGGGAATAGTTCACGCAACATCTGGCCCGCCGACCTTGGGAAGAACAAGCAGCTCTCCCGTGGCGGGGGTCTCGCTCGCTCATGCAACGCACGCCGCGGATTGTGGAGCGGTGCGCGGGCCCCCCCTCCGTCGGACGACGATTTCCCTGAAAGCTTTCTGTGGACACAGCGCGTCTGGTCGGCGTTGTCTCTCCCGCGCGGCTGACATCAATGGCACCTGTGCCCACCGCTCAGGCTGGAGATGTCTCCCCTCGCCGCCGATCTGAACGCTACCTCCTCCTCCTCCCGTCGCTTTGACTTTGCCGAAAGGAGATTGAGGTTCTACCGTGGGATCGTTTTTTGTTGTTGCAAAGTTATGAAAAATTATAATATTTGTTTACCCTTTCTGGTAATAAAACAGGAGGTGTTAAGATGTTCAAGCACATTTTTCAAGGAATAAAGTCTGCATAAACCACCAAACAAAACGTGGCCTGATTCTAATGCATTGTCTTTGAAACTGATTGTCCTACGCCAGAGACAGCCTCATTTACGTATTTATCGCCTGGTCTCACCAGTGTCAGACCAGAGAACTCCAAAAGGCGATCAGTACAGAGACAATTCCCGTATCAGAGCATTTATATCTCGGTGATAACAGCTACAGTACATCATGGGACCTTTTTGCCAGCATTACAGAATGAAAAATAAGAATGGGTTCTACCCTTTCTATCAAAGAATGTTTTTGTTTGCATGTTCACCACGAGTACACGTGGTTAATGCAGACTTGATCCCTTGCAATACGTTTCTATTTGGTGTTTGAACATCTTAACACAACTCCTGTTTTATTGCCAGAAAGGGTAAAGCCTATTCTTATTTTTCAGAGGTTCTACCATTGGTTTACGTTGCGCGTTTGCATACTCTATGACAAACTCGATCGGAATGCGTCACAATCTCATCAGATCTTGCAGGCTAAGCAGGTTCGAGCCTGCGCACGGGCGCTTTACGATTGGCTAACGCGTGCCGGCACCGTGAAGGCGAGGGTTGGCGGGTCTCATAAACGCTCGGTGCTGGATCGTTGATGAACCAGATTGTCGGATGCGATGGCATCTATCGCCTAATCGTCGTGGTGGCGAGATGGCCACTACCTCGCCTGGTATGCAGGAGGTCGTGGGTGCGATCCAGACTCTGACACCTGCTGTATATTTGCAGTTTGCGGTGTCTCTCTCTCTCCTCGTGGTGGTCGCGCGGATTTTTCTTCGGGTCCTCTGGTTTTTCCCTCTGCGTTTAGAATCAACATCACGCGTTTTGAGTATTTGCCTGCCGCTATACATTTCCACGTGATAAGCCACTTTGTTGAATGATCGTTTATGGCTAGGTCGTTTCTGAAAAAAATCCAGACAGCTCAGGGGGACCTACCCGGTAAAATATCAAAATAAAAAAAAGCTTTAGCTTAATTGCCACACTTAATAGTCTGGCTAGCTGGCCCTCCAGCTCGCCCGCCCACTCACCCTCCGGTCCGCCGACTCGTGGCACTCTCACCGTGTCTTCTCGGTGAAGTCCATCCTCGAGGTGATGGAGAAGCTGACCTCGGAGTGGATGGAGCCGAGCTTGCGCTCTGCCTTCTGGTAGATCCGCATCCCCTCCAGCAGGTCGAAGCCCTTCTCGTCTTGGCCGCGGGACGGGATGCGCCCGGGGCACACGGTTTCTGAAAAGCGACGTTCACGCGCGTTCGAACTCGCACTCGTTCACTTGGGCACGCTCATTCACTCACTCACGCATTCAGTCGCGCGCACTCGCATGCACTAAATCGCACCCATTCACACGCATACCTGCAATGCCCAAGCCACAAATACAAAGCAGACATCACGGCAATACGAGACCCCGCTGCTCCGGACGCGGTTGTCTGGCTTGACCACCCGAATGTGAGAAACTGTGGTTCGTTTTGCTCTCCGCATCTACATCAACCGCACGAGTGGAAAACGGCCGAGAAGTGACGTGCGGTGACGCCCCCCAATCCCCTTGCGCGCCACGTCACCTTCGCACAGCTTCTGCTTGATGGTCTCCTTGATGCGCGAGATCGCGTTGTAGTCCTCCACGTAGAAGACGTACGAGGACGAGGGGCGGTTCGCGATCTCCTTCAGCTCGGCCTCCTCGATGGCCTGGCCCACGCCGATGGCGAACATGATGATGCGGTTCTCCTTCGCCTCCAGCGACGCGATCTGCGCTCGCGACGGGAGATGTGGGGGTGGGATGGGGGGGAGGAGGTCATGCAGTGGGCGTTGAGCAAGACACGTGGGCCCCAAGGGGTGCCCACCTGCACCAGGGACCCACTTGCTCAGGGGCCTGCTCACTCAGCGGTCCATCCGCTCAGAGGCCCACTCAACCAGCGGCCCATCCACCCAGGGGCCAATTCACCCAGGGGCACAACCACCCAGGGGCCAATTCACTCAGGGGCCCAACCACCCACCCACCCCACCCACCCAGGGGCCAATTCACCCAGGGGCACATCAACCCAGGGGCACATCAACCCAGGGGCCCATTCACCCAGATGTGAATAACTCGGTTGAGCCTTACCTGGCAAAAATTAAAAATAGTTGAATAGTTTTAGTTCAAGAGTTTTCTATTTTCGCAACTCAGATTTGAACATTCAGATTTTCTGACCGCGAGTCAAACATTCTTTCCACGCTAGGGCCGCTGGTGCTAGGATCAACGAGCGAGAGGTCAGTCTCACTGGGCTCTCACATTGGCCGTACATTTAATCACGTGGGTAGGATTTTCAATCCATCTGTGTTGACCGTTTGAGTCATGTTCTCTTTGTATATTTATATTTTTTGTCCCAAACTAAAACTAACAAATCAGTACTCAGCGAGGCTTTACTGTGACTGGATAAACAAATTCCGTGATCATTGTTTATATATGCATGTATGTTGAACTTCTTTTGCACCGTACACCGCCAACCATGACTAATCGGAGTGTGTGGGTGAAGGACAACGAACTAAACACAATGAGCAGTTCTAAAGAAATGAGTTTTTCAATCTAGATGATGATTTAAAAGTGCATAGCTCCAGTGACGTCCTAATATTGGAAGGAAGAACGTTCCAGACGGCCGCAGAAGCGCATTGGAAAGCGCACGATGCAGTGACCGTCCTTGTTTGATGGCTGGACAAAAGCCGCCAACACTGCTGCTGCGAGGATGACCGGAGTTCTACATTATCTATGCACATGCATATGGAGCGGTGGTGGAGTGGTTAGTGTGCTACCAGCGACTCTGATGGCCGAGCTAGCGCGGGGCCCGTAGCATATGCTACTTTTGTGACTCGGATAATCCGGCACTGACGACGATGCACGTGCAGACGAAAGGGGCGAATGCTCTCTCCTGACTTTCACGTTGTTAGAAATGAGCTACGCCTTTAGCAAATGGCTCAGGTCGAAAACTGGCATCCCGCAGATGCCGGCAAAAAAAAAAAGACGAAACTAAACTCGCGCACATGTTACTCGGGCGAAAGATTCTAAGAAACCCATAAATATAATAATTGTTTATTAAACAATTTACCATGCTTCGTGTGCCTGTTTACACGGGCAAGCGCGCTTCAAAGTACTTCCAGCAACAATGAAAAAAAAATGATGTCCGTAAAAAAAAAACCAATCTGTTCTTAACTCTAAAATATGATCAAAGTAAGGTACCGTGGTTGTCTGCGCAAACATCAAGACTGACGTTCGAAGAAAGGCTAAAAAAGCTTTGAGGTTGCTTATTTTAAATTTCCCTTTGGTTATGAAAGCTCTTAGCAGGACTGGTGGCACTTACGTCGCATACTGCTTCGACTGCTTATTTTGGTAACTATTTGCTCTTCGGTGCAGTTACTTTGGCATTAAAATAATCCATTGGCCAGCAAGCAATGGCCACAACAAAACGCATGTTTTTGATAGGGTGCCCCCAATAGGACATTAAAGGAATCAGATGAAAGCTGGCTTGGACGCGATCCACTTGGACACGGGGCAAGCAGACTCTTCTACCCCAGACCACCTCAATAGCTCCTTGGGAACTCATAAAAACGCGTGCAAATAATACAAATATCGCCTGCCAGTTTTTATCGTTATTATTATTATTTCGTCAATCCGAGTACATTGCAGTTATGCCTCTCGCTGGCTTACCATAGTCTGGTTCACCAAAAGTCCATCGGCGAGGCTTTACTTGTGTAAATAACTCACGGTAGCGTCGTTGTTGATGACAAGAGCCTTTCAGCATGAGGTTTGAGCGTCTTGCGCATTCACGGACGCGCACGGATAATTGTGCACCCCATGCGCGTCATTGCGAGGATGTTCAACGCAGACCAACTGCCAGTGTCAGGGCCCTCTGCTACATGAACATTAGCTGACCCGCCCCTCTCTAAACCTTTATAAACAGCTTGCTCTCAGAGGCCCACCTCCCTGTTCCTGATGACGACCGCTTGTGTTGCGATCGAAACGTCGTGATTTTTTATTATTATTTTGTATTCGCTTTCTTTTTATTATTTTACTGTTCCCAGTTTTTCTTTCTACGTGACTTTACCGAAAGAACCATAGAAGATGTTCAACGCGTTGCCTCGCTTTGGGCTGATGCAGCCTTTGGTGTTGCATGATTAGAACTACCCCCCTTCCCCCCTTAAGGAAACTTCGAACTCACGTCGGTCCAGTTAGAACAGCCAAAGCGATATAAAAAAAAACCCATAGGAGTGCAAAATATAGAAAATGGTAAGCAAGGCACTTAATATAAATCACGATTTACGTCATTTAAAAAATATAAAAAATAAAAATAATGCATTCTTTAATTATTTATATTAGTCCGATTTATGAAGATTGGGCAAGGTGGTAGAATTGTGGGGAGCACATGGCAGGGAGTAGAGAGGGAGATGCAAGGGGACAGGTAAGCCGGGCAAGGCCGTGGGCGATCTTTAATACACCGAGGCCAATCTCGAGGTGGACTCTGGAATGGACTGGGAGCCAGTGAAGGGGTCAAAGCATTGGGGGTGATTTGGTCTCGGTTACGTTGGGTGGTAAGATGTTAATGACATCGCCTGGTATACAGGAGGTCGTAGGTTTCGTCCCGACCCTGACGCCTGCTGTATATTTGTAATGTGCGTGTCTCTCTCCCCATGGTCGAGTGGATTTTTTCTCTGGGTCCTCCGGTTTTTCCCTCCACGTATTTGCCTGCTTTACATTTCCCAGTGATGATAAGCCACTTCGTCGAGCAATCATTTGTGGCAAGGTCGCTTCTGAACAAGAAGCCCATAGCTCAGTGGGGCCTTATTACCTGGTTGCAATAAAACACAAAAAACCCCACCATTGGAACCTCCTTTGCCAGTAGCAAAATATGATTTAACAAAAATGTACCCTTTTATCTGGCAACAAAACTGACACCGTTTTTTTTTACAAGGAGTCATGTTTGAATTGACCACAATACCTGCCGTCGGAATGCAAAAAAAAACACAACTCTGATAATGAATACCTTTTGGCGTCATCTGGTCCAACACCATGTGAGACTTGGCTCTAAGAAAAGCTGTCTCGGGTGTGGACCAATCAATTTCAAGGACAGTGCATACATTATCAGAGTTGTGTTTTTTTGCATTCCAACCGCAGGTATTGTGGTCAATGCAAACATGACTCTTTGTAAAAAAAAAATGTGTCAGTTTTGTTGCCAGATAAAAGGGTAAAAAAAATTATCAAAAAAAAACAGTTAACAACAGTGCCAGTTCTGAGACGACACTCCGGCAAAATCCATGCCGTCCCGTCGGGTTCCTCACCGTGACGTTGTCCTGAGACTTGCCGTCGGTCACCACCACCACGGTGCGCACCATCTTGCTGTCGGCGCGGGGGGACGCGGGGAACACGCTGCGCGTCACGAACTGGATGGCGCGGCCCGTCTTGGTGTTGCCTCCCAGGTAGGAGATCCCACCCAGCGCGGCCATGAGTTGCTCGTTGGAGGTCTGCGCCCCCAGCGGGATCTCCAACTGCGGCCAGTCGCTGTACTGGATCACGCCGACCTGCTCGCGCCGTTGTGCGGCCACGACAACGACAGAGGGTACGTGTGGCAGCGACGCTCGGCCGAACGGCGGGACAAACAGCGTAGAGGATGAGGAGGAGAAAGACGCACGTGCCCCGCGCGAGGATTGCACAGGCGCTTTCTGGCGTGCGTTTATACATCGGAAGCGTTACAGTGAGCGACAGGAACGTGACGGCGTGGGAAGGGGTAGTGACGAATGCCGTCTTGAGCGCCCTGTGCTAGAGCCGACTTCCGTCTGCCAGCCGGCGGTGTGCTGGCGGGCAGCTGACAGGGCTGCGCTTTTGGCCCGCACCTTAGACCTTAGTGCAGTAAACGTCGCGAGAAGATGTTGCGCAAGACGAGGTCGTCGGGAGTGGAGCGGGAGACGCCGTTGCCTGACTCGGGCGGTGAAGGATGAAAAGGTTCGACAGGTCGAAGACCTTTTTTGCTGCTGATTTTCGTTTTATCCAAAGGTTTGGGCAAACCCACCTTCGTTCGAGTCAGCCAGTTATCGATGGGGTTGAGTCTCCAATAAGCAACACGGGTTTATGTAAACGTTTGATTGATGTTTTAAGTGAGTTGTCGCGGCCGAAAGCCACTGTCGCCAGATTCATATTGCAATGCGCTAACCACTGCACCACCGCTGCACCCCCAACGACATATATTAAATAACAACAATAAATGTGTTCTGAATTATACCTCGTATTTACCCACGAATGCCTCGCCGGGTCTCATGACTGTTTCATACATACGTACACAAATTGTGTTCTGTCACCGTTTTCTTTGAAGCTATGTGAAGCAGCTTGAGTGGAGGTGCTCTTTAAAAATATAAATATTAAATAAAACTATAAACTAAACTACTTGTGTTATTTTACCAGGCAAGGCCCCACTGAGCTGCATAGCTCTTTTTCAGGAGTGACCTGGCCACAAATGATAGCTCAACGAAGTGGCTTATCATCACGTGGACATTTATAGCGGCCAAATACTCTAAACGCGTGACGTCGATTCTAATATGTGGAGAGGAAAACCCGGAGGGGGACTCTGAGAAAAATCCGCGCGACCACGGTGAGAGAGAGAGAGAGAGACACCACAAACTCCCCAATGTACAGCAGCAGGCGTCAGAGTCAGGAGACTCGGACCCACGACCTCCTTCATACCAGCCGAGGGAGATAACATCTCCTAGCCTCCGCGGGGTGGGGGGCGGGCAACCCGATGCGATGAGAATGAGACCGGCCGCTCGCACCTGTGTGTACTGCAGGCCGATGTCGAAGCTACTGGAGATGTTCACGAGCCACCTCTTCACCGTCTCGAAGTTCTGCGGCTCCACGCTCCAAGACCCGTCGAGGACGAACACCATCTCGTTGGCTGCCGTGCGGCAGCCTGCAGGGCGGGGCACGGCGCGTCGGACCTTCATGGCTCGAACCGAGGACTTCGCTAGAGGCTAAGCAGCGGCGGCGGCGGCGGCGGTGGTGGCGGGGGAGTTGCGTGCTAGAGTGCCGCTCGCAAGGTCACCGGAGCTGCCGGGTCCCGGCAAAATTAAATTAAAACGAAAAGAAATCGGAGGAAAAAAAAAACTATTGCGTTATGGGAAAAATATAATAATCGTCATGATGACTCCTATGGAATTGTGGGGGGAAAGTTAGCAAAATCTTGCTCCTCAGCAATGACGGCCAGGGTACGGAATCTCACTCGCAAAGAGTAACCCCCCCCCTCCACACCCTCCCGAAGGGGTCACCAGAACGGCGGAAGGCAAAATAAAATAAATACGAGTAAAACAATGAAGTGAAAAGAAAGAATAACTTTATCGAAGAAATTGAAACGGAAATACTGCGATGGAATTCTGGAGGAAAAGTTACCAAAATCTGTTTCCTGCCACAGATATTCACTGAAGACCCCCGAGGGAGCCCAAAAGTGACCAAAGCTGACAAGGCGAGCGTGCTCGAGTCTGCGCTACTCACACATTCAGAATCAACATCACACGCTTCGAGCGTTTGGCTGCTCTACATTTCCCACGTGATGATAAGCCACTTCGTTCATTTGTGGATAAGAGCTGTAACATCTCAGTAGGGCCTTACCTGGTAAAAAAAAAAAATACCTAAAAAAATGCTCGTACTTTTTTTGAGATAGTAACAGGTCACACATGTCAGCCCGTCTCGCTAAAGTGTCGCTCTAGTTCCCTTCCTCTACCCACCGTTTTTTTTAAATCTCTGGCACGCCAGCCTTCTGCTGTGTGCCAGCGCTATTGCCGCAGTGGGGGACGAGGGCCGCTGTTCTTTCGTTGAGGTGTCTTGGGAAAAATTGAACGCACGCAGACCTGCTTTACTCTCCCAAGGAAGAGGTGCGATGCGGGCAGGAAGGGGATAGTGGTGATGGGGAGGGTGGTGTCGGGAGACCTCCGTTATTTTTTTCGAGCACCCCCCCCCCCAAAAAAAAAAAAATTATCACGCTTGGCGACGTACGGTGCGAAAGAAGTTCAGCGCGCATGCGCACAACACGAAGCGGGAATGGTTTAAGGCGCGTTGGGCGACGCTTTCCTGTGCGAGACCGAGCGCCCGACAGCGCAAATAAACGTTGGGCGATGATGATCAATGCGCGCAGCACACACGCGACAATGCATCGTACACACAGATTGTACACGGCACGCAGAGCGCACACACAACGCATGCAGCGCACACCGCACACAATGCACACACAGCGCACACAATGCACGCACGTTGCACACAGCGCACACAACGCACACGCATTGCGCACAGCGCACACACAGCGCACACAATGCACGCACGTTGCACACAGCGCACACAACGCACACGCATTGCGCACAGCACTGACACAATGCACGCACACAACGCACACGCATTGCGCACAGCACTGACACAATGCACGCACACAACGCACACGCATTGCGCACAGCACTGACACAATGCACGCACACAACGCACACGCATTGCGCACAGCACTGACACAATGCACGCACACAACGCACACGCATTGCGCACAGCACTGACACAATGCACGCACACAACGCACACGCATTGCGCACAGCACTGACACAATGCACGCACACAACGCACACGCATTGCGCACAGCACTGACACAATGCACGCACACAACGCACACGCATTGCGCACAGCACTGACACAATGCACGCACACAACGCACACGCATTGCGCACAGCACTGACACAATGCACGCACACAACGCACACGCATTGCGCACAGCACTGACACAATGCACGCACACAACGCACACGCATTGCGCACAGCACTGACACAATGCACGCACACAACGCACACGCATTGCGCACAGCACTGACACAATGCACGCACACAACGCACACGCATTGCACACAGCACTGACACAATGCACGCACACAACGCACACGCATTGCACACAGCACTGACACAATGCACGCACACAACGCACACGCATTGCGCACAGCACTGACACAATGCACGCACACAACGCACACGCATTGCGCACAGCACTGACACAATGCACGCACACAACGCACACGCATTGCGCACAGCACTGACACAATGCACGCACACAACGCACACGCATTGCGCACAGCACTGACACAATGCACGCACACAACGCACACGCATTGCGCACAGCACTGACACAATGCACGCACACAACGCACACGCATTGCGCACAGCACTGACACAATGCACGCACACAACGCACACGCATTGCGCACAGCACTGACACAATGCACGCACACAGCACTGACACAACGCACACGCATTGCACACGGCATGCATGGCACGCACCTGCCCTGTAATCCAGCTCTTGCTGGGCCTCTCCCAGGGCGGCGAAGAGGACGAGGAGTTTCAGTAATACAATCATCGTCTTGTTTCTGCTCGTGACCTTACACACGTTCACGAGCTCCGCATGATCCTCCAGGCCGAAGTCTAGAAAATCGAAGTACATTTCACGTCACTCAATCGCCTCCACACTACATATATATGTAGGCCGCAATGTTAAGCGTGCACAATTACAGCCACTGTTGTGATAATTGGTTTTTTACCCTTCTATCTAGCAACAAAACTGACACCTTTTTACAAGGAGTCATGTTTGCATAGACCGCAATACCTGCAGTCATAATACAAGCAAAAGACTGTCCTTGAAGTTGATTGGTCTACACCCGAGACAGCTTTCCTTAGAGCCTAGTCTCACATGGGTTGGACCAGATGACGCCAAAATGCGCACACAAGGACAGTGCACATTATCAGAGTCATGTCTTTTGTTTGTATTATGACTGCAGGTATTGCGGTCTATGCAAACATGACTCCTTGTAAAAAGGTGTCAGTTTTGTTGCCAGATAGAAGGGTAAAAAACCAATTATCATATTTTTACTCGCAAATGAGGTTCCCATGGTACAGCCACTGTTGTCAATCCACTGCTGGATGAGGGCCTCCACGTGGCGAGCGGGTCCACGGGTGTTACTTGACCATCCTTCACCACGCGGGTCAGCGCGTGTTGACGTAAATAGGGGGAGCATAGACGTTGGGGCGTAGTAGAGTACAACATTCGCGTTTTCTGCACTTGCTCTCTGATGCCGACGACACAGCCCGACAGCCTGTAAACAACCTGCACATCCAAGCACCGTTCAGGCTCAAATATTCTGAGCTTCCGAGATCTGATGAAGGTCAGGCACCACATTCTGGGTGGCGCGGTCAAAGACTGTAACCCCTCGAATCCACTACGGGAGAGCGGGGAGCGCAGTGGGAGAGTTGAGAGAGGTGACGAGGGAGAGAGGGTGGGGATTTGGGTGAGAGTGGGTGGGGTGAGTCAGGTGTGCGAGGACAAGTTGAGATCATTGAGAGATGGTGGTGAGTTTGGTGAGAGAGGGTGGTGGGCTTGGGTGGGAGAGAGCAGTGGGTGATGGTGGGGGGGGTGACTGGCCGACATCAGTGACGAGCATATGAACCGGTTGTGGGTCTCCCCTAGGTAGACTCAGCATCAAATGAGTACCTAGTGCTGTGTGTAAACATCGCCACTTGGGGGAGACAAAGGCGGCCGGGCGTGGTGCTGACCACCCACCGCCTCGCATGCCGTGCCGGCCTTAATAGGAGCTCGCTAACGCCACTTGCCCCAAGAGTTTGTTGAGGCTACATGGGAGATCTGTTTCGTGAGCGAGGGCGGGAGCCTTGGAACCATCCTGTGTGGTCACCAGGCTAATGACATCCAACGGGGGCTCTGTGCAGGTGTAGCGAGACACAGCACAATAATAATCTGGATTTTAATTCGATTTCCAAACGAAATTTGCCAAAGTGGTTATTCAGTTGCATAGGAGAAATACATATATGCACATTCGTGACATGTTGTAAGGCGGTGTTAATCCAGAATACCAACAGGATTCACGCTTACAAACAAAACACACGCAAAGTGATGGATCACAAACCTGACACTCAACACGAAAACATAAGCTAATGCTGACATTTTTTATTTGCATCTTCATTTTCATCTAACCCTTGTATAACTCAAGTCCGTGGCATTCGTGACACAAATATATATATTTTTTATTCATAGGTTTTGAAAGAAGAGGCATCTGCGACTCACTACCAACCCGCAGATGTGGCAGGAGAGTTGTTTAGTTCCATCAAAGGGATGCCAGGGGAGAACTGTAGTTTCTGATTTATGCCGCTTTCCCCAGGCAGATGCCAAGACTCCGCTTGCCACAACGCTTCAGCTGCCTCTTAAACTCCCTCCTGCGCTTGACACGCGAAACCCAAATAATCCTGACACAACCATCTCGGCTCACAATCCCATCGGGATGTCCTGGACTGCAAACATTTTCTGATCCAACCCAGTCTCTCCCCCATGCCCCCCCTCCCCCATACCCTCTTCCTCCCCTCCCCCATCCCCCTCTCCGTAATTGTAGATTGTAGCTTTTACTGAAATCTCGAAACCCCTGAAAAAAGACACTGCTCCCACTGACGCGTGTTCAACTATGCAAGTTTGCCAATTTGGAAACATCTTGGCCCGTACCGCCGGCACACAATGGCCCACTCCTGCGAATGACATCAGGGGGTATTTTGACGTCCCACTGCAGCTAAGCAGAGCGGGCGCATTGTAGCGTCGTGGCGGTAATTAGAAACCACAGCAGAAATCATCAGGGCAACCTCTGCCACAACGAGCGGCTTGCAACGCCGACCGCAGAGGCCAGGCCGAGGTTGAAAACGAATTTCTTTAAAACTGCTTCTTGCTGTGTTTAGTTTGTTGTCCTTCCCTGCGCACCTCCGATTAGCACAAATGGCTACGCACGGTGCGAAAGAAGTTCAACGCACACGTACATACAGGCGGGCAAACCGCCCTCCAAAGAGATTCACAAATTCAAGAGAAGCAGCCATGGCCGTTGGAATGGCTGCATTGAGGCGGTCTTGCGTCTTGGCAAGCACCAGAGAAGCCAAGACAGCGGTCAGCTGCCTCCCTCCCCCCGCCCCACCTCATCATTGGTCGGCGACGACTTTGCGAAACAGGCAATCAATCCGCCGTGCGTTGGCACGCGTAGACACGGGCATGGTAAAACAAAAAAGGACTCGCTAAAAAAAACAAAAGCACAACATTACGTGCGTGTTCGCAACAAAAATTAAATATCGATAAACAAAAAAAAGAATCCACGCACCAAACCTGTGCGTCGCAACTACCTCGACACTGCCCCCCGCCGTGTAGGTCAGACCCGAGCATAGAGACGGAGAGAGACAGAGATAGAAGAGCAAAGAGTGTCGTGGTGATGATGAGTTTGTTGGTGTCAAGCAAAAAAACGGGGGGGGGGGAGGGGGGGGTGGATAATGAGGTCTAATCACACGGAGAGAAGCAGCCTCGTGAATGATAATTGTTTTTTAACCCTTCTATCTGGCAACAAAACTGACACCTTTTTTACGAGGAGTCATGTTTGCATAGACCACAATACCTGCAGTCATAATGCAAACAAAAAACACAACTCTGATAATGTATGCACTGTCCTTGAATTTGATTGGTCCACACCCGAGACAGCTTTCCTTAGAGCCTAGTCTCACATGGTCCTTGAAGTTGATTGGTCCACACCCGAGACAGCTTTCCTTAGAGCCTAGTCTCACATGGTCCTTGAAGTTGATTGGTCCACACCCGAGACAGCTTTCCTTAGAGCCTAGTCTCACATGGTCCTTGAAGTTGATTGGTCCACACCCGAGACAGCTTTCCTTAGAGCCTAGTCTCACATGGTCCTTGAAGTTGATTGGTCCACACCCGAGACAGCTTTCCTTAGAGCCTAGTCTCACATGGTCCTTGAAGTTGATTGGTCCACACCCGAGACAGCTTTCCTTAGAGCCTAGTCTCACATGGTCCTTGAAGTTGATTGGTCCACACCCGAGACAGCTTTCCTTAGAGCCTAGTCTCACATGGTCCTTGAAGTTGATTGGTCCACACCCGAGACAGCTTTCCTTAGAGCCTAGTCTCACATGGTCCTTGAAGTTGATTGGTCCACACCCGAGACAGCTTTCCTTAAAGCCTAGTCTCACATGGTCCTTGAAGTTGATTGGTCCACACCCGAGACAGCTTTCCTTAGAGCCTAGTCTCACATGGTCCTTGAAGTTGATTGGTCCACACCCGAGACAGCTTTCCTTAGAGCCTAGTCTCACATGGTCCTTGAAGTTGATTGGTCCACACCCGAGACAGCTTTCCTTAGAGCCTAGTCTCACATGGTCCTTGAAGTTGATTGGTCCACACCCGAGACAGCTTTCCTTAGAGCCTAGTCTCACATGGTCCTTGAAGTTGATTGGTCCACACCCGAGACAGCTTTCCTTAGAGCCTAGTCTCACATGGTCCTTGAAGTTGATTGGTCCACACCCGAGACAGCTTTCCTTAGAGCCTAGTCTCACATGGTCCTTGAAGTTGATTGGTCCACACCCGAGACAGCTTTCCTTAGCGCCTAGTCTCACATGGTCCTTGAAGTTGATTGGTCCACACCCGAGACAGCTTTCCTTAGCGCCTAGTCTCACATGGGGTTGGACCAGATGACGCCAAAAGGTGTCAGATTTGTTGCCAGATAAAAGGGTAAAAAACCAATTATCATTTCGATTTAAAGCTTTCGTGACTGCAGGGATTCATCTTCTTGGTTCTTTTGGTGAAGTCACGTAGAATGGAAATAATAAAATAATAAAATAAAACATAATAAAATAATTCTCACGAGGTTTCGGCCACAACGCAAGCAGCCGTCCTCAGGTGAAGACCAGGTCTGTCAGGGAGACAGCGTCTGAATGACGCTGTCTCCCTGACAGACCTGGTCTTATTGGTTTTATATTATTATTTTATTATTTCCATTCTACGTGACTTTACCGAAAGAACCAAGAAGACCAATTATCATATTATTTACTGGCAAATGAGGTACCAATGGTGTAAAAGCCTCGTGAATGTTTGAGGATGTCGGCAAGCTGCTACTCCGGAGCCGCGTGCGGACTCTTCGAGGACTGTCACTTCGTGGCGTTGCGCAATAAGGACCACCGGACCTCGTATCCGCCACACGTGGCATCGCGGCTCGTGAAATATTTGAGGTTTTTAAAATTTTCTTTCACCGAATTCGAAAGGGCTCTTCTTGATATCTCGGTTGTCGGCCTCTGGTTTTAAGGCCAGACCAGCACGAGTTTGGGACACCACCGCCAGCAACAGTTGGCATAACCCACAATCCGAACACACTCTCTCTGCATTCATCACGAACGAGCCGGCCCGGTCAGCGTGGAAGAGTAGGCCAAAATAGGCCCAAATAACCCGACAGAGGAGCTTTCTCTGGAGCTCCCCTCTGGTCCAGTGGAAGCTCTGCGCGCGCCCGCAGCGATGAACTTCCAAACCACGGACCACGTGACGTTGCACAGCCCCAAGTATAGAACGCGTGATGGCTCGGGTGAAGTGGTTGGGTGAGTGGGCGTGAGTGGGGACGGTGACCGAGTGGGAGGATGTTAAAGGCTACACGGGTGGTCTTTGTCTTTGTATCTGCGATCCACCGATTCGCAAAGCAGTCATACGGGCTGAACCACGCGTGAAACTCTGAAGAGTTGCCTTGCAATAGGCCATGCAAAAGATTGATTGATTGAAAAGGCCATGTAACAATTGGTGGCTTGAATAACAACCACCACAAGCGCTGGCCTTATGACTGAACGGGGCAGGGACTGGTGGTGCAGTGGTTAGCAGACGTACTATTAAAGCCAAGTACATCGGAGTTTTAATTTCCGCCCCAGGCTAATATTAGCAACGAGTGATATCCGGACGAGTCCTGGGAAATCACCTCTCCATTTCAGCAAGCGTGGGGTAATATGACCCTATTCCTGTATGTATGTCGGACTTCTTTTGCACCGTACGTAGCCAACCGTGCTAATCGGAGGTTCGGGTGAAGGATAACAAACTAAAAAAAAACAGTTCGGAAGAAATGAGTTTCCAATATAGATGATGATTTAAAAATGCATGGCTCCAGTGGCTTCCTAATATCGGAAGGAAGAGCGTTCCAGACGGCCGCAGAAGCGCATCTGATTCGGTGATGTTTGATGGCTAGCAGCCAAACGCCGCTGCGAGGGCCTTCAGTGGATTGACAATGAAATAATCGCCTGTTCCCTGTCGACAAATGCACTCCCTGGGAAATGCCAAACACGCTGGTGGATCGTAAAGTCTCGCGTGTAAGCACAGCACTGTAATACCGCAATAATGCAAATCCTGCTCGCCCTTACAAACCATGCATTGTGATTTTTGCACACATCATTTTAATACGTTTTGTTTTATATTTGCTGGTTTATTACAGGATGTTTCTGTTGCGCGTTGTCGCTTTGGGATGTTCTGTGTTCATATTTTGTTTGTTGCGGTTGCACCCGACTTAAGAGCCGCATGGCTCACAGGGCTATACCTAATACATTAAACTTGAAATGCTGCAATAATGCAAATCCAACTCGCCCTTATAAACCATGCAATGAGAAGACGTTTCACAGCGCCGTTTATTTTTAGCACGGTTGGCTCCGTACGGCGCGAACGCAGTTCGGCATGCACTATACGCAGAGTCACTCAGATATAGGTTAGAGGCGATCTGGAAACCCTATCCTCTCTGTCGAGAGAGAGGTGAAAAAACCCCATGTTGTGAACGAGGGCGTAGCAGCCGCGTCAACACCCGATCGGAGGATGCGATCAATTACTCAATCTGGATAAGTCAACTTTGCAAAGCAAGAAACCTGTACTCATCTCCAGCGGAGCATGACCGGTAGAGATACAAGATGATCAAACACACACACACAGAGAGAGAGAGCTGAGCGTGTTATATGAATGCAAAAGGAAGGGACACGCTATGGCTCCCCCTCCTCCTCCTCCGATGGAATGCAACGCAAAAGGGAAGGGCGATATAAATGCTGCTGCTGCTGTAGAGTTATGCTCGCATTGTGTGAATTCAATGAGAACAAAAAAGACGAAGGCGTGTACACATTCAGGCTGTATAGAGTTACAGGGCAGACACAGTGGCCGTAGAGCGCTTGGCAGGGGGGGGGCGTGGGGGGGAAGTTAATCAAACTTTGCAAGCGACCTTCATTCCACCAATCATGCGATCGCCCATTTGTTGGCGTTATGCGATAATCGAAATGTCATAGTGCAGAAGACAGCCCCGTTTGTCGTATCCGCTGCTGGATGAAGGATTCCAAGACGGTCACGTCTTGTTGCGGGAGTTCGCTCGAAACGGACATCGCCACGCTTTTGAGTTATGGTGCTGGGGTTGAAAGGGAACCCACTCTGAACCGGTTTGCATTTTTACTCGCCACTGACGTTGGCCGTGGCTTGCGCATCAAAACCGTTGGACACGCCTCGATTCGGAGGTGAGCGAGCTCCCTAACTGGCCGGCGTGGTTTGGAGCAGCAGCAGCAGCAACATCTCCAACATCAGCCACCCCAAGCCCAGAACACAGACCACCGTTGTGCAGTAGATTCACAAAGCGGTGTGTGCGTTATTATTGCATGCACATTTATTGGAGCTTTCCCCCTCCCCCCCCAAAAAAAAATCTATATAAACTCCTCCCATATTACATGCATAGCCAACAGTGGAAGTAATTTTCTGTTAAAATGAGGCATTGGGGATAATGTCCCGTTGACAGTTCTGGGACAGTTGTGGACATTCCACATTCCTATGGTGGGGGTGGCGACCGCCTTCGCTGTTGAGTGGTGGTGCTCATTTGATCGATCCCAGAGGAATGATGGGGCTGAGACAACCCCCTCCAATCAACATGTGCAACCGTCCGATTGTACTCGTTGAACTTCTTTCGCACCGCACGTAGCCAACCGTGCGAATCGG
This sequence comes from Lampetra planeri, assembly GCF_965212315.1. NCBI lineage: Eukaryota > Metazoa > Chordata > Hyperoartia > Petromyzontiformes > Petromyzontidae > Lampetra > Lampetra planeri. The sequence continues at coordinate 9,896,406 of NC_136128.1, read as the reverse complement.
AGGAGCGCGGGTAAAGGACAACAATGTAAACAACAACAACAGCGAAGAAGCAGTTCTAAAGAAATGAGTTTTCAATCGAGATTTTAAAAGTGCAGGGTGGCGTCGTCACATCGGAAATGCGTTCCAGATATGCATAACCCATGACTGGCGAAACGTCGTACTCGAATTGTAAATGTCGTGGGTTTACTCTCCAACACACCGCTGTTGCTGAACTAGTAACGAATCGGGGCGTTTTGTTGATGTGACAAACCTTACTAATTGGCCGCGTCGGGTGGTGGCGGGTTTAACGGCACACGATTAAATTTACGCGATTTAACCCCAAACCAAAGAAATACCCCCCCCCCCCCGCAATTACGAACCCATGTTTGTGTCGAGTGTTCCGCCAAATGAGCACAGACGCGCTCTCGAACACAAGCCAAGTGAGAGCGAGACCAAAAAATGTTGAGAAACAAGAGACAATAAAGACCCCCCCCCCTCTCTCTACCCCTACGCCGACCCCCCACCACAAAAAAACACCCCGGCCCTCCAGATGTCTTTTTTAACAAATGGGGGAAAAAGTTGGTCTTGGCAGAAACTCTGGCTGTATTTTTAAAAGAACGCTTTTAAAGTGAAAGCTTCATAAATCCAGACCGCCCCTACAGACTCGACATGCTACACAACATCTCGGGTGACCAATGCATACCAATTACTTGTATAAATTACAACTTTTTATTTTGTAATACCACCAGGATAACGTGCACATTAAAATATGTATAATCTGTTCTGTTACTAAGCCGTGTGGAGTTACAGTTCAATACTTGGTTATATAACCTCTAGGGAACGTGTATATTTTTTGTCAAATCAGATTTTTTTGTCTTACCTGGATTAGTAACGCTGAATAAAAATTCAGGGAAAGGGATTATCCAGAGGAAATGCTATCGCAGGAATCTCACTGTCGGATTTTGTAAAAACAAAGCTGCAACAACATCAACTTAACTCTCTGCATACTTTTGTGGAGCTTTGTAATTTTGATTGGATTAATGATTAAGAGTCAATGCTTCACAACTATTAATCATTAATTTAACTAGATTTCATTTTTTTAAACCAACCCCCAAACATGTGCCAAAAGGCAAAAAAAAGCCTTTTCTGTAAAATCGAGTTCACTCCTTTCTCACAAAGTTGTATGCCAAGTTGTGACTTGCAGACCACTAAGAAGCATTTTAACTTTTCTCAACTTATAATCGTCGAAACCAGTAATGCAACCGCAAAGAGTAACTCAAACACTACAGTGTGTGAATAAAATTAACGTGAATGCATCTGACACTGCTGCATTTCCTAAGCGTTTCAGACAAACCTCTAAATTAAAAAAAAATCCCTTACGCACAGAAAACTGGAATAAATTTATCACGCTTAAGAGACACAAGATTTTGCAAACTTCAACATTTTAAAAGCGTAAAACCGCCTCTTAAAAAAAACACATTTCATTAGACGCGGTCATTTCGATTTCCTAACAAAGGCAAAGTCTCGTCTCTTGCATTGTCCTCGTGGTGCATCGCTGAACAGCCGCGAGCCGTACCCGTGCGAGCGAGCGAGGTCCTTCTCTGCCCACGTGGAGTCGAGGGCATCAGCAGCTGCCTCCGCTGCCGCCGCTGCTGCTGCAACGTGAAGTTCAGCTGCACGTGAAGTGGCAGTACTACGGTCTTCTCTGCCACTTCACCTGCCCCATGTCACACCCCCACCCCCCTCCCTCGCAGCTCACTCAAGCGAAGCAGCAGCAACACCCCAACTCAGCCACCGCAGCCCCAGAACACAGACCCAACCCCAACCTCCTCCTCCTTCCAACAGGCATTCGCCACTCGCCTACACCTCCCCAGTACAACACCACGCACACTTGCACTATTAATGCAATGCTAATAATACTAATACAAATCCAATGAACAAGCGTCCAACAATTCAGTCTCCTCCTCCTTCAACACCGCCACCTCGAGGTGCACGGAAAACTTGTTGGAGTTAAGCGCCCTCTGGTGCTAGCAGGAGCGCTTGGGTTGTTGTTGGAACGTGGGAGAGGAGTCGTTGTGGCGGGAGGTCTCGTCTAGAAGGGCTGAGAAGGGACCTCCAGCCGTCATCAGTGTGGAGTGGCTATGGCTGGTGCAGGCTGTGCAACTGCATCGGGAGCGTGCGGTGCTGGAGTGGCCAAAGTGTGAAGAGGAAGGGAGAAATTCCACGCACCAGGGCCCACTGTCAATCATGCTTACACCGCTTGTCGGGCACCAATGTTGTTTGCGCGGTTGTATCTACGTGAACGAGTGCTGTGTATACAGAGGGACTCCTTGCATGCGGACATTTGGCAGTTAACCAGCATTTGGTGGGAGTGGAGCCGAACTGCTGATGAGACAGTGGAGATCGAAACCAATGCTGCCGATATTATGCCACTCCAAAAGGCCGTGTGACTGACAGGACGTGTAATAAAAAAATAGAGTTCGTTTTTTTACTTGAAGGGACAAATATTGGAAACAAGTTATATTGCCCGGTCGTTTTTGTTGTTGTTTATATTTCCCACGATGCAGGCAATTATTATTTTGCAGAGTGAACCGGGTCTGTCCGCGTATGCGTGTCTGTTCCCATGTGCCAGCTTACGCTCCTGCAGACAAATAAAATACGGTAAATAATTGTATATAGCGTCGTCTTTCATGCAAATTGCATCGCACAATCTCTGCGGAACCACAGACCAAGCTTGGGGGAGGCCAGACGGTGAGCCGGTGCCAACTATTTGTCTGCCATTCTCTATATAATAAGATGTTTTCGGCAGATTAGTGACGGTTTATACACGAGCGAGGGTGCAACGCTCTATCCCATACAGCAGGGACACATGGCATGAGCCCACACTTTGCTGTACTGCATTCCGCTGGCGAGCCAGGGTATGAGCCTCCTCGTTGATGCTCACGGGAAAGGGGAGTCACACTTTGTCCCACTCCGACAATCCTCGCCGCTGCCTCCACAATGCCGCTGGATTTCACAGAGGCCACGTTGCAAAGCCATCACAAAATAGCACCTGTTGACAAAACGCAGTGCTGCTGGGATATCCCTCGCAAATTGAAGGTGATTGACGCCCTGGGTGTGCAAACAAATACCACCTCTTGAAAATAACAGGGAAATCTTCCGGGGGTGGGGGGGGGGTGTAATAACCTCGTCGTTTGTTTTCTGACGCCGTTTGTTGCAAGCGCTCGCTCGCATTACAACGCCATCGGTGAGATTGGGCCAGACGCCTCGGAAGGTCTCCGCTCAATCCTTTGATTTCTGCACGGCTCCAACCGCCGCTTGACCAAACGACAAATTGTTCACCTTCCCGATCGGCCGACCTCGAAGTCAAGGCGTGCGTTGGAACACCCACACGACCGTTGAACGGAACAGGACAGCGATGTTTTTTTTTTGCGGTCGGGCTGAGTCGACCAGGAAAAACCTGCGAGGAACGAAAACCGTAACCGTTTGCAGGCAAATGCGTTGAAGTTTAAGAGACTTCAAAACAATACGAACTCTTTCATGGGACCTCCTTTGCCAGTACCAAAATATACTAATAGGGTTTTTCCCCCTTTTTTTCTGGCAACAAAACTGACACCTTTTGCAAGGAATCATGTTTACATTAACCACAATACTTGCAGTCAAATGCAAACAATACTCTGATATTTTGATTTAAAGCTTTCGTGACTGCAGGGATTCATCTTCCTGGTTCTTTCGGTAAAGTCACGTAGAAGGGAAGTAATCAAATAATAAAAATAAAACATAATAAAATTATTCCCACGACGTTTCGGCCACAACGCAAGCAGCCGGACCTTGTTTTCACCTGAGGACGGCTGCTTGCGTTGTGGCCGAAACGTCGTGAGAATAATTTTATTATGTTTTATTTTTATTATTTTATTACTTCCCTTCTACGTGACTTTACCGAAAGAACCAAGAAGAAAAATACTCTGATAATTTATGCATTGTCCTTGAAACTGATTGGTCCACACCAGAGACAGCTTTCTTTAGATCCTAGTCTCACATGGTGTTCAACCAGATGACGCCAAAAGGCGGTTAATGTAAACATGATTCCTTGCAAAACGAGTCAGTTTTGTTGCCAGAAAAAAAAGTGGAAAACCCCTATTAGAATACGAACTCTGTTGAAATCGTCCAAGCGCTGCAATTTAAATCGACGACGAGTCGATCAAAACCGTTGTCCCACCGAAATACATTTTTTTTCGTGAGAGAACTGACCCTGCGATTGCTGGAACGGACTTATTTTTTTTAAGTCTAAAAGTTACAGTGCATTCGAATTTTTTTCTTTAAAAGCCGACAAGCCAGTCTGTTAAGGGAGTCCACATTTTTTGGTTCGGGGATTTGTGACCGTTACAAAAAAATGCGCACGCTGCAGTGTGCAACGCAACCCGCTAGCACACACGGGATGCACGTGCTCCACAATGCACGGCCGATAATCTGGCTGGCATACAACCAAATAAAAAGCCGGCAACTTTGTCAAAGCGTTTGATGGTACATCATGCTCCATAATAAAAAATGACACATCTGGGCATTGGTGTTGTTAAGCTGCGCGGTGAGTTTTGTAGGAATCGGTTAAGGTGGTGGGGTGGTGGGTGGTGGGGGTTGTTTTGAAAACATAAAGTGGACTTTTTTGAGAGACACACAGAGAGACTGATGAACGGACACATTGATGGACGGACACTTCTTCCCAGGCATCGAAACGAAAATATCTTATTCCGTTTAAAGGAAAAAAAAATACAATCTATCATTAAAGCAAAACAATCTGTCTTCATGGGTCTAAAATTGGGCTGGGACGGGTTCTCACGGATATTTGTCAAGCGGATGCACACTTCGGCTAATTTTTTTAAAGGACACCAAACTTCCCGAAATGCTTCGTTGACGATTTTCCTAAATAAACTTAGTTTTTTTGTCCGACTGTTCGGGCTGCGCAAAAAATAATGTAGTCATGCGTTTTTTGTGCCAACGCATCGGTGCAAGACGATGCTATTTTGCGTGCACAGTACGCGTATAGAGAATACAACAGTTTGGCCAATCGCTGTGAGATTATAAAACGCATGTGCGCAGACTGGCAGCTATATCTGTTTTTACAATGCGGCCATCCCTGTAGATGATGTAGCCTCACCATCATTTTGAATACATTAAGTTGTTGCTTGAATATATGCCACTCGCGGATTAATGTTATTTTCGAATAGAAAATTTCTCAAAAAAATATTACGTTGCTATATATAATAATATATTTGACAAAAAGTGTAAAGGAGCAGTCCTGCTATTGCATGCTCAAGCCGCTGCTGGTGGAAGACACTCCACAAACAGAACACTCAAGAGAGGGCCCCCTCCTAGAGGGTGCTTGGCCTACTCTTCTATGTTGGTGAAACCATCGTGGAAGGTGGGAGTACCCACACTTTATCCCACCACATCTGACCTACCAGTCAACTTAAGAAGTACCCATTTATATTCCTGGCTGGGCAGAGAGGTGGCGGCGAGGATTTTGGAATCCTGCTCCGTTGTTCCAACCGCCGCGCAAGGGGAGAGATGTGCTCGAACCGGCAAGTCGGGGAGCCCTGCTGACACCACTGCCGACAGCTTACGCTTATGGCTACTTTGACTTAGCGCACTGTTTAAAATAAAAAAAAACCGACACGTGCCGATGTACGTACGCGAGAGCGAGCGCGGAGTGGACTGGCTTCCAACTCCGTAAGACGAGACGCCTGCTCAACAGCAGGTGACGTGCCTGGCAAAATACAAACTAAACTAAACAATGTTATATTTTTATTTCACCAGGTTAAGCATCACTGGGCTGTATAGCTCTTTTTTAGAAACAACCTGGCCACGAATGATAGCCCAACGAAGTGGCTTATCACGTGGAAATGTATAGCAGCCAAATACTATAAATGCGTGATGTTGATTCTAAGTGTGGAGGGAAAAACCGATGGACCCGGATAAAAATCCACGTGACCACGGGGAGAGAGACAAGCAAACTCCAAATCTACAGGCGTCAGGGTCGGAAACGAACCCACGACCTCCTCCATCACACGCGAGGTAGTTAACACCTCGCCACCGGGGGATCCTAATTGTTTAACGAAGTCCTTACACGGAGCGCGTGCCAAGCGTGACCTTTCCAGACGTGCACCGCAATTAGGGGTGCCCCCGCACCCCTCCACCCCCCCACTCCCCACCAACATCATTCCCCGCGTTCGAAACGTCAACACGCAAATCACAGACGGGCCCCCAATGGGTGCCACGTGTTCGTCGTGGGTGTTCGGCAATCCCCTTTCTTCTCCAGCGCTCGTTCTTCTTCCCTGATGCGGCGTGGGCAAAGACTGCCAGGCTCATCGCAGGTGAAGAGGTGGAGGGAGCGATCATGTTCCGTGTTCCACATTTTGAGGCCCGCCACAGATTGTCTGCAGCTTCGTGTGAATTCATGCCATCAAAACCACACACACACACGCACATACGCAAAGATTACCCCCCGTATAGCCTTAACATACTTTTGGGGCAAGTGCTGTTAGCGAGCACCTATGAAAGCCGGCATGGCACACGAGGGGAGTGGGTGGTCAGCACCACGCCCGACCGTCTTTGTCTCCCCAGCTCCGATGTTTTTACACACCGCACCAGGTTCAACCCAGGGGAGGCCCAGGACCGGTTCAGACAATCGTCACAGGGTGTTGGCTATGAGCGGGATTCGAGCTCGGGTGAAGGGGTTCGTAAAACAGTGGGCTTAACCGCTACACAACCACCATCAAACCACAAATAACACATACACACGCTGTGACAGCGGGAGTATGATGAGCTTCCACAAGTTCGTCGATGGGCCAAGATCAAATGTACGCCACCGCCTCGTGGTGTACCAAAAACCCGTCTCTGGCCCATGGACTAAATCAATGTCTCGTGCCCGCCCGCCCGCCCGAACCTAAAACTAAGACGAGGGCGACGTGTCCGTTGGGTTAAGTTTACGATTTTGACAAACACCGACAACCACCTGCAGTGTGCCACCCCCCGCGTAAACGTAAGCTGCTCGTGCTTTATTTACCCAAAGATTCTCATCAACGCCACGTCATGGGGTTTCAAGGTCCAAGTGTAACCAACCGCATTGCACATGCGGTTATATTTGGACGTACGTAGAAAATAAGAGAACGAATCAAGGAACACGTGAATCACGGAATCGGCACAAATGAGACCCAAAATATTTACCGTTAAGAAAGGTCAAGAGGATGCCCACTAAACAAATGTTTATTTTTATTTTTACCAGGTAAAGCCCACTGCGCTATACAGAGGCAACGTTAATGGCACGTAATGGCCCACCTTGTTCTTGGATTCCCTCTAGGTCAGATCAGCCTTAAAATAGCAACTGGCGTGTTCCTGAGCTGTGTAAACGTCAGCACTGGTGAAAGAGGCAGCTGGGTAAAGTACTAGCTTACAGCACCCCCCCACCCCCACTGCCTCGTCATCACCGGCCTTAATAGGTGCTCACGAACAAGACGTGATCCAACAACAGCGTTGATGATGCACGAAAGTTACCCTGCGCAGGCTTCTCTGTAAGACAGTGGAGTCTATTCACAAACACAACACCGTGCCAATTCCATCCTCTTTATTGCGTGTTTAAATATATATTTAAAAAAACATCATTGGTAAGTTGGTGGATTAGTTGTTACTGCACATCGCCAAACTTGATTCGCCCCCCCCCCCGCCTTGTGCACAAACATTACACAGTTGACTTACCGGGGCAATCACATTCACTGGCTTGCTCAATATTCATACGGTCGTGAAGAGGTTGGAGGTTGACACCGCCGCAGCAATCGCCACGCGAAGTTCAGTTCCCAAGCCGGTAACGAACGAAAATGCGAGTTACATTTGGAGTGCGTGCGGCACATTGTACAATCACCCGTACTTCCACTTGCAGTGGAAACCGAGGGCACCGGCGGATTGGATGGAGGGATGGCGCGGCAAGAGACGGGCGCAAAAAAATAATAAACGGCCGATGGGCAACCCCGCCACCCCGGCAGGCAAACGGCGTCGTAAGTCAAGGGTCGGAGATATCCCCACGCCGAGCGATGGTGGGCACCGAGAGAAAATCAAGTGAATTCCGTGGATAAAAATGCGTTTCGTTGTGATGGCACCTAAATAGCGCGCACGCGTGAGAGCAACGCAGTGGGGCGACGGCGCTTTGCGCGTTCGGCGTGACTTGTGCCAAGCGTTTCGTCGGCGCGGGGTGTCGGAAAAAAAGACCGTTTGCGCCAATTCTTTGGTAGTTTCTTGCATTTATTTGAGGAACGCCGTGCAGGGTGCAGAGACCCGAAACGGAAGATGATTTTGACTGTAATGCACTTTTTGCCACAGTATATTTACATCGATTGTTGTGTTCACTACCGGCGGCGGGGGGGGGGGGATTCGTTGAATTAACAACCCCCCAAAAAAGTCGTCTTCATCTCGACACGAAACCAAAAACCCGAGCCCTCAACGGTAAATCTTCCAGCTCGACACGCTGTTTGGTGAACGCACGTTTAACAATTTGATGATGTAATGACATGCTCTTTTTGTAAAAAAAAAAATGTACAGATGTTTTATTTTTTTTGCACTCAAGTTTTTTCCCCAGGTGGTTAAAAAAAAAATATAAGCGTCGTATAAACATTTTATATTCACCATTGTACACTTTCTGAATTAAAAACAAATGTCTGGACACCATCACTCTGCTGTTCTTTGCACAGTGAATCCACCGGGTTATTCACAGCGTGGACAAGCAAATATAATAATAAAAAATACGACTTTTAAAGTGACCAAAATCAAAGAAGCAAAATAAAAAAAATGCACTTCGAAAAACTGGCGATTTGCTCAGACCGTTCACAGGCCATCTGGGAGGTCCCAAGGCACATAAAGGGAAGTATGGACTGCACTTGTATGAACATTGGGCACAGCATATTTTATAATAGAATAGCACCACGTGAAGGAACATTTGCTTTAAAAAAAAAAAGAGGTGTGCATTCCGATCAACCCAACTCACTGCTCCGCCGGAATGTTTACTTTTCATTTTTTATCTTTTTTTACACCGAAAATAATTAAGAAAATAAACTCCGGAGGCGCCAGATCAACTCCTCGACAAGATGGCCCACAACGCAACATCGCCCTCGGGATTTGTACCCATTGTTAGCGACGGGGATGTCTATCGACGCGTTCTCTTTAAAAAAAAAAATTGTTTAAAAAAGTTTGACCGTTAAGGAGGCAATCGCCAACAACACATGAATCAGGCACAAGCCAGGCTTCCCGATGCGCGCGCTCACACACGGTTACATTAAAGCAAGGCCGCACGCCGCTTTAACCCGCACGGGAACACGCGCACGACCCGCAGTAGCTCTTGGAAACTGCCTCCACCGAAAGAGCCGGATTTGAAGACGTTCTCTCGCTTTCTCTCGAGTCTCCCCCCGCCCGCCCCGCGTGTTAAGCGTGTAACGTTGGCCCCGGGGGGGGGGGCAGCTGAAGCCACCGCGTTCTCAAGGAGGCGCACGAGGCGAGGACCGTGCTGCCCTTTTGGTAAAACACAGAACCAGGGGAAGGGGGGGGAGGGGCGGGGTTGGTGGGGCGAGGGGGGACGGCAGACGGATGACGAGGCGTGGCCCAAGAAGTCCTGCGCGCGGGCCTTAAGACTGTCGCTTGTGGCTTTTGAGGAGGCCGATGGCGGCGTGTAGGCCGAATGGCGGCGCCCCGCAATCGCGCGCCTCGCACTTGCCGAGCTCGCCGGGCATGCCGGGTTGGCCAGGGGGGCCCGGTCGGCCCCGGTAACCCCTGGGGCCCTCCATCCCAGGCACGCCGTCCTTCGCGATGCCCGGTATTCCTGGCGCGCCTGCGTCCGGGATAACGGGGTGAGACGGGCGACGCAGAGTGGCACATCCGTTTAACGCTCTCTCTGGTTCAGGTTTACGCGTGTTTGATGATATTCACTATCGGCGCTCTGTCCTGCCTGTGCGTCCGTGACGGTGGGCAGGGTGGGGTGTACGACAGCTCTCGTGAAGGTGATCAAAGATGAAGAACGCCTTTAGCGTAATGTCCCGTTGATTTTCAGGACTTACACGGATGACAACCGGCCACGTTGATTAGAAGGGGTTACCCATACACTTGGAGAGACACAAACTAAGGACGAATGCACTACTTGCAAATAAGAACATGTGCTTTGCCCAGACGGTGCTGCCAATTAAATACTTGACGAATCTCTACGCGATCCACCAGCTCTTTTTTCCTCCGATGTGCTGGAGTTGACACGTTGCGCGTGTCCACACAGCCTGCAACTGGGGCAACGTGTGGGCGCAGTGAATGTTGCAATCCTGCACTGTCCACTCACCGACGGGACCCTGTAGGCCATCCAATCCAGGCAGCCCAATGCCTGCCGCTCCTTTGATTCCTTTGATCCCCGATTTACCTTGTATTCACACACAAAAGACAAAGACAAAGATCCCCACCGTATAGCCTTAACAGACTGTTGGGGAAAGTGCTGTTCGTGAGCACCTGTGAATGCCGGCACGGTGGCACACGAGGGGGTGGGTGGCCAGCGCGATGCCCGGGCCACCTTTGTCTGATGTTTACACACTGCACGAGGTACTCATTTGAGGTTCGGGGAGGCCCAGGACCGGTTCAGATGATCGTCACCGGTGTTAGCCGTGAGCGGGAATCGAACTCGGGTCGCCGGGTTCGTAGCGCAGCGCGCTAACCGTTGCAGTAATGCTCAGCTCGCATTCACACACACACATACCCACAATGACAAAAATATCCATCCAGTTGAACCACACACACTGCTGGAGCAGGTGTTGTTAGTGAGTGCCTATTAAGGCCGACGTGACACTTCAAATGGGAGGATGCTGCCCAAACTTACCTTGGCCACACCTTCACTACCTTCCCCAACGCTGCTACTCAAGGCACAGATCGCACCACGTGATAATTTCATGCCGAGTTGACCAAGAGGAGGACCAAACCAGCTATAGACACTCAATGCAACTGCTGTCATCCACGACCAAGGTATCGAACTGAGGTCACTAGAATTGAAGTGCAGTGCACTGACAACTGTGGCATGCTCCACATAGACACACGAGGTGCACATTTACAGCAACTAAACCTGCAGTGGCATAACATGTATCTTTCCCTTCGCGAGTGTACACACACACAGCCCATTTGTCGATCCACTGCTGGATGACGACCTCTCGACGTCATAGGGGTCACGAGGATCAGCCAAGCGTTGTCCACGAGGCTGGTCGGTGTGGATTTTCGAAGGTGCGGGAAGCATGGGTAGTGGGGCATGGCGCAGCAACACGGGGGTCGGCAAACCTGCGAATTTGGAGCCGCATGCGGCTCTTTAAGGACTGCGTTGCAGCTCTTCAAATACTGAGTTTCTTTTCTTACCGAATTCGAAAGAGAAATGGCTCTTCTTGCTATTTTGGTTGCCGACTGTTCACTATGTAGTTTACCGTGGAAGTCCAGTTCACCGTGAGAGTCCAGTTCACCGTGGAAGTCCAGTTTACTGTGTGAGTCCAGTTTACCATGGCAGTCCGGTTTACCGTGGGAGTCCAGTTTACCGCGGGAGTCCAGTTCACCATGGGAATCCGGTTAACCGTGGGAGTCAAGTTTACCGTGGAGGTCCGGTTTACCGTGGGAGTCCAGTTCACCGTGGAAGTCCAGTTCACCGTGGGAGTCCAGTTTACCGTGGGAGTCCAGTTTACCGTGGCAGTCCGGTTTACCGTGGGAGTCCAGTTTACCGTGGAAGTCCAGTTCACCGTGGGAGTCCAGTTTACCGTGGGAGTCCAGTTCACCGTGGGAGTCAAGTTTACCGTGGGAGTCCAGTTCACCGTGGGAGTCCAGTTTACCGTGGGAGACCAGTTTACCGTGGGAGTCCAGTTTACCGTGGGAGACCAGTTTACCGTGGGAGTCAAGTTTACCGTGGGAGTCAAGTTTACCGTGGGAGACCAGTTTACCGTGGGAGTCAAGCTTACCGTGGGAGTCCAGTTCACCGTGGGAGTCAAGTTTACCGTGGGAGTCCAGTTCACCGTGGGAGTCCAGTTTACCGTGGGAGACCAGTTTACCGTAGGAGTCCAGTTTACCGTGGGAGACCAGTTTACCGTGGGAGTCAAGTTTACCGTGGGAGTCCAGTTCACCGTGGGAGTCAAGTTTACCGTGGGAGTCCAGTTTACCGTGGGAGTCCAGTTTACCGTGGGAGTCCAGTTCACCGTGAGAGTCCAGTTCACCGTGGGAGTCCAGTTTACCAATGGGCAGAAGTCCGCGACCTAGTCGGCTCATTAAGGAGTGCTTCGTGATGTTGTTTATCAAGGGACCCACCGTCTCGTATTCGCATGTATTGTGGCTCTTGAATCATATTTTTCCCCCCGAATTCGAAAAGAATGGCCCTTCTTGTTTGCTTTGGTTGCCCACCACTGGTACAGCAACAACCATTTATTTGCTGCACTGCCCTCTGCTGACAACATAGCTCCACAGCAGCTGATAATACAGGCTTCATGACCAGTGGTTGCCCATCAAAGCAATATCCAAACTCAAGCCTGCTGAGCTATGATAGCTGACGAGACTGCTGCATTCTGGGTAATTTAGTTGTAAGGCAGATCTCCAATTGCAAACGTAATTTCCTGCCTGATAAAACTAAATAATTCATCTCGAATACATTCTCCAGCGGCTGCCAATGACAGGGTGCTTTTTCACTGGCAATTTGTCATTCCAAGTTGCATCCAAATATTCTGGTCTAAAATGACATCTGAATCTGGCTTAGGGCCAAGCAGGACCAGGGGAGGGGCTAATGACGCATCCGTTGTATGTGACGTCAGCCAGTATGACTCAAACGCAGCGGCATATAAGGTCGCACTCATTCCACACAAAGTGTTGGCCACAAATCGACCACACAGCCTTGCTGATCTCGTCAAGGAGTATAAACCATCACGTGAACTCCGGTCATCCTCGCTGCAGCGGCTTTTTGCTGGCCATCGAACAAAGATGGTCACTGCATCGCTTACTTACAGAAACGCTTCTGCGGCCATCTGCAATGCTGCTCCTTCCGATATCAGGACGCCACTGGGGTGATGTACTTTAAAATCATCTCGATAAAAAACGAATTTCTTGTCCTTCCCCCACAACTCCGATTAGCACGCTTGGCTATGTACGGTGCGAAACAAGTTCACACACGTACATTCACGTCCGTGGCACGCCTTGGCTGCTGCAGCGGAAAATGGGTACGAGAGTCTTTCTAAGACAACGTTCAGAGACGTCAGGATCACACGCACCTCTCTCTCCAGGATCGCCAGGCTGCCCTCCGTCGCCGGTCAAACCCCGGAGTCCAACATCCCCATCGAATCCCACGAGGCCCTGCTCTCCCTGCGCAGCGAGACAGAACGGAGCGGATGAACGAATTAACAGACGGGCAGTCAGACGGAGGGACGGACAGAGAGACAAGCAGACAGACGGTGAGACAGAAGCACAGATTGATGGACAGAGAGTTGGAGAGGTGGACGCACAGTGAGATGGACAGAGAGACAGACACACAGATGGATGAACAGAGAGACATACGGAGGGATGAACAGACAGACGGACTTACAGACGGACGGAGGCACAGATGGAGAGACGGAAAGAGACTAACGGGGAGTGGATCAATGCTTAAGATAAAGGTAAAACACGGTTTGAGTCGATGATTATTCTATCCACAGAGGCCAGGCCTAGACGGGTGCGACCTTGCATAGACTTCGCAGGACTACACAGCGGTCAACACTGTAACTTATGAATGATGACAGGAAGATGTAACCCAAAGAATAAAGAGCTCTTATGATGTAAGAACACAATTAATTATCCATGCGCTGTCGTGGAGGATTAGTGAAGGAACCGTAAGTTAACAGAAAATTTCACTTTTTTCTACACAAAAGAAAATATTAAACTTTTCTAGTCCATGGTCATCCGAGTCACCTGCACTTGTGCTTTTGAGCAGCATTTGTGTAAGCAGGTAAAGTCGGGAATAGTTTTGACCCTCTGGGAATCATCAGCAGAGGCAAGCCCGTCAAACAAATGTTTGCTGGGTTTTCAGATAGTGTAGGCAATAACATGTATCAATTCTCACGCTAAAGCAGAAAAAACTGTGAAAATACTGCTGTTGTGCAACTTGTACGTATCTAGGCTGTGCGTCCCCGGCTCTCTCCGTCACAGGTTTGAAGTTTCATTAACGACACAAATAAACGTTAAACTCACTTCGGGGGCGTTCCCTAGTGATGTCACCGATGCATGAATGACGAAGAGGGCATTGTGTCGCTGCAGTGATGTCACCAGCACATCGGCTCCTGAAAGTTGCTTAAATGTAATTTGCCTTTCGTGCTGTTCTAGTGAATCCAGAGTGGCATCATAGTGAACGGTGTTGAAGTGGGTGCAGGGTGGCATGATGGTGAATGGTGTTCTAGTGAATCCAGACTGACACCATGGTGAATGGTGTTTTAGTGGGAGCAGGGTGGCACCATCGTGAACGGTGTTGTAGTGGGTGCAGGGTGGCATGATGGTTAATGGTGTTCTAGTGAATCCAGACTGACACCATGGTGAATGGTGTTGTAGTGGGAGCAGGGTGGCACCATCGTGAACGGTGTTGTAGTGGGTGCAGGGTGGCATGATGGTTAATGGTGTTCTAGTGAATCCAGACTGACACCATGGTGAATGGTGTTGTAGTGAATCCAGACTGGCACCATCGTGAACGGTGTTCTCGTGGGTGCAGGGTGGCACCGCAGATTGCCCGTGTGTTGCAGCGATGACCGTTGGGCTTCACACCCACCGGTTTGCCGGGGAGTCCCGGCGGGCCTGGCGGTCCGGGCAAGCCAAGCAGTCCGCGCCCGTTGTTGGGGCAGGCGGCGATGCACGTGCGACGCAGGGCGCCCGCGTACTTGTCCACCGTCTCCATGACGACGCGCCGGCACAGCTCCGCCACCACCGAGTCGTTGAGGCTTGAGCCCTGCGGTAGCCACAGGCGGTCACGTGGGGGCAGCAGAGGCCCAAGCAGCAGTCTAGAGGTCGCAAACGAGTTTTGATTCCTTACCCGTACCAAGGTCGCAAATGGGTACCCGTTCCCTACCCGTACTCTACCCGAAATTAGTGACAAACGGTGACTCACCAGTGACTCACGGCCTACCCGTACCCGGCCGCACCAGGGTCGCAAACGGCTACCCGTACCCGGCCGGGTACCGGTAGCCGGGTATCGGGTAGGGTACGGGTATCGGGTACCCGGTTGGGACCTCTGAGCAGCACGGAAACCACCGTCCCCCCACCCCCCCAACACAATCACCACCCCGAAACCTTCCCGGCACTTTAGCCCAAACTTCGCCGATGGCACGATTTGGAGGCGAGGGTTTGGTGAATCGCGGCGAGATTATCACGGTTGGCTACGTGCGGTGCGATTGGAGTTCAACGTACACGCGTACGCCGTGGGGAAACCTCCTTGGGCGTTACTTCCCGCTGCACATTTTCTCCGGGGTCGCCGGCACACCGGAGTCGATCGGGATGTCATTGAGGCCGGAGTCACTGATGCCCAATGCCTTTCAACCCCTTCGCCAGATCCCCCAGATGCTTGCACAGTAAGACACCCAACCCTTGACGATCTGCCCTAACACCCTCCCACCACCCGCTGCTTTTCGGCCTACTCTTCCGCTTTGTTGCCGGACTCGTTGAAGGCCGGAGTAGGCATGTGACGAGTAGCCAATACCAGTGCCCGCTATTCGGCACTTAGTGACGGTCACGTCACCACGGCGCCTGTGCCAGGCCAGGTGAACTTTGGGGTCACATGAAGTGTTCATAGCTCGCTGACAGGAGGTCACGGGACAGACCCAGGTGCAATGGGTTACATGACGAAGGAAACTGGCAGTTGCACCAGTTGTACCTCCTACCGTGCCAACTTGCTGTATTTTAGCCACCGGGCAATCCGCCCGTTGTTGGAGGGCAACTGCCTCCAACTTCCCAGTCGGATCCTTCAGACGAGAAGCCACAGCCATCGCGAGGGGTGTACCGAACGTGGTGTGGCCCGGTGTGGAAATATTCTCCGTGTTTGCGGAGCCGAACGGATCCGGCTGCAATTTAGCCTCGGTCCAAATGCCCCGGTTGGCGAGGTGACCACATAGACGGCACAGCAAGTAGGTTTGTGGACCGGTCTGTGTGTGGACTTTTTTTTATTGGCATCTCCCTCAGATGCGTTCACAGGTGTTGCAGGTGTGTTGGGTCGTAAGTTTGGCCAGGAGATGTCAGTAAAGTTCAACAAATCTAGTTGCACACAGACAAAGATCCCCCGTATAGCCTTTAACAGACTGTTGGGGCAAGTGCTGTTAGCGAGCGCCTATGAAGGCCGGAACGGCACACGAGGGGGTGGGTGTCCAAAACCACGCCCGACCGCCTTTGTCTCCTCAGTGGCGATGTTTACACACCGCACCGGGCACTCATTTGAGGCTGAGTCGACCTAGGGGAGGCCCAGGACCGGTTCAGATAATCGTCACCAGTGTTGGTCATGAGCAAGAATCAAACTCGGGTGGCCGGGTTCGTAGCGCAGCGCGCTAACCGCTGCGTGAGCGCTCCCCACGTACACAGACAGACGTGACCAGATTGTGAGATTGCTATCCCCCCCCCCCAACGCTTGCTTAAAAATGACAGGGGAAAAAGTACGTCTTACCAATACGGCAAATACGGTCTTCATTTCAACCAGACTGCCATGGTTTCATGGCTAACAACGCTCTACTTGCAAACCAGAGGTCGCCGGTTCAATCTCCCGTTCGAACCAATGGGCAAGTTTTTCGTTTGTTTGTTAATTCCCCTCGCCTCTGTCCACACCGGCGGTATGAACGGGATCCGCCACAGGCCAGTCGAACGGCAGGTCACGTGCGGTGAGAATTAAGTGCGGGGAGGGGTACTCCCACGCCTTCCAATTTCGTGTGGCCAGCGTAGAAGAGGAGGCCAAAGGACCGTTCTAAAATTCCTCATTAGTAGAGGCGCATCCGCACACGGTAGTGGCACAGGCAAGTCAATTTATGGAATTCTGAAAAAGGGGAAAATATCACCCCACCGGGAGAAAAAATGTAGCGTAGGCCCCATGGGTAGGACCCTGAGATAAATTCCAATTACAACTCGGGTCCCTGGCCTCGCAAAGAAAACAATGCCGATGCATCACCTTCGTTATCCGCATTGTGTTTGGCTTTCGTCTTTGTTAAGGAGTGCCCTCCGCTCGCTTATAAATGAAGCCGATGTATTAAGCTCGAGTTTTTAGACGGGGAGGGAGGAGGGAAGGGGGGGGGACATTTATTCCCAAATTTAAACCGCCGTGTTTTGTAATTTAGCGCATGACTTCGTGTTCAACGTAATTTTAAAACGTTGTACTTTATAAAAACGATATTTGTTTTATAAAGTAAAAAAGTTTTTTTCTGTCAACTTGTGCCAACCCAAGTCCGCCAAGTCTAAAATCTGCATCACATGCCGCTACGTAGGTTTTTTTTGCATCTGTGCTGCATAGATAGCTCTTAAGAGCGTGCTTTCAGGTCGTAACGCGTATCGTTTGGGGCGCCAAGGTGGTGAGATGTTCACTACCTCGCGTCGTGGGTTCGATCTTGACCCGGACGACGCCTGTTTATTTGGAGTTTGCGATGTCTCTCTCCCCGTGGTCGTGTGGATATTTCTCTGGGTCTTCTGTTTTTTTTTTCTCCACATTCAGAAACACGCGTTTAGAATATTTGGCTGCTATACATTTCCACATGGTAAGCCACTTCATTAGGCTATCATTTGTGGCCAGGTCGCTTCTGAAAAAGAGCTATATAGCTCAGTGGGCCTTACCTGGCAAAATAAAACGAAAAAATGTAGTCCGACGTTTCGGTCTACGTGCTGACAGCTTCTTCAGGAACTGAAACATTAGACGTGACGCTGAACAACATGTGGTCAAAAAACTAAAACGCACCGGAAAATCTCCATCATGTGTCTGGGTTTCACTGCCTCATTTTCTGCCTAAACCCACCACCAGAATGTTTTCTTTCTCGACCCACGAGTGCGCTTTTGTGAAGCTTCTCGTCTGTTTCCATGGTCCACGCACCTCCGAGTAGCACGATTGGCTAAGTGCGGTGCGCGAAAGAAGTTCAACGTCCACACCGACGTACACGTGCTTCTCCACACGTCTCATCGACGGATTTTAGACGCGACTCTGCCCCTCTCCTCTCCGCACAGAGGAGGACAGCGAAAGACAAGGCTGACACTTGTTCAATAATGTGTCGTTCCCTTCATTCGCTTCTCTGTCATACGGTGTTTTGGCTTCTGCCTCCCCCCCCCTTCCATTTATATTTCACAATCACGTCACGAGACAAAGCCAATTCCATCCGAAATTATTGCAGCGAGCAGTGGACCGACCCACCCCCACCCCCCCTGGTTTGGACAATGGTCACGTGAAGTTATCAAAGCTATTTCTGAAGCCTTTTGGTAGGATCTCAGCAGGGCCCGTGTCAAGAGAATGTGTTCCCCCACCCACCCCCGAATGTTTGTTCTGTGAGGAATGAATATCTGTTCCATTTAGAAACCAATATTTGGAAATATAAGAACCTATATTTTCCTGAATATTTGTACCCAACTGTCGTTTTTCTAAGTAACCAAAACGGATTTTTTTTTTTTGCCGGTAGGAACAAATAATCATATTTTCCCGGGGTTGTGCAAATATTAGATCGGAGCCAACATTCACATAGACCGGCTGGCTGAGCGTTCGTCCAGCACGGCAGCAGCCCCCCCGAGCCATCGAGCTTCCCCACTGTGAACAGCGACGCGTCCCCCCAGCGGTGGCGTGTTCGTTGTTCGCCGCAGAGGATCGTGGTTCAAACCCAGCGGCCACCCCGATCGATTACTGCGGGCGTTAATAACCGTAGTGATAATGATAACAGCAATAAGGATGCGCGACGTCCACTTCACAGCGGGACCCCGCCACCCACCCCCACGACGGGATTAGCAAGAGTGGGATGTTGCATACTGGCGTCGGGGTCTAAAATTTGGCAAAACATTTTAATGATGCTGAGAATTACTCAATTGAGTTTGCACAATGCAATTGTCGCCCCCTACTGGGAGACGAATGCCCCGGGTCAAATTTGCCAAGTGGGATTATGCGGGACCCCTGGAGTTCTCGGCAGGTACATTTTTAAAAATATAAATAACTTGACGAGCGGTCCTGTAGTGGTGCTCTTACCAGCCATTCCTATGGGAAAGAATGTAAAAAAAAACTCGCTGATTATAAGCAGACCTCAGCCGAGCGCTTAAGATGCGTTCCTGGAGAAGTGAGCGCTAATCAAATCGGTGCTAAAAGGAGTCGTCATACCACTGCATACAGGGGGGATGCGTTCCTGACAGCGTCATTGTTTTCCTATGAGCAATATACGAAGGCCTCTCACTGCGTATCGGTCATAGTGATAATACTACTAATACAGGTGGTGCACATGATTTCATGAATAAAAAAAAATTAGTTCATATAACGTCTGTCAGCGTTATGCATCGTACTCACGAGTGCATTTTACATCGCAGCGGTGGCAGATACGAGGTTGGAGGAGCTGCTTGCTGGGCTCGCAGTGCGGGCCACTCACTGTCAGAGTGGTCTCATCAGTGATGCCCCTCAGTCGAGATTTCTGTGGTGAGGTTTCCTTTAGGTGGAGCCCGAAACTCTATTACCCTTGGTCTCGTGAGTTCTCGCCCGGCAAAAAAATATGTTTTTATTTGCAAAAAAATTATTGATTTTCTAAGCAATTATATATTTATTAGCAAAAAATAATATATTTATTAGCAATGGATTTATTTATTTATTTTTTACGTAATCGTGAAAAACCAATCGTGATAATCGAACCGCGAAAAGGGGTGGTGGGGTCTGATTGGCTGAGAGCGTGTGTCGCTCTCATTGGCCGAGCGAATGATGGGGGCGGGTATTGTTTCTTCGGCCAGCTCAGCTGCGTGGTCTCGCTCGTAAGCGCTTTGGAGATTGTTTTAATGATACGCTTTCATTTAACTCACTCAGTCTGTTGTTGTCGTCGTTGTTGTTGTCGTTGTTGTATCCTCAAATCTTGTAACTCAATTTTAACCCATTTCCCAATGTGGTATCGACTGCAAACTTGGTATACTCATGTCATACTGATGACAATACTATATTCTATCTTAAAAAATAAAAATATATATTTTGAAACGTTATTATTTATATGTTATGTTTCGGCTTGGGTCTAATTGTCCACGGTCAACTGACGTTGGCTGTAATTGGCCACGGTCCCTTACGTTATGGCAAGCTTCGTGGGCCACTTCCTGGAGTCGTGGAGTTCTGCCATGACTAGTACATTTCATAAAAGCGTGTTTAAAAAAACAAGTTTTTTAAAAATATGACTTATTTTCTTAAACATTTTTTTATATTTAAAAAAATCCTCCAGGACAAAGTGCGCTATGACGAATCAACGTTCTCCGGGGAGGGGGGGGGGGTGCTAAACGAGGTCTGTCTGCCTGTACTCAACGGTGCCACATAGGGACGGCTGCCATAAGGGGCTCCCCTAGGCTAAAATAAAAACTACTACAACAAGGGGGCACAGGAGGCTATTGAGATGAGAAGTGACACAAAGACGCTTTGAGTTGCTGATGCATTTATAAAGCAAGCGCTCCTTACATCTCGCAAATCCTTGAAGTCATAGAAACGTCGTAAGAATTATTTTATTATGTTTTATTTATTTTATTTTATTATTTCCCTTCTACGTGACTTTACCGAAAGAACCAAGAAGATGAATCCCTGCAGTCACGAAAGCTTTAAATCGAAATTTAACCGCCACTACGGGGTGGGATTCCACAAAACTTTAAGAACTTTCAACAAACTCCGGGATAAGAAGGCTCAGCTAATCGAGTCTCTCGCCTTTCTGAAGAGATGCCGCGACTCTAAGGTGATACCAATCGCATTTACACTAACCTCTTGATATGCAAATTCCTTTGTCAAGGCGCTCTTCCCCCTCCAACCCAGCTTAAATATACGCTGCCAAGCCTGGTGGTGTTCATTCAGACGCTGTCTTTCCGACAGACCTGTTCTTCACCTGAGGACGGCTGCTTGCGTTGTGGCCGAAGCGTCGTGAGAATAATTAAATTTGTTATTTTTATTTCATTATTTCTCTTCTACGTGACTTTACCGAAAGAACCAAGAAGATGAAGTCATAGAAGCCTTACCAATGGGCCGGCTGGACCTGGGGGCCCAGCAAGGCCCTTGCCTCCGGGGTTTCCTCTCGGCCCCGTGATTCCTCGGGAGCCGGGGTAGCCAGGGGACCCTCGCTGGCCCAGAACGCCCTTCTGGCCGGCGAGGCCTCGCAGCCCTTTCTGGGACCAACACGGCCACGGGGAGAGCGCACACATCAGGCGCACACACAAGCAGGGGCACACGCACAGACACACACACACACGCACAAAGACACCGCCCCGTGTAGTCTTAACAGACTTTTGGGGCAAGTGCTGTTAGCGAGCACCTTTGAAGGCCAGCACGGTACACGAGGGGGTGGGTGGCCAGCACCACGCCCGACCGCCTTAGTCTCCCCAGTGGCGATGTTTGCTACGTAAAATACAAGGCACTCATTTGAGGCTGAGTTGACTTAAGGGAGGCCCAGAACCGGTTCAGATAATCGTCACTGGTGTTGGGCCGTGAGCGTGAATGGAGCTCGGGTTGCCGTGTTCGTAGCGCAGCGCGCTAACCGCTGCGCCACCGCTCCCTACGCACACACACAGTAATAATGGTGATAATAACAAGCATGTACATTTGTGCATAATTCAGAGACGACTTCGCTAGGCCGAGGCCTGTGGCGATCCTCGCGTAGCGGAGATGCCGGTGACCTTCAGTGGAAGGCCCAAAAGCTTTCGTGAGACGGGATGGATTGAACGTAGTCTGGCCAGAGTGCTCCAGACCGATGGGGGAGGTGGACTTGACATATTCACAATACATGTGTGCGTCTGTGCACAAACAACAATTCTGACCCTAGCCCCTGATGTTAGCGGTGGCCAGGTTCATAGGCCAGAGTGCTAACCAATGTAACCAATGTAATCGGTGACGTTTCAGGCAATTGGACCTACTTCTATGCCAGAAACGTCACCGCCGATTCAAAGTTAACCACAAGTATTTTTTTTCAACAGACAAAAAAGCTACAATTCGCCATTCATCAGGCGGGGAAAACCGTCGGTAACATAATAAATGTAACTGGGGAGCGAGTGTGACAATCTGATTAGCGGCTAAATGAAGCGTCCACTTTAGGTGGTGTTACCTGTCCTTTGTCTCCAGATGTGCCCTTGTCCCCCTGTAACGGCAGGCAAGACAAATTGTCGAGTTAAAAAAAAACATAATTTTTTTTTTCATTACGGCGCTCAGTCATTGCGGAGATTAAAAATTAACGACGCCCCGCGCGATACAAGCGGTGTTTGCCGTTTGACTGAAGGTGAGTTTTACAGGTTATTACATTATTCAAGCGCGGGGAAACGCAGTGTGGGTGATGAGGGGGAATGATTGAGTGGGCTTATAAGAGGGGGAGCCACTTCTGGCCGAGGAGTTAACGTCACCTTGGGTCCCAGAGGTCCTCCCTTCCCATCGCGGCCAATATCTCCCTAAAAAAAGTACACAGGAGTGGTCAAGCACAGCCACGCTTAGAGCCGAAAGAAGCGAGCGTTTCACATCGTTTTCGCACATCTTACGTTGACAAATGCAAGTGAATAATAATAATAGTAGTGAATAAAAAACGAACGGTGTATGTGTACATCTCTTTGACAATCCACTGCAGGATGAAAATCCGTCCATTCGACAGCTTCTTTTACAATGTTGAACAATAATGTTGACGAGTGGCATGTTTGTGTCAGAACAGCATGTGCGCGTCTGCGTAAAACCAAAAAAACATACAATTGACTTGACATTTAGCGACCGTCGTTTAGGGGTTGTTTTGGCCATACTCCACCGAGCTGATCAGTGCAAAAGTTGGTGAAGTGAAAAAGGGGGCCCAGGGGCCAGCTTGGATAACGCTCACCGCTGATTGTTGGCCGTGGCATGGGAATCAATATTCGACGCGCTGTTCGTTCGTCCCACCGCCTCCGCGCGTATATACGCCGACTCATGTCGCTTGTTCACAATCATGGGCCCTCACATTTCCACAGGCGATGAATTTAACGCAGTCATAAAGATACATTTACAGGGCTTAATTTCCTACACCTCCTCCCTTCCCCCCCCCAACTAAAGTCATATACGTTATTTCTGAGCATACGCTGTCATTTTTAAGTTTCAGCCGACGCGACATAACGAACGCGCACGTCATTGTTTATTTTCCCAGGCAATTAAAAATGCATTTAACTGCTCCCTCAATGTGTATATATTCTCCCTGTAATGTATTAAATATTGCTTTTATTGACGCATTACCCCCGAAGTGGAACTACATATACAATTTAACCAATTCAGGGCAGTCGACTGCTATTATAAAGGGTTCCACTTATGTACGCGCGCATTTATACCCAGAGAGCCTGAGAAATTACCTGAAGTAATTTCCTATAAAGCAGGTGAATGGGAATTAGATTTGTGTTGTTGTTCAAGAGACACTGCGCTGATGTCGGAAATGGAAAATTAGTTACAAAAAATAGCAAATAAATGTTTATTATTTTGCCGAGATGGCAATCACGTCCTACGGTAGCAGCCTTTTTTTCCGTAAAAACGCGAATTAAAACACTCGTCACTTAAAAATGCAATTGGCCAAACATCCCCAATGCAAGACCCCGCTGAAAATAAAGTTGAAGCTCATTGGCGAATTTGATGAATGGATGAATACCAAGATCATCGTTGTTGCTACGTACGGCTATTTGTTCACTCCGACGTCACTCGAGATACACAATCAACCGCTTGTGCTTATCACTTGCCCGCGTTTATATAATGCACAAATTAAATATGAAACAAACATTCAAAGTGTACTGTTATTAATAATTTCCGTACTCTGGAACGTGCGTCACGTATTAAAGTGCCCACCGCGAACGAAAGACGCTAATGTTTGTTGTGAGTGTTGTTGCCGTGTTATGTCCATTGTGTATTTCTTTGTCGACAGACACCAGTAATTGAAGCAGACTCTTCAACACGGGCGGAGTGGAAAGTGTGCGCGTGTGCGAGCGCGTGTGTATGCGTGTGTGTGCGTGCGCATGTGCGTCTGCGTGCGTGTATGTACATGTGTGTGTATGTAGGCGTGTGTGCGTGCAACGAGTAGTTTTACCATGGGACCTTCTTCACCTGCGTCTCCGATCGAGCCCTGCAACATGAACATATTAAACACCAAAAGCTAAATAAAGCATTTCCATATTCGTTGTGAGATATATATATAATTGAAGCAAACACACCTTTAGAAATTTTAGTTTTCGCAACTATAAAGTAACGTTGCCCGCCCGTGTGAAATACGCAACCGGGATCGCGGTGAAGATTTCAATTTCACATTCATCTCGTGTCGTCCTTTGTCAACTTGTCGTTTCATGCGTTTAGTTTGCTCGCACAAACAACAGCGTCCCTTAAGGTCCGTGGGGGGATAAAACACGTTCGTTTTAAATGCTTACGTGCCAACGTGTGCGTTCACAAACGTGTCCCGTACACGGAGTACGGATCGATGGAGTGGCACGCAGTTCGTGTCTAAAAATGCCTCCCTCCCCCACCACCGTCTCTATTTCTTTCGTAAGCATTCTTTATGGTCTTTCAAGATTCCCAGAATACACTGGGTATATATGTATCTATATATAAAAGGGGAGAAAATGAACCAACACGTAACGTATAACAGGCCCAGGGGTAATGCACCCTCACCATTAAGGGAACGAACGAGGGCACACCACTGATGCGACGCAGAGAAGCTGAAAGCAGTCCCAGTATTTGGCTGCGTCGAAGCTGAAAACCATTATACGCTTAGGTTTTTCGGTAAAGTAAAAATAAATAATAATAAAATAATGATAGAAATAACAGTATGAATCCTTGCAGTCACGAAAGCTTCAAATCTAGAACTGAAAACCATTGGCACAGAAGGGGGTTGCCAAGTTCGGAGCGAAGGGCAGACTCGCCGCACAACGGCAA
The DNA here is from genome assembly GCF_965212315.1 of Lampetra planeri. Classification (NCBI taxonomy): domain Eukaryota; kingdom Metazoa; phylum Chordata; class Hyperoartia; order Petromyzontiformes; family Petromyzontidae; genus Lampetra; species Lampetra planeri. Next base: position 9,871,319 of record NC_136128.1, on the reverse strand, counting down.
CCACGACCCCGAGCAACAGATCAAGTGATTTCGGCGCCACTTATGAAACGGTCTTCAGCGTGGGCACGGCCACAATCGAGGCATTTCCAAGTCGAATCCATTTGGTCACGGCCGATCGAGTGCGGCTGGTGGCCACGGCTTGCCACCCAGGCGTGCCGTCCCCAAGCGCTGAGGAAGGAGCTACCACAGGCTTGAGAGCCGTGCTGAGGCGGGCCACACCGTGAACCGCGAGGCAACAACGAGCCGGCTCGGACACGTGTGCTTTACGGATTGGCCAAAAGGTCACCGCTACGACGAGTGGCCGCATTGCTGGCGCTGGAGACTTCGGCGCGTTTTCCGCCAAAACTCCCCGACGCAAGACCAACGCTCGGCGGTGGCGGCGGCGGCGAACGCGTAAAATCGAGCGGGTCGAGATTTAGCGTGTTTCCTTCATTGTCATAAAAATCGAATCTTGAAATACGTAATTTATCTTCGTCTAAGGCCTTGACCCCCCGCCCCCCTCCCTCCCCACGCGTCAACAGGCAGCGCCGGAGCGTTTTTTAGGTCGGAGGAGTCCGTCGTCTCATCAGGACTCCGGTGCCCAACGTTGTGTGGGAGGCACGAGCGAGCGGAGTGGGCAGGCGAGCAGGAGGGGGGGGGGAAGGCGTTTGAGAGCGCAAACGAACGCCCCCCCCAACTCCCCCACCGCCCCCCCTTCCCGGAGTGTTTCGCGTGAGACGGCGGCAGACTTACCCGCATCCCCTTGGGGCCTGGCTTGCCAGGCTTGCCGTGACGCCCGGCTGTACCTTTGTCTCCTTTCGGTCCCTGGGAGACACGGAAACAACGGGCAACAACAGACAAGAGCGACAATGGCACGAGTGTAATTTTGATTTCCATTAGCAGCGGGGAGGAAACTTTCGTTGCGTTTGTATTATTTAGCGTCCATCTAGGGCGGTTCGGTGCTTCGGATGACGCGACTCGCAATTGGCAAGTTTGCGAGTTCAAACTGCAATTTGGAGGTGTATATTCGTACCATCATCCCCTCCGGAATCAATAAAATTAGGTACCACTTTGTTCTATAAATTAACTGGGTCCCACCAGAAGAAAGTGGAATTTCCACACATGCATAGGAGATGAGCACTCAGGCAAGTAACGATGCATCGATCCAACTATTACGATCGCTTCCCAAGATCACGATCATTGCAGTGTATCTGTAAGAATCAACCGTTTATAATTCATGCAAATGATAAGCTCATGCTTAGGTGCAGGTTTTTTTCTTCCTTTGGATGACAACTGCAGCCTCCCCCCACAAGTTGTATCGTACTCAACTTTATCGACACAATCCCTCCATTAGAATATCCTTTCAACATTGCATGCCCCCCCCAATGAGGTTTCAGTAACGCGTTTTGCCCATTACAACCAGTCGGTACACAACCTGACTGGGCGACACGGCATTACGCGTGCGTGGCTCCCGCGGTAGGACAGCATTGCCAGCCAGTGGTGCACTCAGCCCATTGTACTTCCAAGGTTGATAAAAAAAAAACACAAGTCCTTCTGGTGGAGAAATCAACATTGGTTGCATGATGGAACTCACCCCTGCCATTTGGAATATGGAATTTCCCACAAATGGCTCTGAGCTGTGAATGGCTGATTAATGCTTCCCCCACTTGCTTGATTGATCTGGAAACCACTGGCTTTTGACCAAGGTGGCAATGTTCTATTCTCAAGACTGGTGCATGCACACCGTGTTCAGTGACTTCCGATATTAGGAAGCCACTGGAGCTATGCACTTTTAAATCTGGGATTGAAAACTCATTTCAAGAGAATTGCTTTTTGTGTTTAGTTCGTGGTCCTTCCCCCCGCACCTCCGATTAGCACGCCTGGCTACGTACCGTGTGAAAGATGTTCAACACGCAACACAACATCAAAAGCTGGCATTCGCCACTTAGTGCCAGTGACGTCACCACGGTGCTTGTGACAGGCTGGGTGCACTCTGAGGCCACGTGAATATTGGAAGGCAAGCCGACTCTCTGTGAGCGTCGCTCCTCCGCCCTCGGTTTTCTTTGGAAGGTGACTGCCTCCAACTGCCAGGTAGCGTCCTTCACGAGCCTCCCCTCCTCCTCCACAGAGGCCGATCTTGATACTGCCGGTACTGGCCATCAGCAAGTCCACTCAGCTTAAATAGATGCTCCAAACCTGGGGTATTTCATTCAGACTCTGTCTTCTCGATATACCTGTTCTTCACCTGAGGACGGCTGCTTGCGTTGTGGCCGAAACGTCGTGAGAATTATTTTATAATGTTTTATTTGTATTATTTTATTATTTCCATTCTACGTGACTTTACCGAAAGAACCAAGAAGATGAATCCCTGCAGTCACGAAAGCTTTAAATCGAAATTTAAAGTCCACTCAGCTCCACATCTTTCCGTACCGCATCAGCTCCATCTCCTTTAAATCGAAATTTAACCGCCTCTACGGGGAGGGTTTCCACATAACTTTGAGATCCTTCAACAAGCTCCGGGATAAGAAGGCTCAGCTAATCGAGTCTCTCACCTTTCTGAAGAGATGCCGCGACTCTAAGGTAATACCAAACGCATTTACACTAACATCTGCTGCTGTAACTTCTTCTAATGCGAAACGAATTCTGTCTAGAACTAGCTTAGCTCTTATCTCAGAGAAAATCAGACTTACGCGCACTGAACTAGATCAGTTAGACAAGACACTCTACAAATCACACTTATCTTTGAGTGCAACAATGTCCACATCGGATTGGGAACACGTGGAAAAAATGACCGCCTCTTCAGCTGCCGCTATGTCGACTAAATGTAAGGACAACTTGATTTCCAAATTCAACCGCCTCTCAAACAAGAAACCGGACCCACACATTGAAAAGCAAGATGTTAACAAAGTCGTAATTAATCGCAGTAACAGTCCTATTTCTGAAGGTTTGAAATCCGTTTTAGCTAAAGGACTAAACTTTGCAGTCACACCTAGACACATACCAGTTAATGATATAATTGCTCGAGTAGATGTAGCTCTCAAGGGCTTGAGTCACATCGCTGCAGACGTAGCAAGATCTGAAATCTCTGTAACCCTCAAAAACGCTAAGATGCCAGCTAGCAACATCAGCAAAGATGAGCGTTTTGAATTAGCTCAATTAAAAAAGAGGGATGACATTGTCATCCTCTCAGCCGACAAAGGCAATGCCACTGTCATCATGGACAAAATAGAAAACAACAACAAAATTCAAGAACTACTCAACGATGGCAGCTATACAAAAATAAAAAGAGACCCCACCAACAGCCTCGTCTCCAAAACCAACAACATCATTTCTGCTTCAACCGCATTAATTGATCAGACCAAACAGTTCTCGTTGAAACCTTCTGCAGCCAGGCCACCAAGATTGTACGGCTTGCCAAAGATACATAAAGAAGATACACCTCTTTGTCCCATTGTCTCTACTATCAACTCCCCCACTTACAAACTGGCTCGTTTTTTGTCCGAAATCCTACGGCCTTTCACTGGAAAAACCACCTCTGCAGTACTAAACTCTACTGACCTGGTATCGACAATCAAGGGGATTGCCCTGTCCCCAGACGACCTGCTTGTCAGTTTTGATGTGGTTTCCTTGTTCACCAAGGTGCCTGTGCCTGACACCATCGCAATCATTGAAGACTTGGTTCATCAAGGACTAAATGCTGGGGTACCCCCCCTGGTGAGACACTGCTTAACCAATACATACTTCACCTGGAATGGAACCTTCTACAAGCAAATTGAGGGCACTCCAATGGGCTCCCCCCTATCTCCGGTTGTAGCCAACATCTTCATGGAGAAATTTGAGACGGACGCCATCCAGACTGCCACTCTACGCCCGACCTTATGGAAGAGGTACGTAGACGACACTTTTGTCATCTGGCCACATGGCCGGCCTGCTCTAGACCAATTTCTCGACCACATCAATTCCATACACCCAGCCATCAGATTCACCATGGAAGTCGAAAATGATGGCAAGCTACCCTTTCTGGATGTCCTAATCAAAAGGAGACCTGATGGTTCAATGAGCCACTCTGTCTACAGGAAAGCCACCCACACGGATGCTTATCTAAAACCGGATTCCCACCACCATCCATCCCAGAAGAATTCCCTCATTAAGACTCTATATCATAGAGCCCAATGCATCTCCGACCATGAACACATTTTCAGTGAACTCAAACACGTACGCCAAGCTCTTAAGGCTAATGGTTACTCCGACTACACAATCCGCAAAGCCATCACTCCAACCATCAAGAAAGATCCTGTTGAGGAGCCCTTCAAGACCATCACCTTACCCTACATTGCTGGGGTCACAAAAAAGATCTCCAAAATCCTGATTAAACACAAGATCCAGGTCCGATTCAACACAGTACATAAAATCCGTGATCTGGTACCGTCTGTAAAAGATGTGATTCCAGACATACAGTACCCTGGCGTCTACAAACTAAGTTGCCTCTGTGGTAGCAGTTACATTGGGGAAACCAAACGACACGTCTCAGACCGCATTCGTGAACATAAAGCTGATCTAAAACACGGTAGGACAAACACCTCAGCCGTGGCAGACCACTGTTACAACTCAGTGGGCTCACATGACATTGACTTCTCCAAGACGGAGGTTCTCTGCAAGCCATCTGGCTATCATGAGAGATTCGTTCATGAGGCGATCCACATATACAAACACAGAGACAATTTTAACCGAGAAGATGGATTCAGGCTTAGCAATCATTGGAAGGACGTAATAAACCATTTCGATACACATTAGGGTGAGTTGAATAATACATAGTGTTATATTAAAACGTATAAAGTATAGGGTGGTTTACAGCAATACAGTATATAATTTAATGTTGGGTTTATCTATGGCAGTATATAGTACTGTATATGCTAAGAGAATAAAGTTTAGATGGAAGTATATTATATACTTTTTACGACGTAGAATTGTAATTTATTATTTGTTGTTAGTAACTCAGCTTATTGTAGAGTATAGTAAGTATCAGTTTATATTTTAGTTTTTTATGTAGTTTTTACTTTGGTTTTCTACGTGGTTGTTTGTTAAATGCAGCTACATATCATTAACATTCCTTCCCTTTATTAACGCTGTTCCTTGCGCCCCCCCGTGGTGCTGTTGATCCTGCATAATGCATGGGCATAATGGGACTTTGAAACCCCTCCGCCCACCTCCTACGCATTGCCCATTGGTATGCTAAATTCCTCTTCATATGCACATTCTTTTGTTAAGGCGCTCCTCCTCGCTACACCTATATAAGCTCCTAGCTTGATAATGTTCTCATTCTTCGCCTGAGGACGGCTGCTTGCGTTGTGGCCGAAACGTCGTGAGAATTGTTTTATTATGTTTTATTTTTATTATTTTATTACTTCCCTTCTACGTGACTTTACCGAAAGAACCAAGAAGATGACTCCATCTCCTCTCCACCCCATGCCAGACTCCAAACAAACACGATGACACGGACATTTTGCAGGGAACTTACGGCTCGGCCAATGTGTCCTTGGGGTCCTTCAATGCCCTTGTCTCCCACGTCTCCCTGCGACACACACAGCATCCATCACGTCAATGTAATCAGTTCAACAATATTATCATAACGAGCAGGAAACCTCGGAACTTCGGCGGGAACATGATGGCGAACGTGTACATCGACTAACTAAGGTTATCGACTCACTATTTCACGAACCGACGGTTACACTTCACCACCCCCAGGTCTCGTGACGGCATTCACCCTCTCGCCATCCCAACCTCGAGTGACGTCCATAATCAACGATTTTTGGGTTTAGATCGCGTTATTTATAAATGTGTCGTAACCCTCCACCACCCGACACGGCCAATCAGTAAAAAAGTGTCACGTTGACAAAAGACAAATAGTTCACTGCTTTAGCCCACCGGTGTGTTGAAGCGTGAAACCACAACATTTACAATTTGAGTACGACGTTTCGCTGGTAATTGCATCCAGCATCATCGGGCAATTCGCCAGAATGGTGAGGCTCTGCTGTGTCTCCCGTTCTTATATAGAGCAGCAGCAGGGTGACGTCATCATTAACTCATTAACTCATCACTACTCCTCTCCTTATTTTGCCGTATGATTGTCAGAGGTCCACACATTTGTATTGCCGTACGATTGTCGGAGGGCCACACACACACACTTGTATTCCCATACGAGCCCAGGCGCGGAGAAGAGAGCTGGGCTTAAATTATCATGCGACAAAAAAAACTAAACTAACAGATTCGATTGTCCTACCGATGTCAAGGCGTAACGTGATAAGCCACATTCATTTTAATTTCTCGCGCAGCCACCGATGGACGAGCCGGCCGCTGCATTTGCACTGCAACAAAGCTGCCCTCATTTTGGAGCGAGTGTGGCCCGTTGCGTAATAGAAAAAAACACCTCCTGCAGTGGAATTTCCCCTTATTCTGCCACCGACAGCTCTGCACGTTAGGAAGTCATTTATTCTCAGGTGATTTATGCAATTGACCCGCGGGGGTTCCCGTGGGTGACCGTTCACTCAGGCTCCGGGCCAGGGCTTGCCACGTTATCCTGATTTTTCGCGCACCGTGGTGGCCGTCCGGTGAAAACCTATAAGTCTTCCTGGGATATTGTCAGTTGCATAATAATACGATTAAATAGCCAACACTCCTTCATGCGTGGTTCTCTTCTCTCTGGGTCTTGTGAGATTCCTCCCCCGCACGGGAAGTCCCACAGGTTCAAGCGCACACGCGCGCGCACGTCTGCACGCGCGCGTATGCTCATGCTGGTGTGTATGTGTGTGCATGTATATCCTGGGCATCCCCTAGGTCGACTCGGCCTCAAATGAGTATCTGGTGTGGTGTGTAGTAAACATCGCTACCGGGGAGACAAAGGCGGTCGGGCGTGGTGCTGGCCACCCACCCCGTTGTGTGCTCAACTAACCTTCATTAGGTGCTCGCTAACAGCACTTTCCCCAACAGTCTGTTAAGGCTCTACGGGGGATCTCTATCTTGGTGTACATCTTTGTCTTTGTATATGCTCGTACATACACAAACACACTTGTACAATTGTGTGCATGTGCTGTTTCGTTTGTGCGCGCTTGTACATATGTGTGCGTGTGTACGTACGTGTGCATATGTTCGACACTTCACGTGGCCTCAAGGTGCACATGGCCTGGCACAAGCGTCGTGGTGACGTCACCGCCACTTAGTGGCGAATGACGGTTGTTGTTGTTGTATGTGTGTGCGCGTGCATACGTGTGCGTGTGTACACGTGCGTTCACGTCCGTTGCTCAATCATTCCGCGTCCACCATAACAACTTCGCCGCGCATACGTCCCACGCCCGCCCGCCCGTGATACACGCTCCGCAAATGCCTGCGAGCAGAGCACGCGCGCTTGCGTACGCGCACACGCGCCCTCGAACGTGTGCCCCACGAGGCGAGGAGGAGTGGGACTCCTCAAGCGTCGCCCGTCTCCTCTCACCTTCGCTCCGGTAACTCCAAAGGGTCCCCTTAGCCCTTGGAGTCCCACAGCTCCCTGAGAACAACAAAATGCAAATCTACGATCAGCAAACGCGCGGGCGCAGTGGCGAGACGCCCACTCCACCCCCAACCCGCCCAACACACATCGATAAAGGGCGATCGAAAAAGCCTCTGTTGCGGTGGAACTGTTTTATCGTAGAGTCACAGTAAGAGTCACAGTAATTGCTGAGATTGGGAACCTTTGATATCCATACAGCCCTAACAAGTCAATACTTGTTTCTGAGAAACCCGATCGAACTCCTCCGGTTGTACGTTCCTCGCCGCGTTGCTTTACTTCCATCTTCAACACGGCTCGGGCTGTTTGTGTGGATGTGGACATTCGCAATACAGAGGCCTATCGACCGCCTGTGAAACGACACCAACGCCACTAACACCGGTTCATTGATCGTATTAATTAAGCCACGGTGAAGGGACCTTATTTGCCAGGGAGACCCCCACACCTATTAGCATGTACGAGCGGTCGTTGTTGTTTTACTTAACGTCGCCGCTCCTATTCCCGGAGTTCATGAGAGGCACGCGATTGTTGTGCTCGGCAGAGATTCGATGAAAATGTCACCACTTTGGGGGGGTTCTGCGAATCGATTTGTGCCGTTTCGCGTTTCTCTCCGTTCGGTTTGCACAGTATTGTCCGCTGCGTTTGCCATAAAAGTGATCATTAACGACAGGAAAACCAGGTGGGATAGACGCAGCGGTAAGAAGCCAGCATAGACGAATCACGACTGGGGGTGAACGTAAGGGGTGATTGCTGGCTACAGAAAGAGGATCGTGGAAAAGTATGTACACCCTGATTTAAAGCAGCAGAGGGCGGTACAGCAAGTAGGTGCGTGAGCCCCAGGTGCCGCCCCACACAAAGCTCAACATCACTCGTTACCAATTTAATTCTTGGCGAACGCCGCAGTGTGACAGGGCCCTCCTCAAAAGTGAGTCTGGTGAGTCACCGAGACTCGCCGGGAGGAATCCGATGGGCTATAAAGCTCTTTTCACGGGACCTTTAACCTCCGCTTTGAAGCGGACGGCGCGTACGGTAGTCGTGTCTTTAGTGGCTATAACACCGGCAGTATTAACTAGGGCGGCTGCTGCACTCGAACCGTCAGCCGCTACAACTCTCTACCGCTGCGCATCTCCAACACCTCCTTTCCTCGGGACCCGGGGAGAGCGTCAACTGAGTGGATATTATATTCCTGGTTTTTTCGGTAAAGTCACGTAGAAGGGAAATAATAAAAATAATAAATAAAAAACACAGAAAAATGTGTGACGAGGGGGGGGGGTTAAAAAAACATTTATTGGATTATATTTGTATTATTTTATTGTTTCCCTTCTACGTGACTTTACCGAAAGAACCAAGAATATGTACACCCTCTTTATCGATAATCAACTGCCAGAAGGGATAGTTGAGGATGACCGCTGAGCAACTGATTATGATGTGCACAACCGGATGAACGTTATCATCAAATTAATCACTTTAAATCGACGATTCGCTGCGTCGTCGCACGCCGACTAGCGGCAAGGCGGAGGGAAACCATGGCGGCCGACCGGGTCACCTTGACATTTAGGGGCACCCAGTAAGTTGCGACGAGGATTCTGGGCTGCAGCGACACAATCGCCTGCGCTTGACACCCCGCAACGATGCAACTCGACGGCATCGCAATTCCCTCCGCCGCCAAATGTCCTTCCGCCAATGGCAGACTCCAGCAACTTACTTTGAAGGGAGGAGCTAATTTGTTTCATTCCACTGCGAACTGCAACAGGGGGAATGGTGGCACGGTGATTCGTCTGCGAAGAAGCGTGAGTTGCCCACATTTTACCCCACCGCGTCTCTTTCGAAGCTCCACCTCTTCTCCATCGCCGCCCATTCCCTTCCTCTACCTTCCCCTCGCCCCTCCACTCGGGCCCGTCCCTCCCCTGTCGCCCATTCGTGACCTCCGTGTGACCTCTGCAGCGGTCACTCATTCCAAGGCTCTTGCACTGCCACTGCCACATAAATCTTTCCATGTTTGTTACTGCTTTTTATTTTTACTATGTAAAGCACCTTGAGCTAAGGTGCCCTATAAATAAGATCGATTACCTGTGGTGGACCCATTTATACTGCTCGGCAGGCAGCGAGGGGGGCAGGGGGGGGGGTTCAAGAAACTTTCCCATTATTATACTTGAATCGACAGTTCATTTCTCTAAGGCATAATCGTAGCCTAGCTTTAGTTATGAGTTCAGACAATAATGAAGAAATAAGGGCGCGCTGCAGAGCACCTTTTAATATCCTGGCCTGCGAAGTGGTTTAACCGCTCTCGGGCAGATATGAAAAATACGCTAATAAAGCAAACGATGGGATAAAAAAATCATCATCATCACGACACCGCTTCGGCAATTAAGTGGAACCTGGCGGTCCCGAGTTATTGAAAACCGCAATGCAAACAGCGGGGAAATGAGCATCAAAATATTTGGGATTTTTATCGCGGACAGCCTTAATAACCAGGCACCGGGCGACCTGCGGAAACATCCTCATTCCCCCGCAAGCCGCTAATAGCGGCCAAGCTCTGCGTGTTGTCGGTTATTGGACATTCCATCACATAGCCGTTTGCAGGCTTCCAATGTGCACGCTGCGCCGTGAGTGGCGGTTTTTCGTTCTATTTTATGACAAAACATTGCTCCAGTACTCTAATGAAATGCATTTTGGGATATGCAAAATGCTTTGAATATGTAATACATTTATTTTTGGCATTTTTTCTTTTTCCTTATGAAGTTCGACGATTACAATCAATGGAAGTAGCATGTTTTAAATTCGCCTCTCACCGCATGTAACGCCTTGCAGTCTGGCTACAGCTGTTGGACACGTTGACACAGCTCGGCGGTGGAGGGTCCTGATTTGGGCTGCCTGGAAAAGTCCATTTATAGTTGATTGGCGAGTGAAAATAATTCAATGCTCGAGGCTGTGCAAAGATGGATTTAAGAATCCATTGCCGTACTGCCGTCTCTCCTGGCCACCGTAAGGCCCCCCCCCCACCTCCTGGCCCCCACCCAGGTAAAAAGGCCACAATATACAGAGAGATCACGTGTCCACGTGCCGCATAAATGTTGTGTTCATAAGGAAATTGTTTTAATTCCATATATCCGTGTGTTTTGTGTTGGTGAGGTACCTTTGTCGCGTTGCGTATCAGTGTGTTTTACCGTTGCACAATGGTGCTCGCATTCCCCGCACACATTCTGAACTTCTCCTGCACAGTGTCCATTCCGCAGCCTGCACTCTCTCGCAGCCCCTAACCCACGAGCGGGTGCCACCCATTTGGGTTGCGATCCGGCTCTTTAATCCCCTTGAACCCGTCGCTCCCGTGGATGATTCTACTCACGTCCATGCCTTGCATCCCGTCCCGGCCCGGAACGCCGGCGATCCCCACGTCTCCCTGCCGGAGAAATCATCGCAGCGACGTCAACCGCCGCGAGTGGAAAAACCATCGAGCCGTTTCCTTTGTTCAGTGAAAACCTCCACGACTGGTTACGAAACGCTTGAGTTTCACCGGGGATGCGTATTCAGGGCTGCACGCGGGCACATCCGCAGTGTCGTCTGCTCGGAGAAAGAGGTCAGAAACCACGATGAAGCGGCACGCGCCGTGCCTCCGCGCGACGCTGCTGGAGTAAATCACCTTTCAGCGGTGCAATGCCTAACACGAGCACGTACGCATTCAATACGAATTTTTGAAGCGTTTCAACTTTTAACACACCGCACAGCATTCGCCTGGCTCTCCTGGAGAGAGAGAGAGAAAATTACTCGGGGTGCGAGGAGCAACAGACAAGCGGGAAGGCGGCCACGCGATGAGCCGATGCCAACGATTTCCCAAGCTCTGCTGTCCTCTAAATGTGAAGGTGTCATCAGCCAATTAACGAGCGTCTACGTGTGGCGAAAAGAAGTGAAGAAACCGGAAGATTCCACGCACGCGATGGGGAAACACTCCATGCCATGGCCGAGGACACCATCGCTAGGATGGACGGTGGCCAAGGGTCAAGGGTGAGGATGGAAGGGGGCAGCTGGAGGAATGGAACACAGCGGAGAGGAAGCCAACGGAGGAGCGGCACGACACAGAAGTTGTTGACTAATACTCAATCAACACTCAATGGTAATAGATAGATATGTTCGTTTAAATATCGCGATACGCGCGTGCGTGCAGCATTTTTGTATAACACGTAGGCTCTGTCGGGTGGTGGCGGATTTAACGACACATTTATATATGTACGCGATCTCACCTAGGTAATCCCACGAGACTGGTTATAAAGGACTCCCTGGTCGACTGACAGAACGGTGTCCCCTTTAATTTGTGAGCAGCAAAGAAGGGCAGGCAGTTTATTTGTCAAAGAGGAAAACTTAAGCTTTGGATATTTCTACACGAGACGACTTTGAGCTTTTGTAATGTGTCTGAAGAAAAAAAAAAACTCATGTATGACTACTTTTCTACCTCTGTCGTCCGCCGCGCCAAAACAAATCCGTGGCAATGGATATCTTTGCCTTAACAAAATATTATGTCGCTTTCGGAACGGAGGTGGACACTGAGCATTGACAACGGTCTGCCTCCGAACACAATAACAACCCAACCAGCGCGCCCCTTCCGTGGCTCCAAACCAAACGGAGCGTTGCCAAATTGCAAATAGGATAAAGGGGGGGGGGGGGTTGGGGGGGAAACGCTCGCCATCTCATGCTTTCTAAATTGTATTTTTTTGCGAACGGCAAATCGCGGTGCCAAACCTCCCGGTGCTGTGTATTTGAACGTATATTGGCGGTAGACCAGTGTTGCGATATTAAATAACAAAAAAAAACCCTATTATAAATGATATGAAATAGATAAAAGATATATATCGTAGAAATAAAAATATTAAAATATTAAAATAATTCCGAATAAATAACACTTATGTTAATAAAGTAAATTGTAAAAAAACATCATACCTCATAAAAGAATAAAGAGCACATTTTTCGCAAAAACTTACTTATTTTCTCGAAGGTCAGAAAATCTTGCAGGGTGGTGGTGCGTCAACATCAGTTCTCGTGACATCGAAGCGCTGCGAGGAAGACGAACGTTCTAACGTGGCAACTAATTGGCTGTCTCCGTGTTCCAAAGGCAGGTTTCACTCCTCGTGCCCTCGACCTAGTTCGGATGGTTCGTCGATTCGTTTCCGGAATAATTTCTTGGTGGAACGGTGGCATCAAAAAATCATGACTCATGGTTCTAGATTTGAAGCTTTCGTGACTGCAAGGATTCATATTCTTAGGTTTTTTCGCTAAAGTCACGTAAGTAAAAAATTTAAATTAATAAAAGTAAAATAAAATAAAAATCACGACGTTTCGGAAGCAACACAAGCTTCCGTCTTCAGGTGGAACCGTCACAGCCACGACAGCTGTGTCAAGTAAATTTACCGTCTTCAGGTGGAACCGTCACAGCCCGACAGCTGTGTCAAGTAAATTTACTTGACACAGCACTCAAGGGCAACAGGGAAAACGTCAGACGTTTTTTGACGACCGGTGTGCTATGCTGCACTGGTGTACCGCCAATAAGTCAATTTGTTACTCAACAAATAAAACGATGAGTGCGCACTCATTGCACACGAAGTGCTTGCCGCAAATGAACCACAACACCTTGCTGATCTCTCCTTCTTGGTTCTTTCGGTAAAGTCACGTAAAAGGGAAGTAATAAAATAATAATAATAATAAAACATAATAAAATAATTCTCACGACGTTTCGGCCACAACGCAAGCAGCCGTCCTCAGATGTGGAGACAGCGTTTCCCCGACAGACCTCGTCTCCCCGACAGACCTGGTCTTCACCTGAGGACGGCTGCTTGCGTTGTGGCCGAAACGTCGTGAGAATTATTTTATTATGTTCTATTTTTATTATTTTATTACTTCCCTTCTACGTGACTTTACCGAAAGAACCAAGAAGATGAATCCCTGCAGTCACGAAAGCTTTAAATCGAAACTTGCTGATCTCGTCAAGGCGCAGAAACCGTCACGCAAACTCCGGTCATCCTCGCAGCGTCCTTTGGCTCGCCATCGAACGAAGGCGATCACCGCATCGCGCATTTTGAGATGCCATCTGGAACGTTCCTCCTTCCAATATTAGGAAGCCACTGGAATGATGCACTTTATCACGGTTGGCTACGTACGGTGCGAGCGAAGTTCAACAAGTAAGTACTTACTTACAAAGAGGCACATTTTCAAAAAAACGTCTCTTTGCATCTTCAAATTTGTGGAGATGCACGCTTGTCTCGCAGAGGGCCGCTGTGGATTGAAGATTGCGACCTCTCGCGCGCGGTTGGTCATCTTTGCCCGCGATCTCGTTTGAGATGCAGAGCGAAGGGTCCATCGATGACGATCCGCGGGTGATGGCGGCGGCGTCGTGTGATCGGACGTCGTGCATCCAACTTCACGTCAGCGGGTCCACCATGCTTGCTCGTTATCACGGTGGCAAGATGTTAACTACCTCTCCTGGTCCCCTTCCCCCCCCCCCCTTCCTCCCTCCAAGTCCCTTTCTTTCCCACAGTGTGTGAGTGATCTTACCCTTTTCCCCTCCCAATATAAATCTTCAAGTCCCCCGCTGGTGGCCCCCCTCTGGCATGGGGCAGTGAGCCCAATTCTCCCCCGTCGCATGGCCCTGCTGCGCCAAAGTCGGGCTGCTGATCACGGAGTTTCTGTTCCCACCCCTCCCCCCCCCCCCCCTGTTTTGTGGTTGGCGCAGTGTTCCGGCCTCGGGATATATACAGGAGGTCGTGGATTCTAGATTTGAAGCTTTCGTGACTGCAAGGAATCATATTCTTAGGTTTTTTCGGTAAAGTCACGTAGGTGAAACATCAAAATTAATTTTAAAAATATATATACATATTTTTATTAATTTTACCGAAAAAACCTAAGAATAGGAGGTCGTGGGTTCGATCCCGACCCTGACGCCTGTTGTATATTTGGAGTTTGGATGTTTTTCTCCGGCTCCTCCAATTTTCCCCCCTCCACATTTAGAATCGACGTGCGTTCAGACTGCGATAAATGTCCAAACCTGACGACAAGCCACTTCGTGGGGCTATCATTTGTGATGACCAGGTCGCTTGTGAAAAATCGCTACATAGTTCAGTGGGCCAAACCTGGTAAACAAAAGAATTTGTTTCGTTTAAGAGTGCATTTTATGGGCTCGTGGAAAATCGCTCGATGGCGTACGGCGATGTTTGACCTGCGAGTTGGAGAACGGCGCGCAGCCTGATCAGCGCTCGCTTGCGACGAACTTCGCATCGCGGCCACGAGCTCGCGCACCGCCCGACTTGCCAATCGCCTCCTCGGCGAGCGGCGCGTCGTTTGTCCGCCGGAGCCGCGAGCTCGACTCCTTTCCCATGTCGGTTCCACGTGCGTCGAATTGTTTTGTTGTTGTTGTTGTTGTTGTCGACGCGATTTTCAGTTTGAGTTTCATTTCTTTTTCAGTTTCATTTATTAGGTATAGCCCTGTGAGCCATTCGGCTCTTGAATCGGGTGCAACCGCAACAAACAAAAAACTAAAACATGAACAAAAAAACATCTTAAAGTGAATATGTGACTAAGTGCAAACAGAAAATCCAAGAGAAGACAGCAAAATGTTGCAGAAAGAGCACCGTACACAAACGCGGTGCAAAAATCCCAGTGTGATGCAAGTCAGACAACAACAACCACAAGACAACATAGATTAAGGCCATCAGTCTAACTCCGTACTACAACAAACAAACATGGCCAAACCAAAAAAAGTTTTCGAAATCACCGAAATAAAGCCATAAAAGCAATGAAACAGTGATCATAGTATTTGGTGCCAAGAACGAGCTGAAGGAAAGGAACAATGTTTTTGTTTTTTAATTCCACGGAACGTACCTTGACCCCCTTTTCACCCTGTGGTCCCATTGGTCCTGGGAACCCCTGCAGAGAGAGAGAGAGACTTGTTAAAACGCAACATGTATGTTGAACTTCTTTTGCACCGTGTGTAACCAACCGTGACTAATCCGAGTGCCCGGGTGAAGGACAGCAAACTAAACACAATGGGCAATTCTATAGAAATTCGTTTTTCAATCTAGACGATGATTTTTAAGTGCATGGCTCCACTAGATTTCCTAATATGGGAAGGAAGACCGTTTGCAGATGGCCGCAGAGGCGCATCTGGTGCGGGGGAAGGAGACCACGTGGTTGTAGCTCAACAGCTCATATTTCTGCTTCCCAATGATATTAAAATCGTGCCATTATAGCCGCCGACGAAGTAATTCTCATTTGGAGCTCAGAGAAATGCCCTGGAACATGACTCCACAGAACTACTTCTGAATTCACGTCAATGAGTGTCTCGGCACGTCGGGGGTGGTGAGCCGTTTTTTTTTATATCGCAGGCTTATCGCAATGCTACACATTGATTTAAGTCTTCTGCTTAACAATTAAAAATGTTATTTAAAACACGAAAAAAAAATTCATGACCAGTATTATGATTCACAATTGATTTTGTGTGTCGTAAACCCTCCTCTACCCGACCCAGCAAATGAATGAAGTTGCCACGTGACCACTACAATACCACCCCGCGCACAATAAACAGCGAGCACCTGTGAGAATGCCGCTACACACCACACACTTTGTATCCCCAGAGCTAATGTCTACACACTACATCAGATACTCATTTAAGGCTGAGTTGACCCTAGGGGAGGCCCAGGAACGGTTCAGATAATTGACAACTTGTGTAAGCCGTGAGCAGGAATCAAATTTGGGTCACTGGGTTCGTACACTACCGCTCCCCAGAGACAACTATCCTTCCGTAGAGCCAGATTATTGAGGCAAGTGCTGAAGGCCGGTAAGGCACGAGGGTATGGGTGGCCAGCAGCATGCCCGGCCGCCTTTGTCTCCCCAGTGCCGATGTTTCCACATCGCACCAGGTACACATTTAAGGCTGAGCCGACCATAGGGGTGGCCCAGGATAGGTTCAGATAATCGTCACTGCCGTTGGCCGTGAGCGGGAAATCGAACCCGGGTCGCAGGGTACATCCACTACCGCTCCCCACACACACACACTCACTCATACGTTAGATTATTATCCATCACAGTAGCCTCCCTCTCGACTCGGGCAGGAGAAACTCGCAGCGCGGATCACTGCCCTGGCTGCGAGACAATGTCTTATGGGCATGCTGGGGATAACACGCAGAGATTAGCACATCAAGTGCATCCAGTACTCACGGTGTAGCCTGCATCTCCTTGGCTCCCCGCCAGCCCCTCCACACCTTTCATGCCCTGGGGAGGAAATCAGCATCAGCATGGCCATTGCAACGGGCGACCGCTCAGAAGTTTCCCGGCAGTGCTCAGTGGCCCATAATGCAATCTGTTATTAACGTCGGCTTTGGCTGCGGCTTAGCGCAAATGACCCACGAGCGATTCCTTGGATACGGAAGGGGAATTAAAGCGCATATCGCCGTGACGTCTCCTTGCGCTGGGTCTAAATGCAGCGAGCACTTTCTCGAATATCAAAGAGGCAGAGTTTAAGCAGTTCTGCTGAATCAATTAATCCATCCAGCGGTGTGTATAAGCGTTTTTTTTACTTTTACTAACAATGTTCTGCTCCTCTTCCCGACAATTGTATTCAAATTGCGCCCTCCGATTTGGTAGCTCTCCAAAAGTGTGTCGTTTTCGGATCGTTCCGCGCATCGTCGGGCGTGCCGTCAGATGTGTCGTTGCACATGCTTTGAGTGGGGGAGGTGGGGGGGACCTTCGGGATAAGAAACATTTTCAAGAGCTTTTCCAAGCACATGCAGCGAAACGTCGGACACCGTACAACCACCGAAAGCACGCCGTAGAGCGGCGGTGTGTAGACTATTGAGAGTAAGGGGGCACTCCCCTGATCTAGATTTTGGGGTGGATTTCATGCTGAGGGACTGAGCTGAGGTGCTGTGTGACGTGGAGGGTGATAAGGAGGGTGTGTCTGGTCATGTGGTGCATCGGCCAGTCGTCTCAGTCGGTCAACCCATGGCACCTGGGTCTGTTCCGTAACCTCCTGCCAGCGGGCGTTCGACGCTTCACGTGGCCTAACCGTCCACATGGCCTGGCACAATCGCCGTGGTGACGTCACCGTCACTTAGTGGCGAATGCCGGTTGTTGTTGTGTTGTGTCTGGTCATTATTGCAGGCACGCAAACGCTCCTCGGAAAAACACTTTGAAATCAAGCGTTGTTGCTGTTTCGCAAAACCTCTGGTGCGTATCTGCTGTGGAGTCGCCTCGCTTCTCAGGAGGACGGAACACAAATGTACAGAATCGACTCATTGTTTCCCAACTTCATTATTTTATATTGTTGTCTATTTAGCCGACCTGTCCACCCGCTCGTCACGATTCACGAGAGGAGAGAGACAAGGCGGGCCGCATGCGGCTATTTAAAAACTATTTCAAAATAAACGATGCTTTATTTTAGCAGGTAAGGCCCACTGAGCTATACAGCTCTTTTTCAGAAGCGACCTGGTCACAAATGATCGCTCAACGAAGTGGCTTATCGTGTAGCAATTTATAGCAGCCAAATACTCTAAACGCATGCTTTTAAATGTGGAGGGAAAAACAGGAGGACCAGGAGAAAATGCCACGTGACCACAGGGAGAGCATGCAAACTCTAAATATACAGCAGGCATCAGGGTCGGGATCGAACCCACGACCTCCTGCATACCAGGAAGGTAGTCAACACCTCGCCACCGTGGTACCCAATGTAGTGGATTAATGAATGCAACTAATGGTCAACCTTGTCGTCGAGTGACGTAGCACGACCGCTAGGATCTACGCGGTGCCCCGATTTGCGGCTTCGCATCCCACGTGGACGATAAAAAGCCAGCGCGGGGAATAATTCGCAGGACTGCTTCTGAGACGTCTCCAAGGCACCCTTTTGAGCCACACAACGGAGAGCGACACACTTCCCCGTGCTCCCGCATTGAACCAACGTTCTTGGATTATAACGTGGTGCGATTATCACGCGTGTAATGATCACGTGCAATGATCACACGGTGCAATTATCGCAACGTGTAATGATCACGTGGTGTAATAATCACTTGTGTAATGATCACGTGCGTAATCATCACGTGTAATTATCACCGTGTATAATTATCTCGCGTGTAACTTTAGCATGGCGCAACAATCGCCGTCTGCAATTTGGCAAGTTCAAGTGAGTGGGAAAAAAAAAACGCAGATCTGTTACGATGAATGTCCGTGCGGCCATTGCGGTGACCCGCTCCGAGGCCCATCGACTCGCTGCACCAGAGAACGCAGCTCAGCCACGGAGTGGCGGAAGCCTCGATTCAAATGCAGGGCCTCGACGGCCGCCTGTGGTTGCGGTGTCTCACCTGAGGCCCCATCGGACCGGCAGAGCCTTCTTCTCCCTCAAAACCGGGGTCGCCCTGACAACGGGAAGAAGCACGGACGGTCACAAAGATGGCGGACACGCAGAATGCAGCGGTTGACCTTAGTTTGGTGTCGCTTTTAAATGGTGCGCTCAGTGCACTGCTGGGTTGGTCACGCTTGTCGTACGAATAGTAGTGGGGGGGGGGGGCAATGCGTTGGTCAATCGATTGTTAAGTCCGTGATGAGCGCGTGCGTGTCTGTATCCAACGCATGCTTTAGCTAAAAAACGCGGCATGTTGGCACAGTAGGGGGCACAGGTGGTGCACCTGCCAGCCATCTCAGTCAGTCAAACCATGGCACCACATGGGTCTGTCCCGTGACCTCCTGCCAGCGAGGTTTCGACGCTTCACGTGGCCTCAAAGTGCACATTGGCCATGCACAAGCGAAGTTGTGACGTCGCCGCCACTTAAATCGCGAATGGCGGTTGTTGTAATGCTTTCGTTGAGGCATGGTCCCAAAGCAACCAAAATTCTCTCGATTCAAGGGGAAGCCTGGGTCACAACATAAGACAGTAAACTAACCCTCGATATGATATAACAATAGGTTTTACCCTTTCTGGCAATAAAAACAGGTGCCAAGATGTTAAAACACCAAACAGAATTAACAGTCGATAAAAAGCAGTAATTTAACAATGTCATTACATTTACAAAACACAAGAGTGCAGTCAGAAGTTTTACAAATATAGCTTAATTTCAAAAGACACGATTTTTCTCTATGATGCAGGGGATTTATCATGTGTATGAATGTATGCAATGGGCTCACATTACCCCTGCAACCACTAGAGGTGCTTACATTAACCGCCATATAAACAAATAGTATATACATCTCGGAGTTTTGGGTTGAATGGCAACCCCTAACCATCAAAAACTTAATCAAATCACCATGGGAGATTGTATAATTATTCCACTCCTACCCTAATTACATCAATACGCTTTAGAAAGGAACATCCCAAGATAGCGTGACAATGTAATTTTGTGTGCTCATCTAAGTATGGTCATCAGTCGGGTTATGACTACAACCACGCACGAAATTGTATTTACCAGAGAGCCACCCGTTCCACCAGTCCCGGATTGTCCAAACAGCCCGAGGTTTCCCTGCGTTGGGTGAAAGTTGGGAGGGGGGCGGGGGAGAGAGAAATACGCATCGGAGGGAAGGCATCGACGCATTCACAGTAGGATGAATTTTCCGCGTTTCCCCTTCCAATCTGCGCCTTGCCGATGAGCGCACAACCCAGGGGCAGCAGCCTGCGGCCTGGCAAACCACCAGCAGACGGAGCCTGTCACCGCTCGGCGATCAACAGAAAGCAATTACGACACGTCCGCGAGAATTTTGGGTCTAAAATTGCCCCGTTTTATAATTTGCATAGACGGAGCAACAGATCGCTTTATAAAAATGGAGTCGTTCCTGAGACGTGGCCACTTACCGGCTCTTGCGTGCTGCGAAGTGTTGCGTTTTTTTTTTATCACGGTCAGATTCTGATTGAAACCGGTCTGTGATCGGATAGAATCCATCACGTATAGCTAATTTTACATTCATGGTGATTTCCCGCTCAAATCAGCAGCATCGAGGCGGTTTACAGCTCTGAGCCAGCTGTAGGAAATTCCACAATCCTATGGCAGGGGTGAGTAAACCATAGGACAACCACTGCTGGCTGGGTGCCTTCTCCGCACATTGGGGTAACTTATTGTTATAAATCCCAGATGGGTGATTGGCTGAGTCCACCGGCTCAAATCAGGATTTGAACTCGGCCTAATGCCGGGGCCTATTTTTTTTACATTGTAGCTTCTTGACGATAACCGTCTGCGATTGGACGATGTTTGTCACGAACTGCTTACTTTCAACCGATCCAAACCCCCTTCACTTAGCCCAGAATGTAACAAAAAAACGCAAGGCACGTGTGCACAATTGTCGATTCTGTTCGCAAGTTGGGCACATTATTTTTTATATTTCGGAAGGACATGTGCAATTCTTTTTGTGTCCACCCTCGATTGATTTTTTTCAAACATCTTTTATTCAAAGTGAATTGTACAGAGACGGGCACACGCACACACAGACAAGTGTGGTGTCAGCCCACTTGAAATTCTCAGGAAATGCATGCTTAGCGAGAGAGGTAGCAGAGTGTACATTCGCTAACTGCCAAAACACTTTTCCCGTCAATATTAATCCATCAAGGGGCGACAAAAAAAGAAACCTTTTGTCGGAATGGCCACAATTTTCGTGGAGGTTAATTGACAACTCGTTAAAACCTCATTATTTATTCAAAGTTTTAAAACAAATTACGGCAGGGGAAAAAGGCACGGTGGTTGAGAAGGGGCTGTAAATGCTAAGAAGTGAGGCAAGCCCGGCTTTAAATTATTAAGCACAAGAAGGAAATTACCGTGATGGGGGAAAAAAAAACACAACGTGAAGCGTAATTTCAGGCAGTTTACCTGGTCACCGTCAGGTCCCAACTCTCCCTGGAGTCCAACAAAGCCCTTTGACCCCTAGAAAGAATAAAGCACAATGCATTATTTAGCGTCATTCCTGGAATCTGGGCATTGCTGCATTTGTCTTACATATGGAAAACGCTTGGGGGCATTCTTGGAAGTTCACTTTGACATTATATTCGAGTTTGAAAAGCGATTGTCCATATCGCCATCGGAGCAGCGTGCACTGCTGCATACACGCTATTTGTATTCATGAAGCGTCTGGACGTGGCTGCGTCTCAACAATGTGGAACTTTGTACGGCGGCGTCGTTAACGCAGCCGGATCTACAAGGGCCGCGCGGAAACGGCGGAGAAATTTCGTGGAGGGAGGCAGCTGCAGGTGTCTCTGTCTGTGTCCGTGCACAAAGCAGGGACGGACGTGTGCCCCTTGGATGTTCAAGAGGAACAGGGATATGAGAGCATCCGAAAGCCCAGATGCTCGATTCGTACCCTCCGGTTTATCCGTGGACCGTTGCGCGTGGTGGAATTGACCATTAAAAATTCGCTCGCTTTGAAAATCGCGCTTCCTTATGATTAAATTCGGACCCTCCGCGGTCAAATCGGGCATCATGAAAGATGCTCCATAGATCCGAGCGGCAAATTTTAAACGCTTGAAGAAAACGTGGGTAAAAAAAAGCAAAGCCAGATTGCGACGAATTGCGCTTTCGGCCATCGGAGGCGCGCGTGTCCACTGTTTCGGCGGGCGTGCGGCACGCACATGGAAGCGGCGACATTAAGACCGTGCCTGCCGAAGGTTTGATGAATAAGGCTTCGCCTTCGTAGGACTCACGCGAATTGAGAGGAACGCCTTTCCCAAAAGTTGGGCCATCAAACAGTTTGGTGCAACTTGCCTCTCGCGCACAACGCTGAACGGTAAAATCAGCGACGATATTTCACACGGAAACCGTGGCCCCTAACAGCGGCTCTCTCGAGCTCCCTCTAGCGGGGAGGGCCCTTCCGCCAGCATTGGCGCGAGCGGGCAATTGCGGGGCTGCACTTTTGTAGTTCTTCCGGTGCTCTGTCCCGTATTGGTATAACTACGTATGGCAGCCAAAATATGTTTGCATTGTAACTCCACCGAGGCATTTCTATTTTTATTTTACAACTGAGACATATTACCTTGTTGAATTTTATTTGTCCGTTGTTTTTATTTCTTTCTTTCCAGTTTATGTATGTGTAGCTCAGTGGGATTACGAGCTTTCGAGTGTGAAGTGAACACGTTGGTTGGCTTTTCTTTGTCCGCGCTGAAATAAAATCGTGATTTGATAACAGCCAGTCCGGGAAGTCCGTGGAGGGAAAAAACATATTCACAACTATAAACAAACTGGTGCGTTTGTTTATTTTCCTAACAGTATTGCTCCACAATAGCAGCATAAGCGAAGTTTTTTTTTTGTTCAACAAAACAGTCGTGGATTGTTTTTTTGTTTCGCTGAATAGCACCCCCTGCCGTGATGAGCGAGACCTCTTGCCAACGACACTTCTCTTGTCAACCCAGCAGTGTGTGTTGAACTGGCCTGCCTGCAGATGGGGGACTCAAAAAACGTCTAAATACGCTCGAGTAAAGGTGGACTGGTTTAAGCAAAAACGCTGCCAAATATTATCGATCCGTAAAACTGTGGAGACACGAATGGAGGAGCATTGATCTATTTTGCATGACGACAACAATGACACGTGCATGTGCATGCAGTGTGTAAATGCAGTCGCATCGCAAGGCCCTTAAACGTAGAATAGAAACATACTTTACGGTACAATCGGTGTAAGGCTCCAAACATTAAATTATATTGAATGCAGAAGGGTTCCCTTTGTGCTGCCCTACCTTGTCTCCTTTTTTCCCAGTGAGACCCATAGGCCCAATTGGACCAGGATATCCCTACAGACACAGTTATAAAACACACATACACACACAAACACTTAAGACGTATTGCAACGTCCACAACGGAACACAAAGCATCGCTTGCGCCTTGTTAATATTTCAGGTTGTTGGCCGCCAGCAGCCGGAAACACGACGGGGAAATGCACGCGAGGATCCGAGTGGAAGCCGCTCACACAGCTCTTCTTGCTGGGCCTCATCCAGGGCACGTGGTCAACATGCCAATCGCACGCGACAATGAAAACCGAGCAGGGACTGGCCTGGGTTAGCGTTTCGATTCGGGGACCGCACAGCGCATGCCCTACGCGTATGACTGCAACTGATGCGAGGTCCCTGGAAGGATGCGGTACAGCGATGGCTTCGGTCCACAGGGAGATTTGGTCCACTCAACGAGTTGAGTGCGTCTGTGGATTGATTTTATGGGTCTGGCCTTGGGTCTAATGCGTGTATGGGTTTCTCCAAGTGGTTTCCCCACACCAAGGTGAATATTCATGAATGTACTCGGCCAAACATCGCAGGGCAGGAGCATTATAAAAAAAAAGCAGTTTGAAGACTCAATCAGGACTCATTTGTTAACGAGTGGCTTTTGAACCGAGGGTCAGTGATTCAGATGTATTTGTGAAATTCCAAAATCTACTCGGCTATGAGGTGGGCAGGAGATTGCAAGAACTGCAAGTGGGTTCCTAGTGCACCCGTGTGGATTTTCGAGGGTCGTTTACTCATAAGAGTCTACAGCATCCAAACCACTCTGTTGAAAAGGATCATGCCAAACATCCTACTGCCAAGCTTTGAGACTCAGTAAGTCGTATCTGGATAAAATTATATACGTCTATTTCTTCTTATTTTATGCTATTAAATTTGATATATTTTAGTGTTTGTTTCGATGCAGGATGCTGCATTCTTCATGCTGAAAATACCAAAAACAATAATTTACGCGTCGAACAATTGACTATGTATGCTTTTAATAAATTATCTGGAAAGTTTGTGACAATTCACCTTGAGGTCAATAGAATGAGGCAAGAAACGAATAATAATTTAGATTTGTAAGGCGCATTTCATCCGTAGATACCAATTTGCCATGCGTGGAAAGCAGGAAATCAACGGAGACAGGATAGATGGCCAGAACTCGGGCTTAAAGGCCAATTTAAATCGGTGAGTTTTCAAGAGAGGCATCAATAGCTCTCACGGCTCAGTGGTAGAACACGAGACGGACGAAACAAGGGCGATGGCTCAAACAAGATGGAAACAAATTGATTCAGGAATCAAAACGTGACCCCCCCCCCCCCCCCCCGAATGCCGACGATCTATCGAACTGCTGGGGGAATTGCATTCTTTCTTGTGAACTCACTTTGTTTGAATCAACACACACTCAGTGTTCAATAATGAAACACCAATAGCCAAACAAGGAAAATGAATGACGAATCCGCTTGCTCGGTCCGAGATTCAACGATGAACGGGACCCAACCTGCAAATTGGAGTTGTCTCAGGACCGGAAACGGTTAATCATTACATTAACAAATGTCTCGTGACATGCCAGGCGTGATGGGAGGACCGATACTCCATGGGTCACAACGATTCCATTTGACGATGCTTGCTATACCTGCCGGCAAAACGTCGGAAAACATTGAGGCGGTAATACATCGGCACGTTTGTTCATCACGTGGAAACTTTTTTCACTGGGCGTGTCTGGGGAGAGGAGGCTTTAAGAAGCACGTTTTTGCTCGCGGGGGTGATCTGACCCCGACAAACTATGAAGAATCTGAATACAGGTGGCGAAACCCTGCTTCCTATCGCGTGTATTGTTGTACGTACGTATGTTGGCGCGACTGTTGTTGTTTGTTGTTGCTGTTGTCACTTCTAATTATTACTGCCATTGGGATGGCTTAGCTAACAGCGCACCGCGGCCTCCGTGAAGAAACAAGTTCGCAGCCGCCACTTCATTACCTTGGGTCCTTGGGGTCCCACCTCACCAGTAGCGCCGAAGCCCCCTTGCTCTCCCTGCAGTAAACAATCGGGCAAATAGACAGAGAGACAGATAAATAAACAACCCCTCAACCGATTGAAACCAATACTCGGGGCTACGGAGAGAAATGAAGAAAGCGACGACATTTATTGAGCGATAACAGACGCAGGGTCCGCAGAGATCTGGAAAACGCAGAAGCGGAAAACTTTCGAAATTAAATTTGCAAGTGGCAATGCAAGGCACAGAGGTAGCACGCCACACGCAACTGTGTGCGTTGACAATGAAGGTGATTTTTTTTTTAAGTTAGATAGCGCATTTATAAATGTGTCGTTCACCCGCCACAACCCGACCCAGGCAATTAGTAAGGTCTAAAGATGAAATAATATTTCATCTTTAGACGTGACTTAACCGAAAGAGACAAATAATAATTCCTGCAATCACGAAAGTTCTAAAATTAAGATTGAACCACTTCTACGGGGAAGTTTTAAGCTTATCTTTTGTCTCTCTCTCTGGCGACTTGTTTTCTCTGCCTGTGTCCTCTCTTTAGATTGTTCACACTTAAATTCTAACTTAGCAATCTTTGAAATACGTAATCAACCAGGCTATGCGTTAATTGTGTGTTGACCGACCCTCTGTGTTGTATTACATTACATTTCGATATTTTACTAGGTTATTTAATTTTAGTGTGTCCTTCTCCTGATTTTCAGGCTTGCTTGCCGTGCCATCGCATTCGCAGCACCACGTCTGTTGACCACTCATTGATATGCTAATTTTTTCTCTAACCCTCCTCCCTCTCTCTGCCTCCGCCCCCCCCCCTCTGTCTATTTAAGGCCACCACACAGAGACGATCACCCCTCTCTGTTACCTGTGTTGCTCTCGCTATGTATCTTGGTGATATCTGTCTGCTAATATGTCTGTCTATAGTTTTCTGGTTAGATTTTATGTCGCTATTTCATTATACCTGATGATGATTGCTTGTGTTGCAATCGAAACGTCGTATTCTATTATTTAATTTAATTTATTATTTCATCTTTAGACGTGACTTAACCGAAAGAGACAAATAATAATTAGTAAGGTTTGTCACGTAAACCAAACGAGCCAAATTAGTTACTACTTCAACACACCGGTGTGTTGGAGAGCAAATCCACAACATTCAGAATTTGGGTACGACGTTTCGCTGGCGGGTTAACGACGCATTTATACTTACGAGATCTAACCTAAAACAGCTTAATTCTGAATAATATTGGCAGCGAAAACCTTACGTGTCAAACTGCGTGTGTGCGTGCGTGTGCATGCATGCGTGAGTCAGGCTGCATTCTCAACTGCTTTTAATGTATCGATGCAGTATGTATATAGAGAGGGAGGACTGATAAGGACTTCGATACCAATATTTAATTCTATCAGCCTAAAGGCCTACATTCTAGATTTGAAGCTTTCGTGACTGCAAGGATTCATACTCTTAGGTTTTTTCGGTAAAGTCACGTAGGTAAAAAATAAAATAATAAAGATAATATGAATAATAATATAAATAAAATAATAAATAACTGATGATAAAATAATGATGGTTGAGATTGATTTCTCATTTTATTTATATTGTTATTTAAATTTGTTTTTACCTACTTGACTTTACCGAAAAAAACCTACGAGTATAAAGGCCTACATTGCTTTAAGTCTCCTGTGAAACATTCACACATGTACGATCTCTACCATCAATGAAACAAGTAGTCTTCTTCCTATGGGGTGTGAGGCTACAGCCAAGAAAAAAACGAGCAAAGTCTGCTACTGATAAATAGCACAAGATGAACAAATTGTACCAGTCTTAGTGCTGTAAAAAAAAACTTGGATGCTTCCCAGATTTTTTGATCGATCCGAATTCATTGGATGATTCTCAAAATGAATTAGTCGTTCCTAACTGATCTGAAATCTTATGATGTCATAGGAAGTGACATCACTTTTGCCTTCTTTCCTGCCGAAAGTGCCATTTATCAAAGTAATTTCTACGACACGCAAACTTTACTTTTGCTTAAATCATCATAAAGTAAACAAGTTTACATTGCATTCGTTTTGATTTTAGAGAATCTTTCCGTAAAAATTGTCAAATGTCTTTTAATAAATATAAACATTTTAAAAATTATTACAGTGTGTGCATGAGCAATGAAACCTATTCACATGTATCACATTTTAATCCCCAAAATGTAACAAAATTCCAAAAAGGCCTCAAATATTTAATTGGATAAACTTGATCTTAAAATTAATTGCAAGCATACATAAAGTGTTGCCTTTACGCATTTGCAAGCTTCACTTTCAAACAATATTTTTTCCCATCAAAAGAGGCTCTAATAAAGAAGAGAGGCATTAGGGTCGTTGGCCTGCAGCGCACGTAACGCCGGATTGCGACTCGCCCTTGCTCGGTGATCATCAGCAAGGCACGATCACTCGCGTGCACACCTCGGGCGATGAGCATGAACGAGCAAATGCGGGGGTGGGGGGTGGGGGGGGTGGGATTTGTGTCCAGTGGGAACACAGCGACCACAAAGACGACTGAACACACGGGCGAAGCCAAGGAGGAAAGCAACTTGCCGTGAGGCCACCGTCTCCGGTTCTCCCCCGGGCTCCTTGAAAGCCTCGGTATCCCTGCGGGAGAGACAGAGAGGGAGAGAGAGAGAAAAAAGAGAGGCGAAAAAAAAGCGATATAAATAAATACCAGGGAATATAATTAAAATATGTACCGAAAAAAAATCACTCATTTCACTCCTTAAATTAAATTCTGCCCATTTTCGCGAGTCATCAAGAGCTGGCATATATATAAAACCCAAACACATTTGCATAAATTATCACAAAACTGTCCAACGGCCCAGAAATAAATGAAATCCCAGTTCAGAGAGGTGATTATGCAGATTTTCATTGCCCCTCATTACTAAACATGAGGTTGATGGACCCATTAAGGGTCATGTACCTTGAACAAAATTATTTAACTTTTAGTTGCATTAAACTTGTATCGTCAAATTATTTAAAAGCACCACCATTACCTTCAGTAATAAATTTGGTGTGAGAGCATTCAACAGAACCCGCTTCTGTCTACGTTTCTTTAACGTCCCATTAACGAAACAGAGTTAGGATGTTACCCCGCACCAAAGCCTCTAAACCTGGCTCTGTACCAAACCCCAACTATTACAACCGGCCCCTGTGACGTCCAGATTGCCATAATCCAGTTGTCAAACCGCCATCCGCACGCGAACAAATGACTTTTGTTCCCCAGGCGCTTGGGTGGAGCCGTCCCGAGTTCGATTCCAGGCCACGGCTAACTTCGGCGGCGAGGTGATAGCCTAAACCGGTCCTGCCTCCTCCCCACCACACCTTTTTACCAGCCCTACACTGACCAGCATGGTCAAGTATCGTGATATATATCCGATTCTGCTCAGGATGTTCTCTGGCATGGGTGTGTGTCGCAAGGGCTCTCCGCAAGAGCGCTGAATGGATTCGTCGCTTCGGGGCACGACGCTGGTTCCTGTGCTTACCGCTCGACCTTGCTTCCCGGGGAATCCAGATTCTCCCTTGTTGCCTTTTGGACCCTGGTTTCAAAGTAAAAAAAAACATGAAACAAATGGTGAAATATGCGAACGGCACAAGGGTGCAAATCATGCTGCTAAAACGATGACGACAGGAACAAGGAGAGCACACAAGTGACGTCATCACATCTACCCCTCTTTCAGGAACGTAACAGGAGGATTTCTCCACAAATCTGGCTGTCGCCTGATGAAGCAGGTTGTAGTTACTGGCAACACATGGTACTCAGATTGTTAATGTTGTGACTTTGCTCTCCAACACACCGGTGTGCTGTACTAGTGACGAATTGGCACGTTCTGTTTACGTGACAAACCTTACTAATTGGCTGTGTCGGGTGGTGGCGGGTTTAACGACACATTTATATATTCACGCGATCTAACCCCCCCAAAAAAACACCTGTATCATGGATGTAATAGATGTGTTTGTTAATCTTGTGATGCTCAGAGCTGTTGAGTATCAAGCAAAACAACATTTTGTAAATGAGAGCAAAGGCGAGTTGAATATCTCCCAGGGGACACGCTGCACACGAACTGCATGCCAATGAGGTGACAGGATGACACTGAAGGCACACGCGTTTTTACCGCTCGAAGGCTGGTTGTGACGACGACGACGAGCGATATCATATTTTCCCTTTGGTTTGAATAATTTTATATCCGGCCCAAAGCTTGCGCAAGAAAACAACCGTACATAAACATTCGTCTGTGGAAATGCACTCTGTGTACGTCGATGTGTGTGTGGTCAGCTAGTCGACCCATGCCCCTTGGGGAGTGGTGGTGTAGCGGTTAGCGTGCTGCCATACGAACCTGGCGACCCGGGTTCGATTTCCGCTCACGGCTAACACCAGTGACAATTACCTGAACCTGTCCTGGGCCTCCCCTAGGTTGACTCAGCCTCAAATGAGTACCCTGTGTGGTGTGTAAACATCACCACTAGGGAGACAAAGGCGGCCGGGCGTGGTGTTGGCCACCCACCCCCTCACGTGCCGTGCCGGCCTTCACAGGTGCTCCTCACTAACACCACTTGCCCCAACAATTTTTTAAGGCTATACGGGGGGGATCTTTGCCTTTGCGTGCGATCAGCCAGTCAACCCATGCCACCTGGGTCTGTCCCGTGACCTCTTGCCAGCGAGCCTTCGACACTTCACGTGGCCTCGAAGCGCACCTAGCCTGGCACAAGCGCGCGGTGACATCACCGCGGCGAATGGCGACTATTGTTGTTGTTGTTGTGCAGTGCTTGGGCCTCGACTAATTGTTGAATGAGCCACGTGGCGCGGTCGGTAAATATCAGCACTGGGAAGAAAAAGGCGGCTGTGGGTGGTGCCCTTCACGGTTACTCGCGTATACAGCTAACCTATTTCTACCCAAAATGTGCTACCATGCCGTTTGAATTCACCATACGTGTGGCTATCCAGTCGGACATGGGACAGCGTTGTGTGTGCAATATGTGTGTACTATGTGTGTACTGTGCGTCGGTACTGTGTGTGTGTGCTACTCGCGCAGTTTCACTTTGCGTGCTCTTTGTTCGGAACGCATCTACTACTACGACTACCACATAGAGCGAGATGTCAACCTGTGTACGCATGGCTAAAACAGCGCATTTCACATCCGTCCTAAAATTGCTACCTCTAAACTACTAAAGACTGGGGACGCAATGTGGAAACAAGAATATATCACACGGTGCATTATAATTATCATGATTATTACTACGCAACCGACAACAACAAAAAACCCAGGACTTTTCGCGTCGCAATGAGCCGTCCCGAGGCTTTCCTAGCGATGCCTACACCACATGAAGAGGGCGATCTAGGGAACACGTTTTTTGTTTGTTACAGCTGGCAATACCGCTCATTCCGACGCGTGTGATCGCGCGCGCGTGCGTGATTGCGCGTGCGAATGCCTTTGTCCCAGGAAACCCCGGCTGTCCAAGGCGTCCGATCCGGCACGTGCAAGGCTCGGCTGCCGGCGCGGGCTGCGGCGACGGGAGCGGAGGTGGCGTCGGAACCACGAGGACCCGCGGGGCGCACTGGAGAGGGGGGGGGCGAGGGTAACGAAGCGGGCGTCGTGAGAGAACTCAAAGCAAGCGTGCAGAAGAAGGCAGCACCTCACGATGGCGGGGTTGGAGAACCACTTCAAGATGGTAATAGTAATCTGTGCGGTGGTGCGTGCGCGTGTGTATTAGAAAAGTCTCATCAGGCATGTAGATGATCAATCGGTAATAATGATATGAGAGTAATTAATCTGTTTACACAGAAACGTCTCGCCAGAGACTTAGTAATTATTTCCGAAACTTTTACTGGATTTGAAGAGTGTGACAAAAGATTTGTTTGTTGATGCATGCATTTTCACACTTTTCGTTTATTAAAATTATTAATGATATAAATAAAACGCTGCTTTGGGATAATTACTTTTTAATCAACTCCCCGTGCGAGTATTACTGTGCGTGGGAGCCGACTGCTGGGCGGCACAAATTAAACTCGCGCACGGACAAAAGAAAATCAAACAACCGCTTAACGCATGCGTCGAGCGACGACAACAACAGCAGCAACAACAGAAAACACAACACTCGACGTGAATTTCACGTGCGTTGAATCGCTTCGGGTGTTTTTTTTTAAACGCAGGTCAAGCCTCAATAAGCCTCACACACGTGCGTGAGAGTTGAACACCGGTTGCCGTGTCGTTGGGATGGTCCCTGCCAACGCTAGCCGCGCACAAATTGTGGATGCTCACGCGTGTGCGTGTG
This sequence comes from Lampetra planeri, assembly GCF_965212315.1. Taxonomy (NCBI): domain Eukaryota; kingdom Metazoa; phylum Chordata; class Hyperoartia; order Petromyzontiformes; family Petromyzontidae; genus Lampetra; species Lampetra planeri. Next base: position 9,839,801 of record NC_136128.1, on the reverse strand, counting down.
CGTGCGTGTGCATGTCCGTGTGTGTGCAGGAGAGGGCACGAGATGCGCAACTTACCCTGGTGTCAATCTGAAACGGAGACACACGGGACAACAATAACACAAAATATATAAATTAACAAAAAGATCAGCAACGGATAGTTTTTTTTGTTCTTTCACTGTTGCGCGCGCGACAATTATTATTTTACAATTATTATTATAATTCCTGCAGTCACGAAAGCTTCAAATCAAGTTTTAATTAGTATTCTTTTATCCGCGTCTTCAAGCGAGAACGCCTGCCTGCAGCCCAAAGGACGTCACACGGCTGAGGGTGCACGACTCCAGCCCCCGACCACTACGACACCCCCCACAGAGATCCGATGGAATTTCCACGATTCTACAACGTGACGATTCCATTCTAGATTTGTTCTCTTTATTTTTGTTAATACCAGTGAGTCAAGTGTAACGCGTAGTAGGCTATCGCGACCAGTATTATCCGTAATAGATTTTTTTTTTTGGGGGGGGAAGGTTAGATCGAGTAAATATAAATGTTGTGTCGTTAAACCCACCACCACCACCACCCGACGCAGCCAATTAATAGGGTTAGTCCCGTAAAACTAGTTCAGCAACACCGGCGTGTTGGAGAGTAAACCCACGACATAAGTAAAATGTAGAGCCCTCTAGCGGCTACCGGGGGTCCCGTGAACAAGTGGCATGCAACGAGTGAGAATATAACGTCACGTGATTTAAAGCTTTCGTGACCGCAGGAATTCATACTCTTGGATCTGTCGGTAAAGTCGCGTTAATAAAAACAAATAATAGATCGTCTTCACCTGAAGACGATTGCTTGTGCTGCGATAGAAACGTCGTGATCTATTATTTTTTATTTACGTAACTTGAACGAAAGACCTAAGAGTATGAGCAACGTCACGTGTTTCAGGTTTAAATTTGTTCCCAAACTTTGCTCCTCGCGACCCACGGCCACGCTACGTTTTTCCCCTCCGCTGACCAATTTACTCTCTCCATTCAAATACAAATTTCACTCAATGCACGCAACACGCGCCCGATGTTTGACCGGCGCGTGCGACGTGATGCGCTAGGGCAATTCCCCACCGTCCGCGTTTGATGGAGCACATTCGCTCACGAAGATCGAAAATCTGGGCGCGCGCGCGTGCTCCGCATGACGCACATATAGTCGATTGTCTAGTGCGTCACGTGGGCCGTTTTCATCAATCATCAGGCGTGTGCAGCGTGGAATGAGTTAATTTGTACTGTGTTTGAAAGGGAGGTCAATTGGTAAAGGGGAGTAAATGTTGGAAAGTGGAAACGCCTGATGACCTGATGGATGTATCATGGCTGGAAAGGTGGATTTCAATCAATGAATCTCCACGTGGTTACACGACTGCTCGATTCCTGTTTGTCTCATTTTGGACCGCATCATGTCTGAATATTTTTGTTTGTTGATTACACTTTGCACAGTGGTTGTCCACGCCTTAACCTACATAGTGACGTGGCCAAATTATTTGCATTAATCGCTAAGTAATAACATTTCACTCGCATCTATCGGGAGCGCGACATTTTTAACCGATACATCAACGCATTGCCACGTGCTCGGTTGAATCAACGGTCGTCTGTGTTTGCACGAATCATCATCGATTCTCACAAGCGCCGCCGCCACCTCGGAGGTACACAAAACCCTGGACGATTCACGGAAAGAAAAAAAGAATTCCTCGCAAGGGCAAACGAGGGGAAAAGTGCACGAAAATAAATTGTCTTGAGTAGCGCGTTATATTACGCAACTGACAAATGCCAGAACTTGCAATGTCCCACACTACCGATTAGCACGGCTGGTGCGAAGAAAGTTCAACATATATACGTACATACTTCCCGGGAAGACTTGCAGACGTCGCAGAAGAGCTACCTCCTCAATAAAAAAGGTGAATTCTGGGAAAACCAGAAAGGGTGGCAACCCCACTTCTTACCGGCACAGGGCTAATGCTCGTATCGTGAAAATAACAATAGCTTTTTTTTAAATCGACTAATCGATTCACGGTTACATTCAAACGCAGAGCTAACCCAATGCAGAGGTGGGGGGGGGGGGTGTTCACTGCTGTTGCTCAACCAAGATGACGAACCCGAGTCTGGGCCAACGCACGAGTGAATCTCGTCTGTCGGGGAGGCCAACTTCACACAGCGGGGAGGGGGCCAGGCAGCTGCCAATGGGACCGTGGGATTCATTAAGGGGGGAGTCGGAGAGAGGGCAAGCTGGGACCAACTGCAGACGTGAACTTTCGATTCTTAACACAGTGTGCTTCAAAAAAATGTTAACACTTATATGAGACTTTAGTTTTTAATGGAAAGAGAAGGATAATACACTGTAACATGATAACAAATGTAAATGTTAATAGCTTAAAAAAGTTCAAAGAGTCTCCACTTGTTCGCCAACATTGTCAACGCGTTCCTGGAATCTTCTCCAGGTGGTCTCCAGAGCTCGGAGGCAGCACATTTCTCGTGACACTGTTGCAAATTCTCAGAAGTGTTCACATTTTTTTTAAACCACGCTGTATAGTGGCAACCCGTGGTGTGAACCGACAAGCCCTTTCTTTGGTCCTTCCCCGGCTGCTTTGGATTAGCACGGTTTGCTACGTACGGTGAGAAAGAAGTTCAACACACGCACCCACCTACGATGAATGGGGAGGCCTGCATCTAAAGCAGTGGGTTGACGTGGGGCTCGAGTATTGTTATTGATGTCGAGTCAGAGAGGTGAGTACGCACGTGTGCGTGTTCAACTCCTCTCCTTGTCTTACAATAAAAGCGTTACCCCTAAGTGAGTAGGGGGGTTGAGCCCAAACCACCAGCCCTCTCCCCTGCCCCAAGGGCACCTGGTCTCGGGGTTTGCTGTCTGCGGAAGATCTGTAACCCCCCCCTACCCTCTACCACGTCGCTCGTGCTCATGTGCGCGTTGAACTTCTTTCACGCCGTACGTAGCCAAGGGGCTGTCCGTAAATGACGTCACGCGATTTTGGACGATTTTTGACCCCCCCCCCCCCCTAGTCACACGGCGTCACAAAAAGTCAGAGCCCTCCCCCTCAAATATGACGTCACAAAGCTCTGTCCTCCCCCCCTAAAAATATAAAACATGCTTCAAATCGCTTTAAACTATTGTCATTGTAGTACGTATTTAATGTGGCGCTGCACTCTGATGTTGTAGGAGAAAACATTTATTAAAAAGTATATTTAATTAAGCAGAACGTGTTGTTTATATTTATTTAAAGTTGCGCATTTTGATGTGACGTCACATTTCTCAAACCCCCCTCCCCCCCCCGTCGTCACACATCGTCACAAATGCCTGAACCCCCCCCACCTCTAGGTGCGTGACGTCATTTATGGACAGCCCCCAACCGTGCTAATCGGAGGTGCGGGTGGGAAGGACGGCAAACTGAACGGTGCTTTGTCCCCCGGCCTCTTGTTGAATCAAAACAATAATTATTACGACTACAACAAAAGCAGCCCCAGCGGCGGTGCTGACTCACCACGTTCGGCAGTTCGCAGCAGACCTCCAGCGAGGCCCTCTCGGGATCGCAGTACACCTGCAGCTGCTGCACGTCGATCTGCAGCCAGACACGGTCGGACACGCGATCGGGCGTCAGGTCGCAAAACCAGACGACGTCGCAACTTCATCGGCGTGCAGACATTTTTTGTTGACGCTGAGCTGTGAAGCTATTTTTTTGTTTCCCCCCCGAAGGATGTCCAGTAGGGGGCACGGGGTCAGATCGTTACAACGACAAACAATACAAAAACACGACAAGAGTGCAAAGTATAGAAAAGATAAGCAAATCAATATAAGAAAAAAAAAAGTAAAATACATTTATTTAATTTTTTATGTTTATTTTATAAAAAAAAAATTAATTTGTTACTTTTATTATTTTTTACCTACATGACTTTACCGAAAGAACCAAAGAGTATGGATCCTTGCAGTCACGAAAACTTCAAATCTAGAATGTAAACAAATCACTGAACCACCTCTGTCGCCCAGTCCTCCGCTGTGCTCCTCAATCAGCCCAACCCTCCGGCCACCAGACCTCTGCCCCCACCTCCCTTCACTTACCCTCCTCATCCATGCCCAGCCGTAGCACCTATCTATCTTGCCACGTTACGCCTGTGCCCTATACCTGCCGCTGTCTCTCATCCACGTTGCACCCCTCTGTCACCTTCGTTCATCATCACACTCCACCTTATTCCTCCTTCACTACCCCTTGCGACATCACGTGGCTCCATTCCCAGCCCCTGTCCCTCCATCCCTTCCGTCACCTACCTCACTGACAGCCGCTCCACCCCACCCGTTGCTCCCCGTTTGCCCAATTTGTCTACCGCCGTCGGTTTGCGTTGTAAAGCGCCTTAGAAAGGGCGTTGATACATTCTAAATAGAATAGAATATCGATTCTAAATGTGGAAGGAAAAACTGGAGGACCAGGAAAAAAATCCACACGACCGCGGGCAGAGAGAGAGACATGCAAACTCCAAATATACATCAGGCATCAGGGTCAGGATCGAACCCACGACCTCCTGTATACCATGTGAGGTAGTTAACATCTCACCACCATGGCACCCCGTATATGAAAGCAGTCACAGTGGCAGTGGTGCCAGCTGCCGCTGCTGCAGAAGATGACCCCGTTGAGCATCATCGAGGCCTCCTGAGCAGTTTAGCTGGGACACTGGCGAGCAGGTCTCGGGGTTGGCTGTCAAAACTCAGCCGGTAAGGCCTCATTGAGCTCAGCAGCTCTTTAAACATGGACGGCCACAGCCCAAGAGGCGCGGGTGGTGGCAGCAGTCGCCACAGGGCATCATTGCAAGCTGACAATGTGCAAGCCAACCATCGCAAAACCAACAATCGTTGAGATCTTTCCCCTCCGTGTAGCTGTCGAGCCAATCGGCCTGAACCCCGACCGACGTGCCGGCGGGGCGCGCGACGAACCGGAACGGTCGACCCGTCGGCCCGGCGCGCGACGACGGTGGTGCCGCCTTCGACGACCGCCTCGTCCCTCGCTTCGGACACGTCGGACGCGCCGGCTGCGCGGCAGTCCACGAGCAGCGCCACCCGGCCGTGGCGCGACGACAGCGCCAGCTTGTGCCACTCGCCGTCGAAGAGCGCGTCCAGCTGGCCGAAGGTGTGCCTCCCCGAGCGGCGCGACGAGAACTCGACGGAGCGCGAGGGGCCGTCGACGAGCAGCGAGGCCTGCTCCTCGCCGTCGGGCGAACGCGCCGACCACAGGCTCCAGGGCGCCTCCGAGTTGACCGGGATGGGCAGACGCAGCGTGGCCACCAGGGCGAACTCGTTGGGCAGCCCGAACGGGTGGAGGGACCTGAATCGAGCGGTCAGATGAAGCGACAACGATGGAACCGGCGCTTTAGCGATAGGTTCACAGGCCACCTTTCCCACGGCCACCTTTCCCACGGCCACTGGGAAGATGACCCACCCCCCCCCTCCGCCCGGTTGCGCCTGGGATTCCCATTGGGTGCCTTGATCAGGGTCCAGCCCGCAGCAGTAGAAGCTGGGCCATAGGAGAAGTGTCACGTGCCAAACATCATCACCAATGTTCAATTTATGGCGGTGAAGTTGGCATTGGCGGTCGGGGATGTGGCATAATGAACTAATTTCTCTGTTGTGATGTTTTTTGTTGTTGTTCGTGCCGTTTCTTCTTTGTTGTTTAAAAACAATGTTCTTATGGGTTTTATTTTGCTAGGTAGTTGCTATACGTAAGATGTGGCCATTATATATAATTAATGTACGGCGTTGTGGGATACAATTAGCATGAATGACGCTCTCTATAGTAAAAATATTAATTTTATTATCAGAAATGTGTTGAGTTTTTGTTTTATTTGCGGACTGGTGACCGGAGGTTGTGGGGGACGGGGGTCAGAGGGGAGAAACGGGGGGTGGGGGGGGGTAGCTGGGGGTGAGTGAGTGCGGGCGAGCGAGCGAGCGGCATGTACACGGTGTCCTTGATGAGGCTGGCGGAAGCGTCGAGGTGGAACGCGGGATGATCCGAGGAGCTTCCCTCTACCGACGTCACTCCAGGAGCCGTCGCCAGACCGAACTCCTTCACCAGGTCGGTCCCTGGGGCGATAAGATGTTGGAAGAAAGAAAAAAAGAAGAAACGAAGCAACAAAGTGAACGCTAAATCAGGTGCCGAAGTAGAGCGATGTACTACGGGTGCCTTTCAATAAGCCAGAAGGCTTTCAATAGATCTACAAGGTCGGTAAAAAAATTGTGCAGTGGTTTGAACATGACCCTGTAATCGAACTCAGGTCACCGGGTTCATAGCGCGGTGAGCTGACCAATGAGCAGCCTCGATTATTGAGCTCGCGATACACGGCTTGGATCGGAGCACGTAAGAGTCGAGTGGTTTTTTATTTATTCCGTCCACGTTGTATGTGAATGGGTTCAAGTCACCCCTGCAGTCACTAAAGGCACGAACATTCGCAACGATGTTAAACAAAATAAAAATGAATCAACTCCTCAATGCCATTGAGAGAGGCGCTTACATATTTGCAGTTTGCTTATGTTTGAATGGTAATTTGACACGGGAGCCTACACCGATTTGTTACTTCTCAAATAGACCGAGGCGTGTGCGATTTAATGAATCGCCCTTCATTTGCATACATTTACATCAACCAATTCACTAAAAGTGTTCAACTTCACCCCGAGGCATGCGGGGCTTCAAAAGCCAAAAAACTAAACTTTGTCATCGCGAGTTAAACCAAATCCCCCCCGCCCCTCCCCCCGCCACCACACACACACCCTCATTAAAACGCGGCCCTCATTAACGGCACACATTTGCCCATCAGCTCATTAATAAAGACGTTTGGCTATTTAAATATGCATTAAGGGCCAGCTTGGCGAGCACTCACGCTGCGTGCGTGCGTGAGGATAATGATGGGGACAAGTCCTTAATCCCTGGGCTTCACGTCGCCTGCGCATTGCTGGGGCTTCGCAATGTTTGCCCACTTCCTTCGCGGAAATGCAATTAATAATAATTAACACTATTATTATTATCATTTGAAATGCTCGCTCGCAAAAGCCTCGTCAGGAAGTATCTTCCGTCGGGAGATTTTGCCCCGACGATTCCGTTGGAAGCGGGCGATCGTCTTTTAGCGTCGGTGCCGCGCGTCGCTCGGCGCGGCGTCCGACGTTTCGCTCCCGCGTGCCGGGGCCTTCTTCAGTAACCGCGGCGTTTATAACCTATGGAATGTGCCCCTCTGACCCTGTGCGGTGTCTCACGACGGCGCTCGCATTTAGGCGCAGCGCAAATCCACGCGTGATTGCGTTTCACTCGCATCGGGCGCACGCGCGTACTGCGGCGTCGGCGTCGTCGGCGCGGGTCTCACCGGGCACGCCGTCGCGTCCCGTGGCGCCCAGGCACGAGAGGCCCTCGCAGATCTTGCGCACGATCTGCACGCGCAGCTTGGAGAGCAGCTCGAAGTCGTCCACGTGGTGCATGTAGACGCTGGACGGCTTCGACGCGATCGCGTCCAGCTCCGACACGTCCACGCTGTCCGTGACGCCGAGGGCGAACACCAGGATGCCGTCCTCGTGCGCCGCACGCGCCGAGTCCTGGACGCGCACGCGTGAACACAGCGGCAGATGTCGGCCGGCCGGGTGAACGTGTTCACCAAGCGACGAGGAATTTGTAGTCTCGGTGGTTACGGTGAGTGGCTGACGAGTGACTGTGCAGTCGAGCGGGTGAATGAGTGCCGGCGAGGCGGAATCAGAATCATCGTGACATTTATCCTCGAGGAATCCGATGAGCTACGAAGCTTTTTTTTCCCAGATGCGCAGTCGTGCGGGCAAGTACCGGAATTTAGGCGAGTGAGCGAGCGGGTGAGCGCAGGTCAGTGAACATGGCTGCCGTGGTCACCAGAGCCAAGACCATCGGTCTCATTATCCCACACCGACATCCAACAAGCTTCTACAGGGGCTAACGAACGGCTGAATCGCCTCGACAGTCACTTTATTTTCATTTTTTCAAATATTTTATTGTTATTATTTTTTTCTATCTACGTGACTTTACCGAAAGAACCATAGAATGAGAATCTTCACACGGCTAACGTTGCTAAACTTGACCTTGCCATACAAAAGTGGAGGAAGATGGTGATTCCGGGCAACGAGCGATCGCGGGGTCAGACTTGCGACTCGCGAGCGAGCGGACGAGTAGCGGGACAATTGGCTGAGGGCGGACGAGCGAGAGAGTGTGGGCGAGCGCGGTGGCGGTGGTGGCGGCGGCGGTGGCGGCGGCGGTGGTGGTGGCGGCGGCGGTGGCGGTGGTGGTGGCGGTGGTGGCGGTGGTGGCGGCGGCGGTGGCGGCGGCGGTGGTGGTGGCGGCGGCGGTGGCGGTGGTGGTGGTGGTGGTGGCGGCGGCGGTGGTGGTGGCGGTGGTGGCGGTGGTGGCGGCGGCGGCGGTGGCGGCGGTGGCGGCGGTGGTGGTGGCGGCGGCGGTGGCGGTGGTGGTGGCGGTGGTGGCGGTGGTGGCGGCGGCGGTGGCGGCGGCGGTGGTGGTGGCGGCGGCGGTGGCGGTGGTGGTGGTGGTGGTGGCGGCGGCGGTGGTGGTGGCGGCGGCGGTGGCGGTGGTGGTGGTGGTGGTGGCGGCGGCGGTGGTGGTGGCGGCGGCGGTGGCGGTGGTGGTGGTGGTGGTGGCGGCGGCGGTGGTGGTGGCGGCGGCGGTGGCGGTGGTGGTGGTGGTGGTGGCGGCGGTGGCGGTGGTGGCGGTGGCGGTGGTGGCGGCGGCGGCGGTGGCGGCGGTGGTGGTGGCGGCGGCGGTGGCGGTGGTGGTGGCGGTGGTGGCGGTGGTGGCGGCGGCGGTGGCGGCGGCGGTGGTGGTGGCGGCGGCGGTGGCGGTGGTGGTGGTGGTGGTGGCGGCGGCGGTGGTGGCGGCGGCGGTGGCGGTGGTGGTGGTGGTGGTGGCGGTGGCGGCGGTGGTGGTGGCGGCGGCGGTGGCGGCGGCGGTGGTGGTGGCGGCGGCGGTGGCGGTGGTGGCGGCGGCGGTGGCGGCGGCGGTGGTGGTGGCGGTGGTGGTGGCGGTGGCGGTGGTTGTGGTGGCGGTAGCGGTGGTGGTGGTGGCGGTGGTGGTGGCGGTGGCGGTGGCAGCGGTGGTGGTGGTGAGCCGCGCCGTACCTTGACGTCATCGGCGGAGCGGCCGTCCGTCATGACGATGGCCACGCGGCGCACGCCGAGGCCCTTGGGTCGCGCCCCCTCCTCGGGGCTGAAGCTCTTCTCGGTCATGTGGCTCAGCGCCTTGCCCGTCACGGTGCCCTCCTCCATGTAGCTCATGCGCATCACGGCCGCCTGTGCGGCGGCGACAGCCATTCATTCAATTTGACACGCAGGCTCTCATCGGGTAACGGTCAACGACGTTCACCGTCGTCATCGACACCGTCGGACAGGGTCCACCCACCCACTGCTGGACGAAGGCCTCCATAACCCCCCCTCCCCTAACCCCCCCTCCCCTAACCCCCCCTCCCCTCACCCCAAACCAAAACTGCCGCCACCTCTCGCGGCGATCCTGCGATGAAACGATCCTCCGAGGACCAGCGCACGCGGGGGGATTCATCGCTCCGTCTCCCATCGCGGCGGTCGTGATTTCAGGAGCGCTCCCCCCCTCTTTGGCTGCCCCCCCCCCGGTCACGAGTGTCGACCGCCGGCCACCGCTCCTCCCAGTGATGCGTGGCCGCCCCCCTTATTGTTCTTGCGACAATAGTTTCCCGTTACGAAAAAAGCCCTCCCCCACCCACCCCGTTTATTAACCCAGGAGATAAGAACAAACTAAAAAAATCATCCTCCAGAATTGGCATCTCTTCACCACCCCCCCCCCAACGTCCCCGCCCGAGCGACGCAGCGGGCCCCAGCAGTGCGGGGGGCAAGTAAGCGAGCGAGTGAGTGCGTGAGTGAGTGAGCGAGCGAGCGAGCGAGTGAGTGCGTGCGCACCTTGACAGCCTCCTTGGAGTCGTACTCGCCCAGCGTGAACTCGGTGCGCACGCGGCTGCTGTATTGCACGACGGCGACGCGGGTCGCGCTGGGCCCCACGCTGAACGAGTCGACGAGGGCGTTGACGAAGTGCTTCACCTTGACGAAGTTGTGCGCGAGAACGCTGCGCGAGCCGTCCAGCACGAACACCAGGTCCATCGGGGTCGCGCGGCACAGATCGTGCGAGGCTGTGGAACGACGAAGACCGCGACGATGAAGACGACGCGCCACCGCCGGCGCGCACCGGGAACCCGTCAGCGTCACGATGCCACGACACGGTGAACACGACCTGTCAACGCTGGCAGCGGTGGCAGCGGTGCGAGCTAAAAAAAATTGTCCCGGCGAAGAAGCTCGCAAATTTTTACAATAAACTGTAAACAAGCTTCGATTTAAAGCTTTCGTGACTGTAGGGATTCATCTTCTTGGTTATTTTGGTAAAGTCACGTAGAAGGGAAATAGTAAAATAATAAAAATTAAACAGGTCTGTCGGAAAGACAGACGCTGTCTTTCTGACAGACCTGTTCTTCACCTGAAGACGGCGCTTGCGTTGTGGCCGAAACGTCGTGAGAATTATTTTATTATGTTTTATTTTTATTATTTTATTATTTCCTTTCTACGTGACTTTACCGAAAGAACCAAGAAGATGTAAACAAGTTTTCTTACTGAACCAGGGGAGGCCCACTGAACTGTGTAGCTCTTTTTCAGCAGCGACATGGCCACAAATGATAGCTCAACGAAGTGGCGTTCATAGCAGCTGAATAATTTTGAGCGCATGTTTTATAAATGTTGGAGGGAAAACCAGGAGGATGCGGAGAAAAATCCACGCGACCACGTGGAGAGAGCACACGCCAACTTCAAATATACAGGAGGCGTCAGGGTCGGGATCGAACCTACGATCTCCTGTATACCAGGCGAGACAGATAACATCTTGCCACAGCGGCGACCCTGTTTTAAACAGGGTAGTGGATTAATGTTGCAAAATGAATCATTCAATGTATTTTCTCCAATAATTATTCATACAAAACCAATTGTCTGGATCTCAAGGGGTGGGGGAGGGGCGCAGAGCTGGAGGGAAGGGCTGGCAGAATTGCCACCACCTCGGATTCACAGTGGCCATGGTGGTGTCCACAGTCGTGGTGGTGGTACTAATTTGAGGCTGAGTCGACCTAGGGGAGGCCCAGGACCGGATAATCACCGCCGTTATTGGTCGTAAGCGGGAATCAAACTCAGGTCCGTCGGGTACGTAGTGCAGTTCTCTCAACCGATTCAACAAAACAAATGTGAAACTCCTTCTTAATCACCAACCCTCGCCACTCAGTCGCGCGCTCGCTCGCCTGCTTGCCCGCTCGCTCGCTCGCTCACTCGCCCACTTGTCGCTCACCCCCGAGCATGGCCTCGGCGTCCTCCAGGTACGCGGCACTGTCGTCCTCGCCACTCTCGAACCACAAGTGCAGCGGCGGTGGCGAGAGCGTGGCGACGGGCGGGATGGTGGGCAGGACGCTCTCCGGCGGAGGCTCGGGGGTTGGGCCGCTCTCCCCCGAGGTCGCCCAGGGGTCACGTCCCTGTGACGATCGCGGCTCCGGCTCGCCCTCCTGCCCGATGTTCCAGTACTCGTCTGTTTGCAGATATTTGCCACATCCTGGAGGAGCTCAGTACCAACCCGGTCGGGGGGGCGGGCGCGCCGTGGGCGTGAAAGCGGTGATGGCGCGCTACCCCCCGGCGCGCATGGGATGACGACAATGTTGGTATGTGGTTCGGAACGTTGGACCAAACGTTTTGGCCAACGCTGGTCTAACGTTTCAAGTTTCATAGGAAGGCAGTTGTAGGGCAATCATCGGTTAGGGTTATTATTATTATGATGCTTGTTTTGTCTACCAGAAAGTTGTACGCATTAGGGGGAGAGATGAAGCTGTGTGTAATCTCAATCGAGTAATTAGCAGCAATTGAGTAATTAGCAGCAATTGAGTAATTGGCAGGTTGTTTAATATATGGAACCCTTTTTGCCAGAATGAAGATGATGCTTGAAGGACAGGGTACAGCCGATGAATTTTTTCAGCATCACGATGTTTGGCCAATATCAGCTCAGTCGTATGTTTTTTTTTTAATATCGATAAATCTACGAGGAAACCAGAGAACCCGGAGGACACCCGTACAAAAGCGGGGGGGGGATACAAACTCCACGCAAAAAGCCACCACAGTTGCTAAATTGAACCCAGGCTCTCGTTGCTGTGAGGTACACGTTTTACCGCTGCGCCACCCTGCCACCCAATGCGTTCACGGTAAGCCGGTGTCCATCACTAATTTTCAGATTGGGGGGGGGGCACCTTCGCCGAGAAGACATCATCAGCGTGAGGGCCGCCACACGTTTGAAAGCACTGTCGGGGTTTGACAGCAGCAGCACGACGATGATGATAACGATGGGGGGCGTTTCAACCATTTGTGCATTGTCGGGGGGGGGGGCGTATGTCAGGGGCCGCGCTAAAGGCCACCCGAGGCCGCCAATAGCCCGCGGGCCTTGCAGTGCAGAACAACCGCTGTAGGCAAACAGTGGCGGAGCAAGGACTGGGGGTGGGCGGGCGAGCGCGCGAGGTGGCAGCCCCAGGCGCCCTTGGCACACGGGGTGCTGCCCGCACGTCCAACCAAATTCTCGGAAACAAAACAACAAGTGGCAGTTGGTGGTTCAACACAGTATATAATTGGCGACGTTTTGGCCAATGGCCCCTTTTCATGGCACACACAGAGATAGGTGAAAGAAACAAGAGTGCATAATAAGAGTTTGAAAAATTCACTTGCAAACACTGCGATGCCTGGTAATAATACAATTATTAGCGTTGTACATTCCTGATAAAAAACAAATTTAACTGGCCTGCTGTTTGTTGCTGACCACTTTGCGTCTTAGGCTAAAGCTCAGCAACCACGATGAACAAAAACGGAACAAACGTCAACCGGAAAATCCACGACAGCCTCGCCGGGTCTCAGGAGCTAGGCAGGGGTTGAGCCTGGACGGCTCATCCGATGGGCTAAGAAGCGGCACAGACGCAGCACTCACCTGACGTGGAGGGGTCGCCCTGCGCCAACGCCGGGCCCGGCAGGAGGATCGCCATCACCAGCGCCGCCAGCGCCACCGCACTCCCCGTGCCGAACTTCATCTCCAGCCGATGGGTCGCGAGCGCCACTGCGTGCACAGACCACCGACAGCGGCGTGAGGGTTCCCCGCGCTAGCGGAGGCCACGGGGGCTGGGGGGGGGGGCAGGCCAGCTGTTCTGACCCGGAGATCGTCAACGCCAAATTGCGTGAGCACGCCAATTTTCGATTCTAAAGCGGTGCAGCAAAAGTGGTTAAAATTCGATTGTGCACCGAGTGGTGACCTGTAAGATGTCCCATTGCCTGGAACATCATCAGGTAACCTTGGAGGTAGGGGTGGGTGGCATTTGTTTAACAGGCCACATTTCTGCTGGCGAAACGCGGAAAGTTGCCATCAGTACCGAGTGCTGCTGTTTTAACGAGAGACAGAATCAGCTCCCGAGTGGGAGACCGACAGCAGGGAAGGGAAGCAGAAAGGAGAGAGCGGAAGTGATGGCAGCAGCAGCAGCAGCAGCGAGGGCGCATCAACAGAGCTCGGAGGCCACGACTAGACTGGAGCAGCTGGGGAAAGGAGGAGATGGGAGAGAATGGGAGAGAGATGTTTGCCCAGGAGAAGGATCCCAAAGGATGACAACAACAACAAAAACAACAACAAAAACAACATCATCATACTGCTGGAAAACTTTAGTCCAGAGGGTCCATGGGCTGTCGGTACGTCCGTCTCTTGTCTCTATAACTCTCCCCCGTCTCAGAATGAATTTTATTATTCCAGACAAAATATGCTCTATACGCTTCTTAACCTGTCCTCTCGCGCCCGCTTCCACTGCGCTATCCATTACAATGCCAGTTAATGATTAATTTTAAGCGCTCACACCCGTTTCATCACGATGCTCTCCGAGGCATCTGCATCTCTTGCTCAAACGTTCGTATCAACTCGGCTACCCCGCTGGGCCTGGATTTTTTTTTAGTTAGATGAGCCACCTTCACTGCGCCTGTAATTACCTTCGCCCTCCCGTTGGCGACGTTGAAACATCACTTGGGTCGCAATGGTAACAGTGGCAGATATGGGGGCGGGGGGGGTGTGTGAAGCAGTAGGAGAGATTTCCACCTCCCCCCTCTGCCCCCTCCGCCCCATTTGACTCCCACCTTGAGGCCCACAAACCTTGGTATTTTATTGATATTCACCGGAAAAATACATTCGATCAGAATCACTATGTGTATTTATACTGGAGGAATCCAATGAGCTAAGAAGGCGAGTCTAACACGTAAATAGGCTTTCGCGGCCAATATTATTCACAGCGGAGGTTGTTGTTGGGTTAGAATCGTGTAATTATGAATGTGTCGTTTGACCCGCCACCACCCGACACGGCCTGTTGGTAAGGTTTGTCACGTAAACAAATCAACACAATTCTGGCAAAAAGCGCCCGATGACACCGCATGTAATTAGCAGCGAAACGTCGTACTACTCAAATTGTAAACGTTGTGGATTTACTCTACAACACACCCGTGGGCTGAAGCAGTAACTAATTGTCAGGTTTTGTTTTACGTGGCAAGCCTTACTCATTGGGTGTGTCAGGTGGTGAGGGGTTAACGACGCATTTATATTTACGCGATCTGACCTAAAATAATCTTTATGATGTCCAGTAGGGGTGCAAAGCATCGGGAAGGTAAACAAATCAGTTAGAAAACATCAAAATAACACTAAACTATATATATATATATTTTTTATTTTACCACGTAGGGCCCACTGAACTATGCGCTTCTTTTTCAAAAGCGACCTGGCCACAAATGAAACCTCATCAAAGTGGCTTATCATTTGTAGGAGGCAAAATAATCTAAATAATCGAAACGGATGTTTCTAAATGTTTAGGGGAAAAACCGGAGGACCTGGAGAAAATGCACGCGACCACGGTGAGAGAGACACGCAAACTCCAAAGACACATGCGTCAGGGTCGGGATCGAACCCCCGACCTCCTGCATACCAGGCAAGGAAGATAACATCTAACCACCGTGGGCCTCTTAACTAAATAAATAAATAGTGCGAGTTGAAATGGAATGCTTTTTCTTATTATTATTGATGTAGGGCCTTGTTTAAAAAGACTTGAAATTGTTAGAAAGCCACCCCTCCCCCCAACCTCAAACTTTGATCGGGAATCGACTTAATAATTTTATACTTTTCCATGTATGCAAAATCGTAGATAAAAAGAGAGCCATGTTTGTTGAAAAAAAAATTAAGATACATTTTTTTTAAATCCCCAATTTCACAACCGCAAACGATTACTTCATGAGATCCGCCACCCGTGCATCACATGGCTAAGCCGCTAATTGGCGGGCGGACAGATCAAATGTTCGTCGCAAAGTTTCAACGGGCACGAGCGGAGGTGAGAAGAGAGGCACGCCAGACAACCGGCGGCGCAAGTGCCAGAGCTCTCTGCCACGGGGGTGACAATTCACAAAGGTTAATTCGGAAATCGGAGCGCGACACGGAAAGTCTTCCTCGTACCGTTTTTTTCATTCGGCGCGTAATCAGCGTTAAACGTCCATTCCATTTTAAAGCCTCGATTGAATTTTTTTTTAATAATATAAATACAAAATAATTACGATCAAATGTGTGCCAGGAGTGACGTCGCTAATACGTGTCTTTGCGTGACACGGGCATTGCGATGAATGATCTTAATGCGTCGTTTCGATTTTTAATTGATTGCGTAGCGATACAGAAAAATATAATAAGCCCGTAAAAAATGTAATGACTTTTTTTTCCCCCGCCGTTCACCTCACTACCAGGTTACGCGCTTGACACACGCCGGCAGAAATAACAGCGGTAATGGATAAAGTATAGAATATCCTTGCTTCAGACTCAATTCACGTATTCATCTAACTTTGTGAGAATATATTTATATCGTTGCTTCACACTTATGATTCACTCCACATTCGCGCCTTCTCACATTTTCGCACTTAATTAATTCCCCCCCCCACCCCCAACTATTCTTTCAGGGTTAGGATCTAGTTTTCTTTTACCCCATTTTCTTCCTTCAATCTGAGAGCAAAAATGAAGTCCAACTGCTCCATCTGCGGACATTCGGTGCCTCTGACATGGGCAAGTGCCCAAACGGCGACAGAGAGACCGCAACTGCTCATCAACCCGTCCATTCAGTGCAAGGTCGTTGACTTTGTCGCACGGACGATGGTCCTGCTTCGCCAATTTGCCCCACGGCTATCTTGTGCACCCAGCCTACGCTTGAGCAGGTGTACGCGAGCCAAGGCACGGTCACTAGTGTAGCCTTGTAGAAACCACGATCGCCTATTTAGACCGATGCGGTGCGCGAGGGGGGTGGTGTGGCCAGCACCACGCCTAGGCCGCCTTTGTCTCCCCAGAACTGATGTTTTTACGCACCACACCAGGGTAAAATTGAAGGCAATCGAGGGGAGGCTCGGGACAGGTGTAGACACCGCTCGCCACTGATGTTTAGCCGTGGCCTGGAATTGAACTCAAGTTTGCTGGGTTTACGGTGCAGTGGCGGTAAGCACCGTCCAACCACGGCGCTTACTGCCACGGTTGTGGGGGGGTATAACAAAAACGCTGGTCACCCAAACCCTGGACCGAGTGGCTCTTGCCTGAGAACGATCTGTTACGAGTGTTTGGATGCTTTCAGATCAGGTCATGTATAGCGTGACACCTCCAGCACACTGCTCACGTGTGTCTGGGGTCAAAGGCCAACAACTCTTGAACCCTTCTTTAGACTTTGAGCTGCAATGAACCAATGATCATGCCGATTACTAATGTCCGATATGGCTGTTGTTCACAATTGCACCCAAATAAAAAGGACATTCTAACACATCACACACATTCAAGATGCTGGTAAATTCCAACACGAACAAGACTGTGTGAAACGGCTCCAATAAAAGTATTGCTTTCTTGATGTAATACGTGAAGCGAACTGGGGTATTTGCATGATGTTGCCTACCTCCGCCTTGCAATGGCTCTGCGGATGCTTTGTGACCTTTTCATATCCACAGATTGTGCAGCTTGGCCTATGACCAAATCACCCTGAACGCACCCAATCTCACTCGATCTTGGAAGCTAAGCGGCAAAGCCCGCGAGCATGGTTGGTGCTTGCGACGGAGTAATGCCCGGCAATGCCAGGCGTTGCAAGCTGGGGTCTGCGAGGTGGCCAGCAGTTGGCATCAAACTAAACGGATTCGTGAATCCGACTGCATGGAATGTTAACAGCCCCGCCTCGTGTGCTCAGAAGTCCAACCCACACACCAAGCCAAACGCGAATTTAAGGAATTGGCCAAACATTGCGGTGTCGTGGCACTCTCCTGGAAAATAAAGTCTTGAGGCCAGGTGAGGCTTGGCTGGTTTAAATAAATGGAACGATTGTTAGCACGCTTTTTGTTTTGGTGCCATTTCTCAAGTTGTTTATTTTTTTTGCTTGGTAGTGGTTAAGTTTTCATTTGCTTGGTGTGTGTGTTTGGCTTCTTTCGCACCGTACGTAGCCAACCACGTATATGGGATTTTGTCATTATATATAAATAATGAACAGCGTCGTGGTGCAACGGTGCTGAGATGTTAACTACCTCGGATGGTATACAGGAGGTCGTGGGTTTAATTCCGATCCTGACGCCTGAATATTTTGAGTTTGCATGTGTCTCCTCGTGGTAGTGTGGATTTTTCTCTCGTTTTAGCCTCCACATTCAGAATCAACTTGCATTTAGAGTATCTGGCTGCTATACATTTTCATGCTTTAAGCCACTTCTTTGAGCTATCACTTGTGGCCAGGTCGCTTTTGAAAAAGAGATATGCAGCTCAGTGGGCCTTAACTGGTGAAATAAAATAATAGTCACGCTTTATAAAATTAAAGTAGTATTATTTTCATCATTGAAAATTTACATCCATGGGGCCTTTTCAAGCTTTTTCCAGGGGAGCCCGTCACTCGCAAGGTCACGCGCTGGTCTCATTTTTCGCGAATTGTTGAGACATTTGCCATCGAGCAACCAAAATATTCCCACCCTCCCCCCCCACCCCGCTGTCGCCCGAGAAATGCTCCGCTCTCTCTATTCCGTAAATCGCGCACGGCGGAAATAAGCAAACACACGAAACGGCGCATTCAGTTTTATACGTGCAAAGAAAGGGATATTGTCCGCAAATAATGGGACGTTCGCAAAGTACGGGCGTGAAAACGTCGCAGCAGCGGGCAACAACGAAAAGCCAACGGCGTTCAACGCATAATTTGTTCCAAGTTGTTTTGGGTAATGAATCGTTGATCAACTTGTATGCGGCTGGGAACATTTTTGCTGTTGTGTCGTTTAACTAAAAAAAAGTTGGCTAATTAGGTCAAACTGGCTTTTGAGTAATGAATCGTTGATCAACTTGTATGCGGCTGGGAACATTTTTGTTGTTGTGTCGTTTAACTAAAAAAAAGTTGCCTAATTAGGTCAAACTGGCTTTTGAGTAACATGAGAAGCTGGCTATGTGTTCCGAGACTCGCTGCAGAGGCAACCGCTGTAGCTTTTTTTGACATGGCCACACAAATCTAAGGATTGTATTTTTGACTCATCTATCTACATCGATTGATCTTTTAAAGACATGCTGTAAGGTTCTCCTTGCTGGTGAAATTAGCCCTGTGTTCGTGACAACCGTATCACCTAATTGTTACATTTACAAAGTTTATTCTGGCCAAACTCAAGATAACTTGAATGCAGCTTAACTTTCTTTAACACTCACAAAGGAATCTGCTTCTATAGCGCCATAGACTGCTGTGATACGTTCTGTTAGTAAGCACCTATTAAAAACGCAGTGTTATTACACCCCATACCGCGCTCAGCTTAACTTGTCTCCCATTGGCGATGTCAATCGCTCCACTCTAGCAGGTACAAATTCTTGGTCAAGTTGACCTATGAGAGGTCCTGACCGGATTTGATTAGCATTAACCACTTTCTAAATTAAATTTTATAATTTATTTTATTTTATTTCACCAGGTGAGGCCTCACTGAGCTATGTAGCTCTTTTTCAGAAGAGACCTGGAAATCACAAATGATAGCTCAACAAAAGTAGCTTATCATCAAGTGGGAATTTTTAGCAGCCGACACTCAAAGCGCAATTTGATTCTAAATGTGGAGGGATAAACGGACCATGGGAAGAACACGCAAACAATGCAAACTCCAAATATACATGCGTCAGGGTTGGGACCAAACCCACGAACTCTTGTATACGAGGCAAGGCAGGTAATATTTCACCACTGGGGCACCAGAAATTGAACCCGGATTAACAGGATCGAAGCGCACACACACAGACACTTGTTACTCGATGTTGATGTCAACCACACCACTACTAAAGCAGGTACTCATGTTAAACCGAGTGAACCTTGAAGAAGTTCTATACCAGCCTCAGATACCAACTTCCACCAGCATTGTGCACTGCCAGGACTTGAACCAGGGTCACCAAGATCCCTAGCAGAGCAGCATTAACGTGCGACAGGTCCAAACCAACTTATGTACCAACGACCACCAGCAGTCCATCCTAGCCATCAAAGACGGTCATTGCTCTTCCTTCCGATATTAGGAAGCCACTGGAGCTATGCACTTTAAAATCATCACCTAGATTGAAAAACTAATTTCGTTACAACTGATGATTGTGTTTAGTTTGTTGTCCTGCCCGCACACCTCCAATCAACACAGTTGGCTGCTTAAAGTGCGAAATAAGTTCAACATACATGCATACATTCATTGTACACGGTCGGGCATGGAGCCTGGCTCACAAGCACCGTAGCGCAACATCCGTCCCATGCTCGGACACCAATCGCCCACCGGCGCCGCGCATTCGCCAGGGGTTGAACAGCGTGGGTCCGCCAGAACCGCGCGTACACGAGCGACACACGAACGCGAGCACGTGACCCGGCAGAGCGGTCGGCACGAAAGTCGGCGACTGCGGGACAGGTGACGCTCACCTGCGATCCGGGGGTCGTAGGGTCTCGGTCGGGCGTTGTCAGCGCGCGAAGCCCGAGGCCGGGTGCCTGTGTGAGCGACACTCGGACCGCGTCGCGAACTCGCGAAGCCCCGGTAAGCGGCGGAGCAGGCGGACGCGACGACGGCGAGAGAGAGCGAGCGAGCGAGCACGGCCAGCGAGAGAGCGAGAGGAGAGGTGACGGTGGCTTGGGGGGCGGAGTGGGGGGGGGGACCCGTGGGTGGCAGGGAAAAGGGGCCCACCTCGTCACCCTGAGAAATAGCGGTCCCAGGAGACCAGACGCCCGGCGTGATTGGCTCGGCTGGAGATTTCGCACCCAGGCGTGATCGTCCGCGAATTCCAGAGTTACGGTCAGAACCCCGTACTGTACTGGAGGGAATGGGAAAAAAAATAACCCTTGATAGATTAAACACTCAAAAGTAGAGGAGAAAAATACGAAAGCCATTATGAATTCAATTTCGGGCCCACACCACGTGACAAATGTATCTGGCACGAGCCACAATTAGAGGCGAATTTAATAATCTGTCAACAAACAATGCTCTCTCTGTCTTCACATACATATTCCCTTGACGACACCGCCCTCACTCGCCAAACTAGCAAGGCAAAAACTGACTCCAACACGCGTTGAGTCACCGAGTATCAGCGAGCACGGGACAGCGAGGGATAAGATTGCTTAAGTGCTTGTTTATTTTTATTGCCGTATTGCTGTGGACTGCTAGAGGCGTGGAACCTATAGATCCGAGTTTTATGAACTGTCCGCAACACGCGTCAAACTGGGATTTTATATGTAAATATATCATAGTATATACTGCTGCAAGTTTAACACGTAGGCTTTCGCGACCAATATGATTCATATTATAGGTTTTTAGGTCAGATCGCGTTATTTATAAATGTGTCGTAACCCTCCACCACCCGACATGGCCAAACAGTAAACAATGTGTCACGTTTTCAAAGGACAAATTAATTCACTTCTTTAGCCCACCGGTGTGCTGAAGAGAGAATCAACAGCATTTTGAAATTTGAGTACGACGTTTCGCTGATAATTACAATCAGCTTCACCATTCTTGCCCGTACTCAAATTTCAAAATGCTGTTGATTCTCTCTTCAGCACACCGGTGGGCTAAAGAAGTGAATTATTTTTTCCTTTGAAAACGTGACACATTTTATACTGTTTGGCCGTGTCGGGTGGTGGAGGGTTACGACACATTTATAAATAACGCGATCTGACCAAAAAACCTTGATTATGAATACTGCTGCAAGGTTTGCCAGATTGAAATTGTGCACGGCAAATATCACACAATGCTAAAGCTCCCACGTAACTATATAACATGTTGATCGATCTATCA
Source organism: Lampetra planeri (assembly GCF_965212315.1). Classification (NCBI taxonomy): domain Eukaryota; kingdom Metazoa; phylum Chordata; class Hyperoartia; order Petromyzontiformes; family Petromyzontidae; genus Lampetra; species Lampetra planeri. The sequence continues at coordinate 9,818,407 of NC_136128.1, read as the reverse complement.
TGGGCAAAATTTGGCATGGGTCGAGGGGTATATTCATTATTTTGGGTCGTTTCTAGCAATCCTGTTCAAGCACGTACGCATGTTGAACTTCTTTGACACCGTATGTAGCCAACCGTGCGAATCGAAGTTGCGGGGACGGACCATTTCATGCATTCGTTCCGCTAAAGGAAGCCGATGCACCTGGAGCATCAAGGCAACTCGTCACGTGCGGTACGATGGGTGCATTGCGCCTCAACAGCCACGCACCGCTGAAATGTTGACGACACAATCATGGCTACAGCGGCGGGAGACGATACGTGACAAGAGGAGACCGTCATGCATCAACAGAAGATAGAAAACTATTTGCGCACCCACAGAGATCATCCACGTAAGCCTTGCAAACGATGGCTGCGAGTGTTGTTAGCGAGCACCTATTGAGGACCAGTGCAGCACAGAGAAGGGGTAACGTGGCCCCCAGTGTCAGGGGTTTGCTCGGGGAAGATTCAGATGCCACATGCCACCGTTAACCAGTAGCTGGGAATCAAACCCAGGTGGCTGGGATGCCAGTGCTGTGCCAGAACCACCAATGCCACCACTCTACCCCTCCCCGCACACACGCAGCGGTCCCTATTCTGCTGGGGAACGTGCAGTAAGCGACCTTGGAGCATCTGAGTGAGAGGGGTCGGTGGGGCCGTAACTCTCCGCACCCACCCCACGCAACAACCACCACCACCACCACACATCATCGGTGGAATTTATTCAGATTAACTGGAAAACCAAATGTAACGTTATGTGTTTTCATTTTTTTGAGAAATTATTTTTTATTACAACTCGACGCGAGCCCTGTATAAAGCGCCGATCACAAAACGGAGAAGGGATGGTGGTGGTGGGGGGGGATGTGGGGAACAAACTCCGCGCACAGCAGCAGCCCCTGGACTTGGGCGCGACTGAGCACCTCAGAAGAGGGAGACAAAAAACGTGGGCTCGTGCCGCACCAGGATGGAAACAACGAGCGGGGGGGGGGGGGACATCGACGTTCATATGAGGGGGGGGTGGAGGGGTTAAGGGGCAAAGGTAACTAACACACTGGGGGGGGGGGGGGGGCAGGGAGGTGTTCCTTCACGGGCAGTGTTCGGTGACGACCAAGGTGTAGGCCCTCGCTTCTTCACGACGCTTGAGAAGCCGGCGTGATCACAGGCCGAAACCCGGATTCAAACCCAGAATTTCGGCAGCGCCGGTCCACTCAACAATCTGTGACCCACCCCCTCGTCTCAGTCAGCCAGCCACTTCGCCACACGTCCACGACTTTGTCTCAGCCAGAGCCAAACCCCCCTCGAAAATGAAATCTTGGAAGCGTGGCAAAGCAAAACCCGTAACGATTTTTCAAATGGGCTGAAATTGGTTCTGGGGGGCCGCGTAAAGCCGATGTGTGTTTGGATCATGGGGAGCGGTGGCGGATGGGTTAGCGCGCCGCGCTACGAACCAGGCGACTCCCGCTCACGGCCAACACCAGTGACGATTATTTGAACCGGTCCTGGGCCTCTGCTTGGTGGACTCACCCTCAAATGAGTACCTGGTAAGGTGTGTAAAATCATCGTCACTGGGAAGACAAAGGCGGTCGGGCGTGGTGCTGGCCACCCACCCCCTCGTGTATCGTACCGGCTAACAGCACTTGCCCCAGCAGTCTCTTAAGGCTATACGGTGGATCTTTGTCTTTGGAGCATGACAGCCCCAATACGCAGTGGCTTTTCCTCTCGGTGGACTCGCGTTATATGATTAAGAATGCCAGCGACGGGGCCGTTGCACGGAGGAGAGAATTGATGTGCAGGAAGGCCGGGATTAAGGGAAGCCCGTCTCCACCCAGAGCCCCAATCGACGTAGCGACGCCACCGTCGCAGCCGTCACAAACACAATGCCCGCCGGTCCCTATCGCCGCAACACAAAAGAACAAAGATTCCCCGTTTAGCCTCACTTCGAGCGAGCGCCCAATGCGGCTGGGCATGACAAACGAGGCGGTCGGACGGAACCACACCCGGACCACATTGTCTCCCCAAGGGGCTGGCGTTCACGCACCGCGATCGGCCAAGGGAAGGCCCGGGAACTTCTTTCGCGCCGTTCGTAGCCAACCGCGCCGATCGGAGGATAGTGGCACCGGTTGTTTGCACGTGTCCGGAAACTGAAGCCAGGTCACTGGGGTCGGAGCACAGTGCTCAGAGCACTGCCCTACCGCTGTTTTTCGATTCGCGTGTGTTCATGTCGCTAAAGTATCGAGCTTGCTTGCACACATCGCTCGCTTTTTCTTGTGCCTGTTGCTCGCACGCTACATTTGCACTGCGCTCAGTGTATGACCGTGAATCACGCCGCCTTTGTCAGTTGTGCCATATTGTTGTGCTCGTTCTCTGCATCATTGATGGCCGTTTATTGTTGTTGTCTTCGTTTCTGTTGTTGTTGTTGTTGTTGTTGCTGTGCAAACCCCTCACTGCAGATCTCCCCCTCGTAAAATCGCCGATAAACTGTCTCTATTCGGGATCGTACACACACGTGCACCTAGACAAAGATGTCCCCGAAGAGCCATGCATACAGTTGGAGCAAGTGCTGTTAGCGAGCACCTATGAAGGCCGGCACGGCACACGTGGGAGCGGCTGGCCAGCACCACCTTTGTCTCCCCAGTGGCGATGTTTACACAGCGCACTATGCACTCATTTGAGGCTGAGTCGACCTAGGGGAGGCCCGGGACCGATTCAGACAATCGTCACTGGTGATGGCCATGCCGCGTCTCGATCGCGCGCTCTCCCCAACAGTCTTCCTCCAGGGACGAGGCGCAGGAAACAGGCGCGAGTGGAACAATGGAACAGCGCGTCGGAGGCTTCCTGATCGGCGAGGCCTGCACGGAGATGCACGAGAGGGGGGGGGGGTCGAGAAGAGCTTCGGGAAGTCGGAAACGCGTAGCTCCTTTTCCTCCCGAGGACGCGCGGAGAGGGGAGAACGCCCCTTCGTCACTGATTTTTTTTTCCAATTTTTTTTCAAAAAACATTTTTAAAAAAGTCCCACCGTCGATGACCCATTCTCTCGCCACCACTCCCACCCCATGCCTCCCTACATCGCTGGGACACACTCCGCTCTATGTGTCACCCACCCGTCTAACTGTCCGGCAGGCTCATGCCCTCGAGATCCGTCCGCTTGCACCTCATACAGCAACGATGCATTCGAACGGCAGCGACTCGACCAACTCGACCGCCGCGCCCGATCCGAGCAACATTTTCGGTAAGTTGGACTCAACGTTCGTTACGACGACGGCGGTTTGCCGACCAACGCCAGCCGACGCCGCGTGCGAAATTTTAGGCGACCGTGAACAGAGCGACTGATGTCAACTGGGAAAGCAAAGATGACATTTTGACTAACGATTAATCGAGAAACCCCCCCCTCCTCCTCGCCAAGCAATAAAAAAAAATCTTATTTCGAATTTTCTTCTCCCGACAACTCCGGCTCTGGGGCCGATTGGTTTCACTCAATGTGCAGGCTCAGCCGGAAGCTCTGCGTTGCTTCAAGCATCGCGGTGGACACTCGTAAAGAGAAAATCCCCATCATCAGTGAACCAAGTAGCTTGCCTTCCTTGGAGGTTGACGTTAAAGTCGATAATACGACAAGAAGCAGGAAAATCCCACTACTGGTTCCCTGTACGGAAATGTGATCGTTCCTAATACTGAAGCAATCGAAAGTGGCAATTGCTGGAAACTTTGGAGTTTATTTTATTGTATGTTATTCACAGACTGAATATGGTAACTACAAGAACCCACGGTGACACGTGTGACAAGCATTAGCCTAGAAAAGAGATATGGAATCTTCATGTATGTTATGCTCAGAATAAGCCTGGGGTGGTGCGGTCATTTGCGCAGTGTGCTATGAACCCAGGGTCTGTTGCCTGCCACGGCTACCATCAGTGGCGAGTGGTCAGTCATAGGCTTCAGCGAACTTTTTCTGGCTTTAGAGAACTGCATAAAAATGGCTCCGCTAGTTTTGTGATTCTATCAATCGTTTATTACGGCTCCATCTTGGTCTCTCAAAGCCACTGATGGCGATTTTAGCGTTCGTCAACTTAAATTTGGCCTCTATCGCGCTCGCAACGTGCGCTGTGGCATCTTCAAAATTCAGCGTCGCGTTCGCGGACATTGAAATCTTCATCTTTTCATAACGATACGACAGAGCTGAGCTGCGTATTACATTTTTTTTCCGGCGGTCATCAGTTGCTGCAAAGCGGCGCGGGTTTCACGGTCCCAGTTGATGCCGTCCGTGCGAACTTTTGGGAGTTATCCAGTTGCGTTCAGGGTGGGTTTTCTCCGGGCACTTTGGTTTCCTCTCCCGGATACAAGAACACCCATCATGAATACCCAGCCAACCATCCCAACGCAGAACCCCCCCCCCCCTCTCCCCTATCCACCCCCCACCCCCCCAGGGTCACATTAAGGTTTTCCTGGATATGCGCATAGCACCACCATTATGTATGTCCAGTATCATTAAAAAATCACTGTTAGCCTGTTAGCAAGTCTGAATGTGGTGGGGGAAAAGTGTGGGCACTCCCTACCTCCACCTCCTTCTCCAAGATGCCTGGCCAAGGTGAAATAATTTGCCAACAGTGGAGCTCCCACGAGTGTAAGCTCATCCGCCAGCAGTGGAATGAGCAGGACACTGCAGGGCAGCACCCGTCACCACCCGTTTTTGCGACCACGTGTCATACGCTGCTCCAGCTTTTATCGTCCATTGTGCAGAGGACGAGGCAAGCCGATGGTTGGCTGAACGTTCAGCCACGACCTATGGGCACACAGCAAGAGCAATGATAGCCTGAGCGCGATTTCACATTACGTGACCCTCCAACGGAGTTTGCTACGGCCGCGCAAATGGCCCAACGTATTTGTCATCTACGAGGCTAAAGGCACAGCCCTGCAAGTGCTGCCTTCCGCCACTGCTGTCGGAAGTGGCCTCCACGAGTGGGAGATCTAAGCGCCCCCCCCCCCCTCTAAATAATGTTCGGCCTATTCTACTCGGCTGGCCAGACGTCTTGAACGACGAAGTGGGAGGAAAGTAACCTGCACTTCACCCCACCACACGCGCGAACTGCCAGTCGGCTGTGATTGTGTGGGGGGGGGGGGGGTTAAGGAACTCGCATCTTTGTCTCGACGGCCACTCCGTGAGATTAAACCGGCCCACCTCTGTAGCGCAAGTCTCCGGCGTGCACATCATCACACCTCAACAGCACTCGTGCGTGTCATCCACGACGACTTCATGTCCATTGCGTGAATGCCCTCGTCAAAGAGCGTAAGCCATCACGCGAACTCTGGTCATCCAACGCAGGGGCTCTTGGCTGGCCATCGAACAAAAACGGTCACCGCATCGCGCGCTTTCAGATGCGCTTCTGCAGGCCGTCTGGAATGCTCTTCTTCCGTTATCAGGAAATCCACCGGAGCGACGCACCTTTAAATGTAGATTGAAAACTCATTTTTCAAAACTTCTTTTTGTGTTCAGTTTGTTGTTCTTCCCCCTGCACCTCCGATGAGCACGGTCGGCTACGTACGGTGCAAAGGAAATTCAACACACGTACGAAATAATTGCCACGGGTCTTCGCTTCATCCAAGTTACGCAGGATGACACCTGCAGCATTGATCTTGGGCTGTTAGGACACGCACCGATAGGGCATTATGAACACGTGCCAATCACAGCACGGTCGCGTCGTTGCGCGGAGACAAACATCCACGCCAGGATTTCCACATGCGGAGCCGTGCTGGAGCCGCTCGTTGGCGCTGCGGAGTGCGCGAGCTGTAACTTTACACGGCGGCTCTCGTGTCCTCGTTCCGAAGGATTTTGAAATTGATAGACGGCCGGCCAATACATCGCCCGGGGCATCTCCGTTGAAGCACTCAGGTCTAATTTGACGTTCCGCAAGTGAGGAAAAGACGCAAATGGTTGGTGTTTTTTTTCGCCCTACCGCATATTTACACACGTGTGCACGCATACAGATACACGCATGTACATTTAAGCATATGTGCTACTCCTGTAGATCTATACACACGCATTCGAATTGAGTGCTGTTAGCGAGCACATCATATTGTTACGGCACGTACACTCCCATACACAAAGACAAAGATCCCCGTACAGCCTGAAGAGACTGTTGGGGCAAGTGATGTTAGCGAGCACCTCATATTGTTACGGTACGTACACTCCCATACACAAAGACAAAGATCCCCGTACAGCCTGAAAATACTGTTGGGGCAAGTGCTGTTAGCGAGCACCTATGAAGGACGATACGGCACACGAGGGGTTGGGTGACCAGGCACCGCGCCCGACCGCCTTTGTCTCCACAGTGGCGATGTTTTTACACAGCGCACCAGGTACTCATTTGAGGCTGAGTCGACCTAGGGGAGTCCCAGGACAGATTCAGATAATCGTCACTGGCATTCTCCGTGAGCGGAAATCGAACTCGGGTCGCCAGGTTCGTAGCGCAGCGCGCTAACCGCTACACCACCGCTCCCCACGAACACATTTGCATGTACCCATCAGCCATGATCAAGGCAGTGGTAAATATATCCACGGAATATTTGCTGTAAATTTACTGTAAAGTGGAACTCATTTTCATCATCTCATGGTGATCATCATCGGTCATGGTCAATCCACTGCTGGATGAAGGCCTCTCCAAGCCATCGCCATCTCCCACAAATGCTGCGATTGCAACGATCCACCCAGCGCTGCCAGCACCTCGTGCCGTTCGCTCAGTCGCATGGACATGCAAATACGCATCTGCTAAGTATATACATACACACAGAATAACCTCTTGTACGTACACTCACAGCTCATACAATCTACACGTGGATGCTCGTTTAGCACGGTTGGCTTGCGCGCGGTGCGAAAGAAGCTCAACATACATACATACGTTCGAGAAGGGATATAAAGATGACATTTTACAGCTGGTTGTGTTTACACTTACATTGAGGCCGACCGAAATTCGGTTTCGGTTTCGGCGCCAAAAGTTGGCAAATGTCCTCTTTCGGCAAAGTTTCGGTTTTGGCCGAAGGTAAAATGTTTAACTTTCGATTTACTTTCATTTCGGCCGAAAGGCAATTTCTTTTACTTTCGGTCTGGTTTCGCTTTCGGCCGAAACCAGAAATTAAGTTTCGGTCGGCCTCTACGCTTACATAACCAGAACATTCCGAAAAGCAACAGCTTATACCTTTGTTGAGGCCTAAAATTAGACGAGGGTGCAAAAGTCCATTGGTTTTTACGGGTAAGGCAGCGTCAGCCTAAATGTCTACATCACACTGTGGGTCAAGCTCAACGCTTACCAACAAAAACCCCATACCCATCCTAAGTGAACCAAGTAACTTGCCCACCATGGCATGTGGCAAAAGCTCGTGGCAAAAAGCTCGTTGTAGAAAGTAGGTAAAGCAATGCACTTTGTTAATTCAGCACGACGATCAGTTTGTCCTATTGCATATATGTACCGAACTACTGAATACGGAGTAACAACCACACACACGAGTTGGTCGTTGAATTTTGTACCAGCACCACGATGTTGGTGCTGATGATGTGCATGACTAAGTTATAGTCAGCTTGAACAGTTGGTGATTTGATGATGATGGTGGTGGTGGTGGTAGTGATGATGATGACCTCAGTGGGCGCATTGATTATGGCGATCAATTCCAATATTGACGATGCTGTTGCCACACAAACAGACTAATGACATTATGGAAGATGGATGGTTATGGATGGTGAACGTAGTGATTATGCCAAATTGTAGGCGACAGAGGCTGATGGTAAGTAATGAATCACGATGATACTGCTGACGATAAGAATGATAATGACGATGATCTGAGCACTGATTATGATTATTAATGACACTTGGAACAATAAAACTAACACATTTTTTATGTTACCAGGTAAGGCCCACTTGAGCTATAGAGCTCGTTTTCAGAAGCGACCTGGCCACAAATGATAGCTCAACGAAGTGGCTTATCACGTGGGAATGTACAATAGCCAAATACTCTTAAACGCGTGTTTCTAAACGTGGAGGGGAAAAATGGGACGACCCGGAGAAAAATTGACACGACCACTGGGAGAGAGACACTGCAAACCTTCGAATATACAGGCCCGGGATCGAACCCACGACTCCCTGTACACAAGGCGAGGTAGTTAACATCTCGCCACCGTGGCACCCATAACAAGGCTGCTGCTGCTGACGTGGTGGAAGGGTTTCTCGTACTGGACTTGCAATCGAGAGGGTGGGTCGCTGGTTTAATGCAATCCCCAGTCTCTGTCTGGTACAAATGGGTGCATCGGAGCTAGTCGATATGCAGATTCACACGTGTGGCGGGGCAAAGTGTGGGTACTCCAACAGTTGTCCCATGCCGCGTGGCCAGCGTGAAAGAGTAGGCCAAATTACCCTGTCGCGGGGCTCTCTAGAACTCCACTAATAATGAAGGCCCTTCTGCTAGCAGTGACATCAGCAAGGAATTGCAGGGCTGCAGCTTTGCCACGCACAATAACAATCATACGCCACGAACATCAACCGCGTGCAGTCACATGTATGTGCGCTGAACTTCTTTCGCACCGTACGGAGCCAACCGTGCTCATCGGAGGTGCGGATTCGGATCTTAGCGTCTCAATGTTTTCTGGAGAGCTGCCTAAAAGGCCGGCTTGCAATGTGGACTGTCGGGCCGCGGCACTAAACCACTCGACTATAAGTTACACCACGTGCCCGAAAACAACCCCCATGTCATTCTACCTCCAAACCCCACATCAACCACGATCCTACGAGTAAATTTGTTACCGACTGCTCGAGCAGAAATTAAACAGCGGTCATCATCCGCGCTGCAGCCGACACGATCGCCGATTTGCCAAATCCGTGACCCGTCACTCCCTGTGTCCGCCTGTGCTCTGCCCCCCTCCCCTGCCCATCCTCGTGTTCACCACTCGCGAAGGTCTAGACTCGTTCTCCGAGCTCCTGCTGGTGTTCGCAGTCTCGGTGGCGATCGGCGCTCTCCTCGGCGCCTCCGCGTGTCTCCTCGCGTCGTCCTGCCGCTGCTCCCCATCGCCGCGGCGGCGGCGTCGCGGGCGACACTCGACGTCGGCGGCGGCTGCCGCGGCGTCTTCGCCGGGCGTCGTGGCGGGCGGAACGTTCAGGCCGCGCGGGCCCTCCTCCGCGTCCGTGGCCCTCTTGCGGCAGAGCAGCGTGAGCAGCGGCGGCTACGGCAAGCACTGCGGCATGGCCCTCTCCATCCCCTTGCCGAGGCTCCACTCGACGGAGGCGCCCGGCTCGTGCTCGCCCCACGCATTTTCCAGGGCGGCCGCCGCCGCCACCACCACCACGTTCCAGCCTCGGGCGCAAGCCAAGGCGGCCGCGGCTGCCGCGGCGCCCGCGACGCCTCCGGCGCCCTGCGCCCTGACCGCGGGCTCGTCCGCCGCACCGCTTCGGGCGAGAAGCACCGGGCCCTCAGTGGCTCGGCTGTGCGGCCGGACCTTCTACGAGCCCAGCCACGAGGTCGCGCAGGTGCAGCGAAGCGAGGTCCTCAAGCCGACGCCTCGCGACTTCGCCACGGTGGTGCAGGCGGCCGCGGCGCGCCCGCTCGAGCCGGTCGCGAACCGTGACGCCGGATCCGAGCGGTCGGACGCGGCATGCCAGGGGGATCAAGGCAGCTCGACCGAGACGCTGCCTGCTGATTACTGCATGCGGCCACAGGAGATGGGCATCATCACCACCGCCGAGAGAGGAGGAGGACGAGGAGAGACACTCCAGAACATCAGGAGCGAGTTGGCAACACGGGACTACGGGAACAAGCCAGATTTTATCAGGACGCTTTAGAGCAGTATCCTTCACTCATTTTCAGGGAGGGGGGGGGGGTGGACAGCACGATGATGGGGCGGGGGGGGGGTCTTCACTATTTGTGTATTGTCAGGGGCCGCGCTAAAGGCCACCAGAGGCCTTACCATGAAGAACGCCGCTTCCGACTGTATTCGTGCAAAGACCAAACTTTTGGAAGCATCGAGGGAGAATGGTCCCTGGCATAATCACGTGTAATTTTTTTTTGTCCCGGGTTTGTATTCCAGGGAAAACCGCATTGATGAGTCTCGAGACTCCCTTTCAAGAGCATCCTGCAATTGAGATGTTTGGCCTATTTCGTTTTCAAAATATGGAATGTTTTTGTTGTTCTTGCTCTTGCTATTGAGAGGAAATCGAAAGCACTCCGAGGGGTCTACGGTCAAAGGTCCGCACAGACGGGTTCAAGATCCCACTTAGGGGTCTACTGCCATCTCCTGGCCATCTCTTACGTGGCCCGCTGGGTTTTGTTTTTAAAATCACGGTTGCTGAGCAAAGGCTCAAAACTCCGAAGCGGCCAAAAACGAACAATGTTCTTGTGTGTGTAATACATATGGGGGTTGATACATTTCCTGATGTGAGCAAGGTTATACATCACTTGGGGGTAACAGAGACGAGGAAGAGGAAGCACTTGCAAAGTTGAGCATTTGAGAGGGCGAGATGTTAAATGTCTCGCCTGGTGTGCAGGAGACCGTGGGTTCGATCCCGACCCTGATGCCTGCTGTCTATTTGGAGTCCGCGTGTCTCTCTCTCTCCGTGGTAGCGTGGATTTGTCTCCGCGTCCTCCAGTGTTTCCCCTCCGCATTTAGAGACATGTGCTTAGTATTATTTGGCTGCTATACATTTCCACGCGATGAGTCACTTCGCTGAGCTATGATCTGTGGCCAGTTCGATTCCGAAACAGCTACACTGCATAGCTCAGCGGGCTTTGCCTGGTCAAATAAAATAATACATGCATGGGCTTCCGTTTGCGAATATTTGTAAGGTCGCACTCATCACACACAAAGTGCATGTGCCACAAATTAACGACACAACCTCGCTTATCTCGTCAAGAAAAATAAATCATTACGCGAACTCCGGTAACCCTCGCAGCGGCTTTTGGCTGGCCTTCGAACAAATACGGTCACCGCATCAGATGTGCTTCTGCGGCCGTCTGGAAAGCTCTTCCGACATTGGTAAAGCCACTGGAGATATACACGTTCAAATTTAAATTGGAAATGCATTTCTTTAGAACTGCTTTTTGTGTTTAGTTTGATGTCCTTCCGAATGAGCACGGTTGGGTACGTCCGGTGCGAAGGAAGTTCGACGCACGTACGAAGCGGAAAGGGAGGCGCCGTGGCCCGCAGTGTGGATGAGATGAAACAGTTTGAGTTTGTGACTTTCACAAATCTCTACGTGGTCCACTAACCCCATGCCTCCATAGCGCTGGATCACAGTTAGAGACGTACAAACCACGAACCACGCCCGATCTATATATAGACTGCTTGCAGAGGGCCCACGTGGTGACCTGGTGCCGTGAAGCCACCTGCAAATGATAATCGACGTTAACAAAGACACCGCGCTCCAGGGCATGTCTGTTGAATGTGCAGGGTGGTCGGGAAGTCCCTATACCCGTCTCTTGAAGGGTGTTTATGGACTCGTTGTTGTAAACGGGGGGAGGGGGAGGAAGGGACTTATCGCCCACGCTGTGTGCACATTGTGTGCAGACAATGTGATACCAATTAACCACCCCCACGTAAGTCGCTGACTCATCGCAGCAGCTGATGGACTTTGTTTTTATTATTTGTGCTAAATGGCTTTGCGAAGCGAGCTTACACTTCGTCACTGGTATTACACTGTGGAACAAATTTGTATTTGTTTTTTGTTCCTGGGTAGTAAGTGTTATTTCTTAATTGCTTATGCATCAAACGTACAGAAAATGGATATTACTCCCTACAAACTTTGCTTTTGTGACCAGGACATTGATATCTTGACATTTACATATTCTCAATGAGAAAACGGGCGAATGTGTCTTTTCGTTCACGTAAACTCAGAAAACAACAACATATGAATCAAAATTAACAACGTATTTATACTAAAGCCATACAAAAAGGACTCTAAAATATTTATAAGTGAGTCGTTTTTCGACATTTACGATTATAATGTAAACCAGTTTCACGAATCAGCCCCCAAAAAATAGCCATTTTCTATACGTTTTGGGCATGAGCAATTATAAAATAACACTCACTACCCAGGAACAAAAATTGTGTTACATCGCGTTATCAATCCCACGTGTGCCGCATAGACCGGTTGGATCTGCATGGTTCACGTTCAGTGGACGGTAAAATCCACGACGTCGGCTGTGCATAGGTCACAGGGTTTCCCCCCATCTCTTCTCATCGAGACCCAACAGCGGTCCACCCACCTCGTGATGTGGCACCTTCGTGGACCCACTGCTGGATCATGGCTATGACGCGGTGGCAAGGCATATCGGCAGAGCGTTTTGCCGCTCGTCGTTGCAGAGGTTCGCGGTTCGAATCCAGCTGCCGACCTGGTTAATACTACTGGTGTAAATAAAATTAAAACGTTAAAATACGCGCCCGTCTGTTTTACAGGAGACATTACAGATACCCGGACGCCGTTCGCAAGAGCATGCCATTGTGTGCAGGCGAAAATGAGCCGCAAATTATTAAATCTAGATTATACACAGCAGCAGCATCTCTCCCGACTGTCAGACTGATGCCCCCGGGGTGATACTTGCAAATGAAACTCATCCTCCTGGTCTCTTGAGATTGCATCCGGCTCAACGAAATGAAACTGCTTTAAACTTTGTCCTTGCGGATTGTTTGACCGTGACGACCAATGCGGGTTTGCTGAAGTCGTGAGGTTTCGACTGCGGGAACGTAGGACGTACAATGCAACTAATTGATGTTGCTGCATTGCCCTTGTGCTGCCCGCCACGTGGCGCCTGCAGTGGTTACGAGTTAGCGGTGACCAGATGCCTCGCAGAAGGCTGAGTGCTGGACCGAATCCAGACAGCCGCCGATCATTTAACCGGATTTTTCTCAGCCTCGGTCGCCATTCACTGTTTCGATTAATAAAAAAAAGGATTACGCCACATTTACTTTGTCGATTAATTAAAATATAACATCACGTCACATTTACTGTCAATTAATGTCCCATCTCTGTTGTGATCACAAATATCGGTTTGACCGTCACGTCATGGGCGTTTAATAATTATCTCTGCAGCGGCGAAAAGTGCCCGCCGCCTAGAGTGTGGATAACAGATCGGTAGCAGTTGTGTGTATCTATTTCCGCGGACCGTTCTGTCTCCACCAGGCGGAGATGCGTTGCGAGGGCACCGAATGCATCCTTCGTCTGAATGTGTCACGGTGGCGATCGCACAATCGGGGACTAAAAGTTGCGGCAAAGACTCAAGATAATCGATTATTGCGTAAGAATCAGAAACCGCAGTCGTTCACAATTCGCCGAAGCAGAGATCAGCTGTTGCGTGCAACCGCGAGTGACCGCGTGTCGGACGGCCGGCACGCGTTTGAAACCTCTTCAGAAATCAGGATCTGTATTAATACTGGAGGAATCCGATGAGCTATGAAGCTCTTTATCACAGGTGTTCAGTCGGGGCGGGTTAGAACCTTACATCAACAAACAGTACAAAATATGATAGGAGTCCACGGTATAGAAAAGGTAAACATATTACTTACACTTATACAAATACAACTAAACTATTTGATATCTTACTAGATGAAGCCAACTGAACTAACTATTAATGTATTAATTCTAGATTTGAAGCATTCGTGACTGCAAGGATTCATACTCTTAGATTTTTCGGTAAAGTCACGTAGGTAAAAAAAAATGAAATTAAAATTAATAAAAATAAAATATTAACTTCATTAATTTTTATTTCATTTTTTTACCTACGTGACTTTACCGAAAAAACTAAGAGTATTAATGTATTTTTCTGGAGCGACCTGGCCACAAATGATAGCTCAGCAAAGTGGCTTATCATCACGTGGAGATGTATCGCGGCAAAAATAATCATCATCAGCCACTCCACTGCTGGATGAAGGTCTCACCCCACAGCCGTCGCCATCTCTATCACGTCATCTGCCACGTCATAATCATATTCCGCACGACCACGTGCGCACGAAGCCGTTATTTTCGAACGTTGCACAAAACCCCAAGTCACTTCTTCCCAAAGGTGCGCTCCGAGTGACGTGACCGCGGTGACTGCAGGTAAACTGGGAAGCCAATTTGAATTAACTTACTCACTTCACACCCCCCCCCCTCTCATTAGCGGACTCGCGGCGGACTCCACCCTGGGCACACATTCGAGATGCGTACGTACGAGATAAGTGATATTTGCCTTCATGCACGGTGCCTCGCATTAAGTAAATGTCAAAGTTGACGCCGTCACACGCGCGCGCGCGCACACACACAGCCCTATCAGCAACGCGTAAGCGCCCTTGGCCACTAAAGCAAGCTGCCAACAACGTCCCCAACCGTGGTAATTAACTGTGGGTACTCCACTAATCAATCATCCCAATCACCATCATCATCAGCAGCAGCAGCAGCGGTAGCATGATAAGCCGTGGTCAATCCACTGCTGAATGTACCCCCCCCTCTCCCCCCACCATTCCTCGCCCCACATAGACAAAGTTCCCCCGTATAGCCTTTCGCAGACTGTTGGGGCAAGTGCTGTTGGCGAGCACCTTTGAAAGCACGGCACACGAGAGGCGAGGTGGGTGGGGGCAACACACTACGCCCGGCCGCCTTTGTCTTCCCAGTGCTGATGCCTGCACTATTTTGGACCTATTTTAAGGCTGAGTATACCTAGGGGAGACCCATAACCGGTGAAATTATTCGCCGCTGTTATTAGTCGTGAGCGGGGAATGAACTCGGGTGGCCGGATTCGGAGCGAGGTGCGCTAACCGCAGCGCGACCGCTCCCCCACAATCAATCCTCGAGCACTTCCGCGCCACTTGATTCCATTGTTCTGTGGGGAGGGGCTGGGTGGGGAGGGTGGGGCTGGGTGGGTGGTGGGAGGGGTGGGGCTGGGTGGGGAGGGGCTGGTCAGTTTTATAAGGTTCCCTTATAAAACTCAACGTTTAACCTACTCACGCCGGCGTGTGCCCGCCTTCACACTCGGACATATTTGCGGAATACACCACGCCGCCGTTGACCCTGGCCATTGACCGAGCAACCCAACGTTTCTACCAGCTCCCTCCGCAGGAGGAATGTGTTTACTAAGCTCACCGCTTTGATACGCGTCTTTGAGATCGGTGGGAAACTGAGTTTTCTCTTTAAATTCTCCCAATAACTTTAGTGGGATATCTATGAATGGATCGCCTTGTTTAAAGACCTCGGGACTCGCAACAGATTCTTAGACGCGACGTCGACCACAGCGGAGGGAAACGCAAGAAAATCCAGCGTTGTGCTGCATTTCTATGCTCCCGCGTTTTTGCTCCCCGCCTGCACCAACCAGCAATGGCCAGCGTGGTGAAGTATGGTCAAATGAGCCCCGTAACCCGCACGGCATGTACCTACGCAAAAAGGGTATCTCCAGTGGCATGACAATAATATCGCGACCTGCAGCATTCTGTGGGTGTCAAGACGACGTCACCATTGTGAACCCATTCCGCTTGTGTTGTTGTTGTTGTTGTTTAAAATCTTCTTCTGTGTCCTCGGTGTGTCAAAGTTCACGCGCTAACGATCCTACGAATGGGCACAATTCGAAGCGGCAATTCGCTTAAAGAATCATTTAGCTGCCCTGCCTTCGTTTTACCGTCTCGTTTGCGTTGTTTCTCGTTCCACCCCCCGTCCCCACCCCCCTCTGTCTCTTGTTTAGAGTTGTATTCGCTAGTAAAAAAACAACACATCGATGTCCTTAATTCTAGATTTGAAGCTTTCGTGACTGCAAGGATTCATAGAAATAAAATAAAATGCTGTTATATTATTACTTCTATAATTTTTTATTTTATTTTATTTTTTACCTACGTGACTTTACCGAAAAAAACTAAGAGTACATCGATGTCCATACCGAGTCTTAATAATCCAGAATTAGAAGCCTGGAGATCGTCGCTTCGAATCGCAGGAGCCGCCTGTGGTTTAACTCATTCATATTTTACCAGGTAAGGCCCCACTGAGCTGTACGGCACTTTTTTCAGAATGGACCTTGCCACAAATGACAGCCCAACGAAGTGGCTTATCATCACGTGGGCATGTATAGCAGCCAAATACTCTAAACTGGGCTCTCAATTGTAATGCGTTGAGGGCCTCAAGTTTCTTGCACACCAAAAAAAAAACAACCGTCACATTTAATTTGTATTCACATTTAATTTTCCTAAAATTCCAACTCTTTGAATTTTAAATGTATCGCCTTGGGCTATAGCTTGCGGCGAATGTTACACTCAAAAGCAGTGCATGTGGGACATTGCTTCCCCCTGTAGCGTGAGATGGCGCTCACTTGAAGGCATCTCACGGAAATAATTCTGAGATATCTGCTTCTGCGGACAAGTCTCTAGCACACGATTGACGTTGCACCGGCTCTTTGAGGGTTCCGAATGGATTCTTCGACTGGACAATCGTGGTGGAAGAAGAAGATGGACAACAACAAATAACATGAATGGATGAATTTCGATTTAAAACTGTCGTGACTGCAGGGATTCATCTTCTTGGTTCTTTCGGTAAAGTCACGTAGAAGGGAAATAAAAAAATAATTAAAATAAACCAAAATAAAATACAATTCTCACGACGTTTCGGCCATAACGCAAGCAGCCATCCTCAGGTGAAAGGCAGCGTCTGAATGAACACCACCAAGCTTGGCAGCGTATATTTAAGCTGGGTTAGAGGAGGAAGGGCGCCTTGACAAAGGAATTTGCATATCAACAGCAGAATTTAGCATATTTATGGCACCTGAGGACGGCTGCTTGCGTTGTGGCCGAAACGTAGTGGGAATAGCATTTTATTATGTTTTATTTTTATTATTTTATTATTTCCCTTCTACGTGACTTTACCGAAAGAACCAAGAAGATGAACGGATGAATTTGCAACGTCGTTTCATCCGTACCGCAGGCGACGTGCACGCGGCACGCATCATCATTTTTTGATGGAAATTCAACAGCTGCTGGTTCTTTCGTCGTCCGTGTTTCCTCCATCGAAAGTGCTTGAAAATGTAACCTGCAACACGACGCCTCGGGGTTGGAGCAGTGACATTATACCCAGGCTTTCATAGCCCACCCTTGTGCATTTTTAATCACGGATTCATTACGGCCGTTGATCGTCGGCGTTATATTTAGCACGGCGAGGAGCGGTGGCGCTGCGGTTGCAGCACTGCGCCACGAACCCCGTCGAACCCGAGTTGGATATTCGCCCCACGGATAACATCAGTGGCGAGTGATGCCCGATCGGTTCTACATCCCCCGCTCGCCCACCCCTTCCTTTAACCAGGCCGCACCGACCATCGTGGTGAAGTATGACCAAACAACTCCCCTGACCGGCACGCCGTGGGGAGGTCGGCATTTTGTCCAGCAGTGGATTTGACAAGCGGCAGTGCAGCGCATTAGCATTGCTGTCGCATTCAGCGCACGCGTCGTTCGCCTACGTGTCAGGGACGTGGTGTGGACGCGAAAGTGGTTTTCGCGAGCCATGGCACCTGAACCAGGTTCATTCATTCATTCAGGTGCGATGTGCTTGTGAGTGTGACCTGACCCGGCCTTCAGGTGCGATGTGCTTGTGAGTGAGACTCTACCCGGCCTTCAGGTGCGATGTGCTTGTATGTGTGCCTCTACCTGGCCTTCGACAAAATCACTGTGATGGATGTGCCCGATCTTGTCGGATCTCGAAAGCTAAGCTGTTTTGAGCCTGGTTAGTACAGTACTTGTCTGGGGTGACCAACCACCACCACCACCACTGAGGCTTGCCAGGTGTTGTAGGCGCGGATGTGTGGCCAGGGGACGGCGGTCCCCCCTCGTGGAGTCCTATCTCAGGTGAAGCACCGAATGCGATGGTCGAACACCGTATGAGACTCGGCTCTAAGAAAAGCTGTCTCTGGTGTGGACCAATCAGTTTCAAGGACAATGCATAAATTATCAGAGTGTTGTTTTGTGTTTGCATTTTGACTGGTTCATGTCAACATGATTCCTTGCAAAAGGTTTCAGTTTTATCGCCATAAAAAAGGGGAAAACCCCCTATCATTATCCACACATAGCAGAACGTTTGGGATCCGTGTGTAGATTGATCAAATAATCGTTGTCATAGCCTGATTGTAAAACGAGTTTTTCATCCGTGAATAAGTGTATTTTGCTCTGTGTATGAATATGCATGGGGAGTGGTGGTGTAGCGGTTAGCGCGCTGCGCTACGAATCCAGCGAAACCCGAGTTCGAATCCCGCTCACGTCCACCAACACCAGTGACGAAAAGCACAATGCGCTAACCGCTGCGCCACCGCTCCATACACCCCACGCGCGCGGGGGTGATTAAATGGTGCATTTACGTGGCGTTGAGAAGCGACCTCGCTCGCTGCGACCTCTTGAATCTCAAAGCGCTGACCAACCCACGCGTGTAACTCGTGTAGTAAACCTCCCACCACCACCACCACACAGTGTTGCCGTTGAAGGTCACTCGGCAAAGCCCATTCTTCTATAGCAGTCACAATGGAGTAGCAGCAGCAGCAGCAACAACAACACAAAGAAACTTGCAATGAAGGGAAGAAAGGAAAGTCAACGTATCTGAACGGGGCGGATTGGATTCCTCTTAAAAGCGAGAACACGCCATGTCCCTGAATCATACCACGCGGGCGCGCGCGCGCCTCCACCTCTGTGTGTGCGTCACTCTAAATGGATTTGTATGCAGATTGAATACTCGCAATATTATGGATTACATTGTTTAAGGAATGCGCGCGTGTGTGTGTGTGCGCGTGTGTGTGTGCGCGTGTGTGTGTGTGTGCGTGTGTGTGTGTGTGCGCGTGTGTGTGTGTGCGCGTGTGTGTGTGTGTGTGCGCGTGTGTGTGTGCGCGTGTGTGTGTGTGCGCGTGTGTGTGTGTGCGCGTGTGTGTGTGTGTGTGTGCGCGTGTGTGTGTGTGCGCGTGTGCGTAGCGGTTGCGCTACCGGTGAGCGCTCACGGCCAACGCCAACGACGATTATCCGAACCGGTCCTGGGCCTCCTCTAAGTTGACTCGCTACCCGATTGGATGTGTAAAACGTTGCCTCTGTGGAGACAAAGGCGGCCGGGCGTGGTGCAGGCCAGCCACGCGCTCGTGTGCCGTGTGCCGGCCTCAAAAGGTGCTCGCTAACGTCACTTGTCGCAACGGTGTGTTAAGGCGTGGATCTTTTTCTTGTCTCTTTTGTGGGCTACTCAGCGATGCAAAACGATAATTTGGCATTTGTTGTATATGCTAAGTGGGTGACGAACAGCATCTTGCCTAGCATGCAGAACAATGCATGCATATTTAAAGGGAAAGCTGCATGCAAGTTGTGCTGTTTGCACCTCGCTGATATTCAAACATTTACGAGCTCATAAATATCTACACTCATGATCTATATTCTGAGGTTCTTCTTATTAGTAACGGTATATTCATGTAAACAAAACTATAATAAATATCCAAAAGTAAAAGTGCATTGCTGCTCAAATCAGGAATGACGTCATGCGCATGCACGCGTTCACAAGCGGACCTATCATGCAGTGTGCATTCCACGTTCTTATGACGGGGAAGGAGGGTAAACATTGGACAACCACTATTGAGTACAAAGTGGTGCTCATGTTATCGATGCGATTAGTTGACCAGAACCAGGAGTTTCACTCGAAACTTCGAACTGAGATCCACTTTCTCTACTACAGAGCCATCATCATGCCCTCCACAGTATAATGAGACAAAGATCCCCCGTATAGCCTTCATAGATTCCAGGGGGTGGCGGGGGGGGGGGCAGCATTACGCCGCCTTTGTCTCCACAGTAGCGATATTTACACACCGCATCAGGTAATCATTTGAGGCTGAGTCGACCTAGGGAAGGCCTAGAATCGAACTCGGGCGGCCGGGTTCGAAGCGCAGCGTAGCGCTAACTACTGAGCCACCGATCCCCATACAGTATAATAAACACACACACACATTATTATTATTATTATTAAGTTTTAGCACACGTAGTGATGTCTTATGCAGCCAGAGTATTTAGATGCGATCGCATCTGAACGTTTTCTCCTTTAATACAAAACATTATTCTTGATTGCAAAATTATCATCGAGGATTACGGCTCACGCTTTTGGTCAACAAATACGTCACGGAACATTTAAAGTCAATTCCACGGCACAAACCGCGCACGCTTCGCCAAAAACGGGGTCTGAGCGGCTCGTTGTCAAGGTGTGTCCGCGGCCCTCGTGATATGACGGCCCTCCGTCATTAACTCCGTCGCGTAACGGAAGAAGGGGGCGCGCAATAGGCTAACGTTTCGGGTAATGACCCCTTTCTAGCGAGAGCCATATCAGCTGACGTGTCGTCGGAAATGGCGCTTAGCGGCGTGGTATCCATCCCAATGCGAGGATGCTATCGCGATACAAAGGGCGATTTTGTTTTTGAACTGCCGTGTATGTCAATAATTATCGTTCTAACCTGATAAAGAGTAGCAGTGGCATCATCATTAGCAGCGGCAGCCACGATCGATCCACTGCTGAATCAAGGCCTCCCCCAACATGGTTAACCAACTCTCTGCGCGATGCAACAATAAATTCACCTCCTGCACAAGATCGGATTTCATCGTTCCATCTCCGAGGTGGACGTTTCTCTCTCTCGCTCTCTCTCGCGGGCATGTTGTTGTGGAGCGGTGGTGCATCGGTTAGCGCCACGTTGCGCTATGAATCCCAGTGACCCGAGTTCGATTCCCGCTCACGGCCGCAAACTGCGGTGACGATCTTCTGAACGGGTCCTGTGCCTGCACTAGGTCGACTCAGCCTCAATTGAGGAGCTGGTGCCATGTATAAACATCGCGACGAGGGAGACAAAGGCGGTCGGGCGTGGAGGCTAGCCCTAAAAGTATGTTAAGGCTAAACAGCGGATTTTC